>NC_056726.1:1830910375-1831210375 GCF_019279795.1 Protopterus annectens
GCCTTGGACAGTGCTGTCTTAACCTGTGCAGCAGTAATACTGGGTGCCTGGCAATCTACTGGTATTATGATTGGCCCTTTGGGGGTGGG
Organism: Protopterus annectens; assembly: GCF_019279795.1. Taxonomy (NCBI): domain Eukaryota; kingdom Metazoa; phylum Chordata; order Ceratodontiformes; family Protopteridae; genus Protopterus; species Protopterus annectens. The sequence goes on from NC_056726.1 coordinate 1,830,910,465, forward strand.
GTAAAGTTGGCACTAAACCTGTCTGCCAGTATATTGGCAATATCTGTTTTCTCGGTATAGGGAGTACCTTGTGCAGTAGCTCAGAGCAAATCTAGGTACTGCCGCGGAGATTCTTTACATAACTATAGAAGGCCTTGTGGTTGTCTTTACTATCTGCTCTAATTTTGCTTTCATAGCTACCTTTGGAGGATTTGATGAGGGATCTCAACTTTCTGTTGAGGCTGATAAGGGAGTTTTTCCAGTCTTGGGACTTCACCTTATTCCGCCTCAGTTTCCTCCTCCTGTTGTAGTTTTTTTTATGGCAGGGGACCACCAGATTGGCTTCTTTTTTTTGGAGGCAAGTGTCTTGGTTCTATTGGGTACAGCAAGATCCATGCATTTGTGTACATGTTCGTACAGTGCATTGGTTTATGATTCGGCGGTCATAAAACTATTCTCCATTTGCATGGGTGCCGTGAAGTTAGTTCTGGAGAAGTTTTTCATGGTGGTTACCTTTGCTGGGGGGGGGGGGTTCCAAGGTGAGTAGTTTGTGGCTGAATCTAACCAGGAAGGAGTTGACTACTGGTGTAGAGCAAAGGTCACCCATGTTAGTAATGACCAGGTCAAGGATGCTGCTACCTCTAGTGGGGATAAGAATGAGATTTTCAAGGGCACTGGAATTAATGAATTCCAAGAAATGTTGGGCAAGTGTATTGGTACATGAGAAGTTTCCCAGTTAATGGAGAAGTAGTTGAAGTCGCCCAGTATGAGTGTTAGGTTGGACTCTATTCTCCAGGGTGCTTAGGAAAGTACAGTTTTGTACCTACCATAAATGTAGATGTCCGAACAGGAATGCATCTGCAGTCCTTACAAATGGGTTGTCCTGTCGTCAGGCAGCCCTTTGGTCGGCCGGATTCCAAAGTCTGGGTCTGGCCTCGGCTGGTGTCGCACTTCAACCGACGTCATAGCTGCAGCTTTTCGGGTATAAAGGCATCAGCCGACGCCATTTTCCTCAGTGTTTCTTGCCCCAGATGCCAGTCGCCCTCTTGGATAGGCTAAATTTTGGATAAATGCCAATGTTTCCAAATAATAGAGAGCAAACACAAAAAATAAGCATGTATGTACATATATACAAACAAATACACCATAATAGATCCCCCCCAGCTAGCTATTAGATGGGCAAATACCCTAGGAATACCTCAGAGGGGAAGGAGGGAGGGTAATCCTGACTGCAGATGCATTCCTGTTCGGACACCTACATTTATGGTAGGTACAAAACTGTACTATGTCCTTCAAGGATGCATCTGCAGTCCTTACAAATGGGTAGAATACCATAGCCAAACTAGGGGAGGAGGAAGAATAAATTATGGTGTAGTTAGGATCCCTTGCAAAACAGCAGTGGCAAACCCTGCTCGGGATCTAGAGTATAAGGGTAAGTTATAATGCTTGGCAAATGTATGCACGGAGGTCCAAGTAGCAGCCTCTATAATGTCCTTGGTAGCCACCGTAAGAAAGCTGTGGTAGTGGCTGTAGCCCTTGTAGAATGAGGCCTGATGTTCTCTGGAGTTTGCTTTCCATGGTAGGAGTAACAAAATCTGATGCAATTTCCTATCCATTTGGAGATTGTCTGTTTTGAAATTGCTTTTCCTTCCCTTCCTGTTGCATATGCTACCAGAAGCTGATCAGTTTTCTATTGCCCTTGGTTCTGTCCAGGTAGTAGCGTAACTGTCTATGTACATCCAGAGTATGCAGCAGCCTTTCCCCCCTGTTCTGTGGGTTGGGGAAGAATGTAGGTAGGTGGATAGCCTGGTTTAAAGACACTCTGGATACCACCTTAGGCATAAATGTAGGATTTGTTCTCATGGACACACTGTCTTGATGGAAGATCAGGAAGGGTTGTACTGCCATTAAAGCCTGTAGTTCAGAAACCCTTCTTGCTGAGGTGATTGCCAGCAGGAAAGCAGTCTTCCAGGATAGGTATTGTAGTTCTGCTGTTGCTGCTGGTTCGAAAGGAGGAAGTGTCAATTTTTCTAGCACAAAGTTCAAGTCCCATGCTGGCAATGGTGGTTTCCTAGGAGGTTTTACATTTTTAATTCCTCTCAGAAACTGTCTGAGCAGAGGATGCGAGAAGACAGGGGGATCGAAGCTGTATTCTGCCGAAACAGCTGATGCATGTATCTTGATGGAGGAATAGGACAGGCCTGTATGGAAGAGCTCTGCCAAGTACTCCAGGATGTTGGCTATGTTTACCATTGACACATCTTTTCCCTTTTCAGTACTCCAAATGATAAATCTTTTCCATTTTCCTGCATAATTCCTTCTTGTTGAAGGTCTGCGGGCCTCAAGGATAATGTCTTTAACCCTTTGGGATAATTTTGGGTTAGTTGCTCTTATGTAATGTTCCAGGCAGTTAGCTGCAGAGTTTTCAGGTTTGGATGCAGGGTGTTGTAGCCGTTCTGTGTTAACAGCAATGGGATCAGGGGTAGTGTCCACATTTGTCCCCGAGACATGCTCCTCAGTAATGGGTACCAATGTTGACTTGGCCAGTCTGGAGCTATCAGAATGATCCTTGGACGTTCCTGTTTGATTTTTAATAGCACCTTGTGCATCAAAGGAAGGGGTGGGAATGCATATGCTGTCAGGCTTTTCCAACTGAAGGATAGAGAGTCCACCTTCCAAGCAAGTGGGTGGTACGTCCTTGTGCAGAATTTCTTGAGCTGGTGATTGAGTGGGGATGCAAATAAGTCTATTTGTGGTAGTCCCCATTTCCTTGTGATGGCCTTGAAGATGTCCGGTGTAGCATCCATTCGTGGGCATCCGTGGTAGTTCTGCTTAATATGTCTGCTAGGATGTTTTCTTTTCGGTACAAAATTGCTTGCAACTGAATGTTGTAGCTCAGAGCCATATTTCATAGGTCCAGTGCCATCCGGCATAAAGGGTATGAATGTGTGCCTCCCTGTTTGTTGATGTACCACATGACTGTGGTGTTGTCTGTCCTTATCATCAACTGCCCTTCTTGGAGGAATGGTCTGAAATTCTGAATTGCCAGTTTTACTGCCAGCATTTCCTTTAGATTTATGTGCAGGTGCAGCTGATCTTGAGTCCATAGGCCTTGTATGCACTTGTCCAGCATGTGGGCCCCCCAACCGAGGTCTGAGGCGTCCGTTGTGATGGTTTGGCTTGGTTGAATGCTGTAAAAGGGCAAACCTGTGTTTGACTGGCATGCCTGAGCCCACCAAAGGAACTCTTGTTTCAGGCATGGGATTAGTGGTATTTTGGTTTCTAGGCTGTGCCTGTGTTGAGACCATAAATTCTTCAGGTACCACTGTAGCTTTCTCATATGCAGTCTGGCATGAGGGACCAGAAGTATGCAGGATGCCATGAAGCCCAGGGCTTGCAGTACTTTTCTTGCTGTTAGTTGGTTCTGTTTTTGTTAATGCCAAGAAGTAGAGAGGAAGTTGTTCTTGTTTTTCTGCAGTTAGGAATGCCATCTGCTTTGTTGTGTCCAATTCTGCACCTAAGAAGGTTATTCTTTGGGATGGTATCAGCCTTGACTTTTTTATATTGACTGTATATCCCAGGGCTTGCAGCAAGTAAATGACTCTTTGTAAGTCTTCTGCTAGTTTGTTTTTGTTGTCTGCTTGTATCAGGCAGTCGTCCAGGTATGGATAAATTTGGATTCCCTGAAGCCTGCAATGAGCAATTACTGATGCCAGGCATTTCGTGAACACTCTGGGCGCAGTAGATAAGCCAAAAGGCAATGCTGAGAATTGATAATGCTCTGATCCTGCAAGAAATCTGAGGTATCTTCTGCAATTTGGTATGGGGACGTGCAGGTATGCCTCCTTGAGATCTAGAGTCACCAGCCAAGACTCCTTGCCCAGCATGGGAAGAAGCTGCTGTAGAGTCAGCATTTTGAATTTTGGAACAATGATGTATGTGTTTACGCGGACAGGTCGAGAATAGGCCTCCAATTTTTCTCTTTTCTTGGTACCAGGAAGAGCCTGGAGTAAAATCCCTTTCCTTGTTCCATAGATGGTACCTTTTCCACAGCTCTCATTCTTGCTAATTGAGCTATTTGTTTTAGAGCTTCTGTCTTTTGATTTGGTGGTAGATTTGGCATTCCTCTTTTTCCTGGTAAGGTATGGAAATGAAATCTGTAACCTTGGTCTATAGTTTGCAAAATCCACTTGTCCCTTGTGATGCAGTGCCAGTTTTTTTTGAAAATAAGGCTAGCTTTCCGCCTAAGGGTGCTGCTATCTGTTCCCTGGTAGGCGGTGCCAGAGTCAAGTCACTGTGATTGTCCTGTTGCAGTGGTAATAGTTGCGTCTGTGCCTCGCTGGTTGTTACCCTGCCACTGGCGTCCCCTGTAGGCACCACCTCTGGATTGATTTCTGCCTCTTGAACGCCTATTCCTGCCTCTCTGTGCTTTAGAGGAGTCTGGAAAGGACCAATTTTTGGAAGGCCAGTTCCTGCTAAACCTTGGAGGCTGAACCTGTAAGAAATCTTTCACTGTTTGAACAGATTTTGCCTTCTCTTCCATTTTCTTCAGTACCTGCTGAGCAGGGGGACCAAATAAATTGACCTTATCCATAGGAGCATCTAATAGTTTTGCTTTAACATGATCCGGCAAGGCCTGTTCTTTCAACCATGCATGCCTTCTGATAACTGTGCCAGTCATGGCTGATCTAAAGGAAGCCTCCAGTGCATCATAGCCGCATTTTAAAGAATGGTTACTAACCTGTTGAATGTTATGCACCATTTCTAGAACATATTTATTATCTAAGGTGTCATCAGAGGACAGTTTCTTAGTTAACTGATCAAGCATAAACTCCTGATATTGGATCATATGAAACTGACAAGTTCAATGCCCTAGCTGACAGAGTAGCAGAGGTGTATACTTTTTTTACCCCATCTCTCTAAGGACCTGGACTCCCTTTCAGAGGGGAGGGGATTTTTAACAGAGGTAGATGCTACTGCTTTAGGCCCCTGGGAGATGGTCTCGGATCTGCAAGGAGCCTTGTATAAATGGTGATGTGTGTCCGGGACCCTGTAGAACCTATCGGGCTTAGCAGGGGCTGGAGGTAAAGTATCAGGAGCAGTACAAGCATCATTAAATGCATCATCTACAACAGAGAGAACTGGAGGTATAGCTAAAGGCCTATGTTGTGGTAAATGCAAAAAAGTCCTAAGCCTTTTCCTGGAGTCTGAGAAATCTTGTCCCTGCCACTGAAATTGCTCCCTCTTGGCATGTAAGGTTTCCCCAAAGGAGAATTCCTCAGGTGGAGAGGCAGAAGGAATCGACTCCTCAGCATCAGAGTCTTCATATGGAGAAAAAGGAACCTCTGGGTGGTCTGTATTGTCTGAATCCTCAGAGGAATCATCCGAGGACACTGGTTCAGGGGGCTCTGCTCTAGGTCTCTTTTCTGGAGGAGGTTGAGAGGCCCTGTCTGGATGAGGTTGGGATCCCCTTATTAAAGAGATGAGATCCTCTGCCAGAGTAAGCATTTGGGAACTGGAACTGGGCCTGTGAGAGGGGGGCTTAACAGGCACAAACTTAGAAGTTTTGGCTGCTTTAGCCCTGGCAAAGGCCTTTATGGACATGGCTGCAGGAGGCCTAGCAGCACCACGTGCAGGGGTTGAAACATCCAGGGGAATGGTGTCCGATAATTCCTGTGAAACCACAGCAGCAGGCTGGATTTCAGAGGCCGATTCTACCAGGTTAGAAGAGGCCTTGGTAGAAGGCATGGATTTGGCTGAAGTTAGAACCGTTTGCTCGGTTTCGCGAAACCGAGACACTCGCGTTTGCTTAACCGCGGCCGAAACCGCTGGACCGCGAATGTCGGTCCTTTTCTTTGCGTTTTAGCAACTTGTGAAGTCGGAGGATCCGACGGCATAATGTCAAGTCAGAGCCGAAAAACTGTTCAGCAAACTCCGACCGGCGTCTAAGCGTCCGTCGGTTAAAAGATGCACAGGCTAAACAAGCTGCTACGGCGTGGTCTGGGCCTAAACAAGGTAAGCAGTAAGAGTGGAAATCTTTATGAGGTATTTGTTTCCCACAAGGTAAACAGTTATTCACTTTTTCTGACATCGGTTGAGGCAAGAAAGAGTCCCCAACGGGGTACTTAGCTTTTAGAAGTCTTTAGTATTCGGTAGTAGTAATCTCTGGATCTGACCGACCGGCACTTGCGAACAGCTTCTGCTTCGGGCGCCACGCGGCAAGAAAGACGGAGGAAAATGGCGTCGGCTGATGCCTTTATACCCGAAAAGCTGCAGCTATGACGTCGGGTGAAGTGCGACACCAGCCGAGGTCAGACCCAGACTTTGGAATCCGGCCGACCAAAGGGCTGCCTGACGACAGGACAACCCATTTGTAAGGACTGCAGATGCATCCTTGAAGGACATCGTGGTGTGTGAGCCTTGGGACATGGTTGGGGACCTATAACAGGCTACGACCTGAATTGCTGTCTTACTCAACTCTGATGCGTTATGTTGGGCTACCAGTCTGGAAGTGTGCGCATCCTTTATGAATATGGAAACACCACCACCTTTGGAGCTTCGGTCCAAGTTCTGGGGACGAAAGGTGTGGAATGAGTAATTGGCCTGGTAGTGCAGGGGTGCTTTCTGCTGCCTTGAACCAGGTCTCTGTTACAGCACAGATGTAGACATTTTACATTTTAAGGAGTGCTTCGAGCGAGTGCATTTTTAGAGTTAGGCTTCTAGGATTGAGCAACATGACCCTCAGATTGCATTTGTTTGCAGCTGTTATGATGGTAATTTGGTCTTTGGAGCACTGCCTAAAAAAGGCACTATAGGGGTGGCAAGCAAAAGCCCTGGCCAGTATCCGGAAGCCCAGGGGTGACGGATGCAGGCCATCTCTGGCAAAGCATCAAGGTCTGTCAATCATGTCATCCCAGGCAGACAAATACTGGATCCCCTTAGAATGACACCAGAAACTTAGCCAATTGTTTATATATATGTATATATATATATATATGTATATATATATATATGTATATATATATATATATATATATATATATATATATATATATATATACACAAAATTTATTTATTTTATTTTTAGGTTGATGACCGGGGAGGTCCACTGGGCTTAGGGAGCCCGTTTTCAGTGGAGACCCGGGGAGAAAAGCTCCACAATACATAGTTTAATTAAAGATACAGGAAAGTATAGTAAAAACAGTTACAAAATACAAATACATTTCAAGTTGGAGATATATAATGTACAATGGTTACATAGCATATAAATTTTGAGGATGTAAATTATATGATCATTTCAAAGAGATAAGAGAAAAAACTCTATACATTGGCAGCAGTATATTAGCAAACATTCAGAGTGAACCAGTGTGTTTAGAAATTCAAGATGGAGTAAAGGTAAGGAAGGCTAGGAGGGGAGAATACAGTTGCATTTCCAATTAGGAGAGGGGTAAGAATGGAGCAGAGATTTACAATCATCAGTGTTCCTTAGTGAAGGGGGAAGAGAACTCCATTTTTTGGCTAAGGAAAATGATATGAGAAGTTGTCCAGCAGGATGCTTAGGTTTGTGGACAGTGATAAGGTTTTGGTGTTCTGATCTGCGAGTTCTACTTGGGGTGTATGGTGGTAGGATATTGGTCAGTGAAGGGCATTTCGTGGGCTGGAATATTAGCCTGTGGGCTGTAGTAAGCTGGAGGTAGCCTAGATAGTTGGGGAGTTCTAGCCAGTTTAACAAATGGAGGGCAGTACAATGATGGAAGGAATATTTGGCTTTAGAGGCGAATTTGGAAATTTTATTATAACAAGTTTTCAAGTTTGGAAGAGATACAGGAAGATAGGTTGGTTAATAAAGGAGCGCCGTACATTAGGGAGGAAAGTATATAGGTAGTGGCGAGAGTTTGTCTAGTAGAACGAGAGAGGAAGTGGTTGTTTGTGTATAGCACACCAAGTTTCTAATGTTCATTTTTATGTTTTGCTGTATGTGGATATCAAATTTTAGGTGTTCCTCTATAGTTACTCCAAGTAATTTAGCAAAGGGAACAACCTCTATGGGAGAGTGGCTGATAATCTGGAAGGAGCTTTTATCATGAGGGAAGCATTTTGAGGGAGAGAATAGCAATATTTTGGATTTGTTAGCATTTAGAGAAAGGTGGTTTTGAAGCATCCAGGTCTCAGAGGTAGAGAAGGCAGTTTATGTCTTTGTTTGGAGCTCGGGAAGGTTAGAGGCGGAGCAGAATAAAGTTGAGTCATCTGCATATTGTATGATTTTGGTGTTACGTATGGAAGAGTGAAAATCATTGATAAAGATATTGAACAGCATTGGACCGGGAATGGATCCCTGGGGTACACCAGTGGGGGTAGATAGAAAAGATGAGGTGCCTTTTCTCCATTTCACAGCCTGAGATCTATCAGACAGGTAACTTGAAAACCAGGATAAGGTATTTTGGGAGAGATTAAGGTTAGAAAGGTGGCTCAGGAGATGGGTGTGGGAGACCGTGTCAAATGCCTTGGAGACATCTAGTAGAACTGTTGATACTATTTCCCCAGAATCACTGGCATGGTTGACTGTTTCTAAGAAAGAGAGAAGAGCGGTTATTGTGCTATGGCCAGGTTGGAAGCCGTATTGTGTTGGAGTGAAGTTGGTTTTGTGTTAGGAAAGGCACAAGTTGAAGATGGATGTATTATTTCAGACTCTCTGAAATTGGGGAGAGGATAGCTATGGGGCGGAAGTTTGAGATATTATTGTTTTTGCCACCTTTGTGGAGAGGTAGAATAAAGGCTGCATGCCACAGTTTGGGGATATAGGATTCCTATATGGATCTACTGATCAGGATGTTGATGGGGAGGGCAATTCCATCTGCAGCAGTCTTGAGAAAGAAAGATGGGATGTTGTCAGGGGCACTGGAGCAAGGTTTTAGCTTGGAGAGTAACTTTTTTATGTAGGAGGTAGAGACGGGTTTCAGCTCAAATATGGGAGGAGGGTTAGGGACAGTGGGTTGGGTGAAGGCCAGGGTAGATGGGTTGAGATGAGGGGAAGGATTGTTGTTTGTGAAGGTCTTGGTTAGTGTTCTGCTATTGAGTTGATAAAGGAGGAGTTGAAAAGAGAGGCTATGTCTAGATTAGATTTGCTAGTGTCAGGGCAGGGATTGTTTTAGGCACCTGGGTTGAGAAATGAGTTAACTGAGTTCCAGAATTGTTTGGGGTTTTGGAGTGGTTGGACTGGAGTTCAATACAGTAGGATTTTTTGTCTTTCATAATTTGTTTTTTAGCAAGTTTGCGGAATTGTTTATATCTAAGAAGGGTTTCAGGGAGTTGGCTGATGTGGTAAAGTTTCCAGGATTTGTCTCTCTGTTGCATAAGTCGTTTGGTATCTTTAGTTAGCCATGGGGCAATATTGTTTATTATTTTTTGTTCTTGCTGGAGCTAGGGAGTTTAGGGCATTTAAGAAGGTGGAGTTAAAAAATTCTATGACATTGTCTAGAGGCAGAGTTTTTAGAGCATTCCAGTTTATATGTTTGAGGGAGTTAGAGAAAGAGATGGGGTCAAAATTTCTAAGGTTTCATGTGTGAATGTAGTGGTGTAGGTGAGGAGGGGAGTAGGATGCTCGGTGGACGAAAGCTGGGAGGTGGTTATTAATGGAGACAGGAACAGTGCCAGAGTTAGAGATTTTATTTGGATGGGTGACTAGGATCTAGTCAAGAGTGGAACCTGGGGGATTAGTTTTGTTGGGGCTAGCAATGGAGTTGGGTTACTTTAGTAAAGTTGAATAGATTGATAGAAAGGGTGGGAATAAAGTTATTAATTTTGTTCCAGTCTATATTTACGTTGCCTAATATGCATAGCCGGCCTTAGGCATAGGTCTAAAACTTAATATTAGCTGAGGCAAACAGGAGGATTTCTTCGAGGGTTGTGGTATTGTTTCTGGGTGGGACAAAGGGCCATGACACAAAGGATTTTATGGTTATATATTTTTAGTAATCCAATTACTAGGTCTGCGTTACAGAACTGAGGAATGGGATTTGGCAAAGGAATGATCGAGAGAAGTTTGGAGTAGATTAAGGCTATCCCACCACCTTTCCTGATTAAGCAGTCATATCTGAGGGCTTGAAACCCTGGGGCTAGGATTTCAGAGTCAGAGATGTGGGGTTTAAGCTATGTTGCAGAGATGGCAACAACATTAGGTTGGTTGTGCGTTAGCCAGGCATTGGGATGTTTTATTTTTGAGACTCTGGGCATTGATAGTAAATTGTTTAAGGGTTTTATGGTGGGTCATAAAGCTTGTGACTGGGGAATTGAGGAGAGTAGATGTATTAGGGTCCAGGGTTGAGGTTTACATCTCCGGCTAGAACGAGGATGTTGAAGAAGGATAGTAGGAAGTTTGGTTTCTAAGTGTTCTGGACAGTGTAATATTGGTTTAGGTATATGAGGTTTTATAAAGGATGGAATAATTTTTAGTTTAAAGTAATAGAGTGGGTTTGGCTGGACTAAAGAGGAGGAAATAGTGTGAAAGTACAACTTTGTGGGGTAAGGATGGTGGTTGGGAGTGGGAGCGGGAGACAGAAAAGGGGGGGGAGTTGGTTGAAGTAGGAGGAAGTATGGCGTAATGGGATTCGTAATTGGATTAGAAATAGTATGAGGATAATGGGGATGTGGAGAGTTTGGAACAGTAAAAAGCACATAGTAAGAGTGTGAATGTTTGATGTGCTAAGAGTTATAGGATTTATAATAGTGTGGTTGAGTCTGGTAGTAGGAAGGTCATTAGATGTGAGTACCAACTTAAAGGATTGGATGGGAGTTAATGTATTTGATGAGTGTAGATGAGAGTGGAAATAGTAAGGCAGAGATTGGTTGGATGGAAGAAAAATGGGGGAGGGAACAGTGGCCAGAATAAAAGTAGGTGCAGTGGGGGTGGGTGAAATTTGGGGGTAGGGGAGCAGAGCAAGCCCAAAGGGTGAACAGAGCAGGGCAACACCTAAGCAAGAAGAGAATGGAAGAAAAACCATCAGTTGAAGGAGGAGTGTGGGTAAGTAGTGGAGAGAGGGGAGGATAATACAGATTGCAGAGGATAGAATAAAACAGTTTGTAGGATGAAAATATATTTACAAGAGGAATAAGGTGGAAAGGCCAACCACAGAGAAAAATACAGAAGGTTACATACACAGTACAAAAAATAAGAGGACTTAGGAAAACATCGGAAAATATAAACAGGTATTGAGAAAATACAATAAGGAAACAGCAAAAAGGTGAAGTAAAGAGCCACAGACAACTATACTCAGTCAGGCACAATCAAGCAACATTAAAACTACAAGTTAAGGAGGAAAGCTGACAGTACAGTTAAGTCAGGAAAAAAAAACAGAGAGAGCTTTGATTTGGATGAAAGTATGTAAAATAAAGATAAGACACAGAAAAAAACAAGAGCAAAGTGTAAGGGGAGTAAGCTAAAGGAAAACTGACAGCTTAAATCAAATAGCAGATGTTTAGAGGAAAAAACACCGAGTGGGGTACCAGTAGTGTGCTCTCCAGGCAATATATCTACTGTATAAATTAGCAAACTAGTATAAAACACTAAAACATACAAAATAAATGTGTCTTGAGCTTAAAGGAAAAAAATGGCTTAGATGTGGCTTTGAGCTATGAATGGAAATGCTGATAATGAAAAGTACAGTTTTGTACCTACCATAAATGTAGATGTTCGATAGGTATGCATCTGCAGTCATCACATATGGGTTGTCCTGCCTCAGGCAGCCCTTCGGTCGGCCGGATTCCAAAGTCTGGGTCTGGCCTCGGCTGATGTCGCACTTTCCCCGACGTCAGAGCATCTGGGGTATAAAAGCATCAGCCAACGCCATCTTCCTCAGATTTTCTTGCCCCAGATGCCAGGTGCCCTCTAGGAAGGCTAAATTTGGAGAAATGCAATAAAATTCCAAACATTTGCAAATATATATATATATATATCTATATCTATATATATCTATATCTATACATATATATCTATATCTATATATATATATATATATATATATATATATATATATATACACAAACAAATACACCATAATAGATTCCCCTAGCTAGCTAATGGAGGGGTAAGCACCCTAGGAATACCACAGAGGGGAAGGAGGGAGGGTAAACCTGACTGCAGATGCATACCTATCGGACATCTACATTTATGGTAGGTACAAAACTGTAATATGACCTTCAAGGATGCATCTGCAGTCATCACATATGGGTAGAATACCATAGCCAATCTGGGGGTGGAGGAACTAAGTAAAGGATGGTGTAGTTAATATACCCTGCAGGACTGCCGTAGCAAAGCCTGCTCTGGATCTGGAGTATAAAGGTAAATTGTAATGCTTGGCAAATGTATGCACGGAGCTCCATGTAGCAGCTTCTAAAATGTCCTTGGTAGCCACCCCTCTTAGGAAGGCTGTGGTGGTGGCTGTGGCTCTCGTGGAATGAGGTGTAATGTTTGCTGGCACAGTTTTTCCATAAAAGGAGTAACAAAAATGAATGCAATTCCCTATCCATTTTGAAATTGTCTGTTTGGAAATTGTTTTTCCTTGTGCCCCAGCAGCATATGCTACAAACAACTGGTCAGTCTTTCTGTAACTTTTAGTTCTGTCCAAGTAGTAGCGCAATTGTCTGTGTATGTCCAGGGTGTGCAGAAGTTTCTCCCCTTTATTTTGTGGTTTTGGGAAGAATGTAGGCAAGTGAATTGCTTGGTTCAAGGATACCCTGGATACCACCTTTGGCATAAATGTAGGATTGGTTCTCAAAGAAACTCTGTCTTGATGAAAAATAAGAAATGGCTGCACTGCCATTAAAGCTTATAACTCAGATACTCTTCTTGCTGAGGTTATGGCCAGAAGGAATGCAGTTTTCCAAGACAGAAACTGTAGATCCGCCGATGCTGCTGGTTCAAAGGGAGGAAGTGTTAGTTTTTCCAACAAAAAGTTAAGGTCCCAAGTAGGTAGAGGTGGTTTCCTTGGAGGATTGATGTTTTTGATTCCTCTTAGAAACTGTCTTAGGAGAGGATGCGAGAAGATAGGTGGATTAACATTGTATTCTGCTGAAATTGCTGAGGCATGTATCTTAATGGAAGAGTAAGACAGGCCATTGTGGAACAATTCTGCCAAATATTCCAGTATATGTGCCATGTTCATCACTGTCACATCTAGGCCTTTTGTTGTGTTCCAAGTGTGAAATCTTTTCCATTTTGCTGAATATGCCTTCCTTGTGGAAGGCCGGCGAGCTTCCATAATAATATCCTTCACTCTCTGGGATAGGTTATCCTGAGGAGGAGTCATGGTATTCTCCAGGCAGTTAGCTGCAAGGTTTTCAGGTTGGAATGCAGAGTCTTGAAATTGTGCTGTGTCAGTAGAAGTGGCCATAGGGGAGAGGCCACGGTTTCGTCTGTGACATGCTCTTTAACAGTGTGTACCAGTGCTGCCTTGGCCAGTTTGGAGCTATCAGGATCACTCTGGGCTGCTCTGCCCTGATCTTCAGTAAAACCTTGGTCATTAATGGGAGAGGTGGGAAAGCATAGACTGTTAAGAGCTTTCCAGCTGAAAGAGAGAGCATCCACTTTCCATGCTTGCGGGTGGTATGTCCTTAAGCAGAATGTCTTCAGTTGATGATTATGGGGGGAAGCGAACAGATCTATTTCCGGCCTTCCCCATGATTGTGTTACGAGTAAGAAGATGTCTGGGTGCAGCATCCATTCGTGTGCATCCATGGTAGTTCTGCTTAAGCTGTCTGCCAGTATATTGTCTTTCCCTGGCACGAACTGGGACTGCAGCTGTATATTGAGCTTCAAGGAAAGTGCCCATAGATTAATTGTCAGTCTGCATAGAGGGTAGGAAAGGGTGCCTCCTTGCTTGTTTATGTACCACATAACTGTGGTGTTGTCTGTCCTTATGAGCAGATGGCCTTGATGAAGGAAAGGTTTGAAGGCCTCTATTGCGTGTATCACTGCCAGCATTTCCTTTTGGTTTATGTGCATGCGCAGCTCTCTTTGTGACCACAGCCCTTGGATACATCTGCCCTCCATGTGTGCTCCCCAACCTTGGTCTGAAGCGTCCGTGGTGATGGTTTTGTTGGCTCTTGGTTTGCTGAAGGGCAACCCGCTGTTCGACTGGCAGGTTTGAGCCCACCACAGAAATTCCTTTTGAAGGCATGGAATGAGTGGGATCAAAGTTTCTAAGCTGTGACTGTGCTGAGTCCAAATACTCCTTAGGTACCATTGTAATTTTCTCATATGCAGCCTTGCGTGTGGAATCAGAAGAATGCAAGATGCCATGTAACCCAGGGCCTGCAGGATTTTCCTTGCAGTCAGCTGAGTTTGTCTTGTCAGATTCTTGAAGTAATCCGGTAGTTGTTTTTGCTTTTCTTCTGTGAGAAAGGCCATTTGGGTGGTTTTGTCTAGATCCACACCCAGAAAGGTTATTCTTTGGGATGGAACAAGTCTTGATTTTTGGATGTTGACTGTATATCCCAAGGCCTGTAGTAGGTGGATGGCATAGTCCAAGTCCTTTAACAAAATTTTCTTGTTGTCCGCTTGTATAAGGCAGTCGTCCAGATATGGGTAGATTTGAATCCCCTGAAGTCTGCAGTGTGCAATTACTGATGCCAGGCATTTCGTGAATACTCTGGGCGCAGTAGATAAGCCAAAGGGCAATGCTGAGAATTGATAATGCTCTGACCCTGCAAGAAATCTGAGGTGTCTTCTGCAACTTTGTCTAATAGGGACATGCAGGTATGCCTCCTTGAGGTCTAGAGTCACCAACCAAGACCCCTTGCCCAGCATGGGAAGGAGTTGCTGTAGAGTCAGCATTTTGAATTTTGGCACAATGAGGTAAGTATTCAGTGCGGACAAGTCAACAATAGGTCTCCATTGACTTTCTTTTCTTGGAACAAGGAATAATCTGGAGTAAAATCCTTGGCCTTGTTCTGAAAGAGGTATCTTTTCTATGGCTTTCATTTGTATTAATTTGGTAATTTGCTTCAAAGCCTCTGCCCTCTGATTTGGTGGCAGGTCTGGCATTCCTTTTCTTTTTGCAATGTGTGGAAATGGAACCTGTATCCTTTGTCTATTATGTGCAGTGTCCATGTGTCCCTTGTAATGCTGTGCCAATTTTTTGAGAATAAAGAAAGCTTTCCGCCCAAAGGTGCTTCTAATTGAGCCCTGGTCGGAGTCAAAATAAAGTCATTGAGTCTGTCCTGGTGTAGCAGTTGTGGTTCCTGCACTACCTCTCTGGTTGGGAGGCTGCCACTGACGGCCTCTGTAGGAGCCTCTAGCTTGCCCTCTACCTCTGGCACGCCTATTCTTGCCTCTCTGAGATCTGTCTGAGTCCGGAAAGGACCAATTCTTAGTAGGCCAATTTCTGCTGAATCTTGGTGGTTGGACTTGCAGAAAGTCTTTGACTGTTTGCACAGATTTTGCCTTTTCTTCAAATTTCTTTAAGACCTCTTGAGCCGTGGAACCAAATAATTTTTGCTTTTCCATAGGAGCATCCAAAAGCTTAGCTTTAACATGGTCTGGTAAAGATTGTTCCTTCAGCCAGGCATGCCTACGTATAACTGCACCTGTCATAGCTGACCTACATGAAGCTTCCAATGCATCATAGCCACACTGCAAGAAATGGTTACTAACCTGCTGGGAGTTATGCACCAGATCCTGAAGTGATTTGCGATCAAGGGGTTCAGAAGAGGACAGTTTCTTATGCAATTCATCTAACAAATACTCTTGGTACTGTATCATATGAAATTGACAATTTAATGCCCTCATGGAAAGAGTTGCAGAAGTATACACTTTCTTACCCCATCTCTCTAAAGCTCTGGACTCCCTTTCAGACGGTAGAGGATTTTTAGCAGTGGCAGCTGCAACCCCTTTTGGGCCCTGGGAAATAGTTTCTGGATCAGCAGAGTGGGCCTTGTACAGGTGTAGATGTGAATCTGGGACCCTGTAGTACCTATCAGGTTTGGCAGGTGCCGGAGGGAGAGAGTTAGGGGCTGTACTAGCATCAGAATACACATCATCAATAACATTCAAAACAGGAGGTATAGCTAAAGGCCTATGCTGAGGTAAATGTAAAAAGGTCCTTAATCTCTTTCTAGAATCAGAGAATTCCTGACCCTGCCATTGAAAATGTTCTCTCATATAGTGTAGTGTCTCTCCAAAGGAAAACTCTTCAGGAGGGGAGGCCGAGGGAATTGATTCTTCAGCATCAGAATCCTCGTAGGCTGAAAAAGCCTCCTCCTGGGGGTCTGACAGAGCAGAGCCATCAGTGGACTCATCTGAGGAGTGGTGGTCAGAGGGTTCAACCTTGGGCCTTTTGTCTGGAGGTGGTTGAGAGCCCCTGTCCGGATGAGGTTGAGAACCTCTAATTAATGAGATAAGATCCTCTGCTAGGCTAAGAATCTGTGAGCCAGTAGAAGGTCTCTGAGAGGAAACCTTGGGAGGTAAAGTTTTAGTAAGTTTAGCAGCTTTAGCCCTAGAAAAGGCCTTAATGGACATGGATGCAGGGGGTCTGGCTGCACCACGTGCAGGAGTAGACTTGTCTAAAGGAATGGTGTCGGAAGGTTCCTGGACACCGGTTTCAATAGGTAATTCAATAACCGACTCAGCCGGGGCCGAGGTAGTCGGTTGTGCGGTTTCGGTAATAGGAAGTACCAAGGACTCTGTTTCAGCCGAGACAGAGACTCTCGCGGTAGGCCTGACCGTGGTTTCAGCCGAAACCGCGGCCCGCGAATGTCGGTCCATGTCCTTCCGTTTTTTTAACTAAATGCGAAGTCGTAGTCTCCGACGGCATCTTGTAAGCAAAACTAGCCCCAAAGAATTCCTCTGCAAACTCCGACCGACGTCTAAGCGTTCGTCGGTTGAAGGAAGCACTGGCTGAACAGGCCGAGACGTCGTGGTCTGGGCCTAGGCAAGGGAGGCAGTAAGAGTGGAAATCCTTATGAGGTATTTGTTTCCCACAAGTTAAACAATTATTAACTTTATCAGACATCGGCTGAGGCAAGAAAGAGTCCCAACGGGGTACTTAGCTTTTTCAAAGTCTTCGGTAGCTGAATCACAGGAGCTGGCCGACCGGCACTTGCGAACTGCTTCTGCTTCGGGCACCACGCGGCAAGAAAGACTGAGGAAGATGGCGTCGGCTGATGCTTTTATACCCCAGACGCTCTGACGTCGGGGAAAGTGCGGCATCAGCCGAGGCCAGACCCAGACTTTGGAATCCGGCCGACCGAAGGGCTGCCTGAGGCTGGACAACCCATATGTGATGACTGCAGATGCATCCTTGAAGGACATCTGCAGGACTATACACACACACATATTTTGGCTGATCCTACAGTGGGTGGGGGTGGAGTAGTTGGATAAAGTGTGAGACAGAGCTTGTTTATACACAAAGGCAATCCCACCTGCTTTTTTCTTTATCTAGTCTAAGGATGTATAGGCTTGTGGGAACCATTTCATCATGAATTTCCTGCTTTAGCCATATTTCTGTGGCTATGACTGTCAGGTAGGTACTGGGAAATTTAGGCCTGTACCTGAGTTTTTTGCAGATATTTCGGAGGTTGACATTAAAGAGAAGACGTTTTGAACATGAGTGAGGGAGAGTGTGAAAAGGAGGAGATTTGTGAATAGGGTCCTGGGTTGGCATGGGTATCCCCTGAGAGATGAAGTTTTAGACTTGGTTTCAGAAGTCGAGGTTGCTATATGTGTAGCCATTAATATTTAGGTTCTGACAGGATGAGTGACTTGTAATCAGAATTGCAACTGGGATAAACATGTTTGTTTTTGAATATGTGGACACAGGAAGAGGTAAAAAGGGGGGGGTTGTGAAGATATTGCTATGCTTGAAAGTACTTTGTTAGTGAACTGAGGTAGACAAAGGTAGCTCAGTACTTTCAAGCAGGTACTCTGGTGAGGATAAGTGTATAAGTGCAGTCAGAAAACATAGAAGAATGTTTAGCATTAGCACACTATAGTAGGAAAGGAGGAGATACCAGGTTAAGGCTTATTGCTGGATGAATAATAATGGGAGGGGCTAGTTAAATAAGTGGATACTACTGATACAGAATTATGTAATTTTACTGGGCAGGTGTGGATGCTAGGTGGGCAATAGCAGAGTATAAGAGCACAAATAGGCTGGATTGGTGGGACTGGGGGGCAGGGTAGGGGAGTTGAGTGGGCTGAACTACTGTGGTGGATTCAGGTAGAACAGCGAAAGAAAAATGTCTCATGGATTTAAGCAGTGCCAAGATTATTTGTGTGTAAATTTGATGGAAGGGATGCAACTAGGGAATCTGTAACAAAAGTTAAATTTTGACATGGGAGACAGTAAAGTGTAACGCTGCCTCTCTACTTGGTTAACCAGCATGACTTACACGGTGCTTGATGTAGTAAAAATACTTCTTGCAGTAGTTAATTTTCTTTTTTTTTTCTTTTTGGAGCTTCTGATTTAACATTAAATTCCCACAGTGGGAGGCCACCTCCTGTTTCACTACTTATTTTCTTTGGTTAGATGAGTTTCAACATATGTAATTTGCTAAAGCAACTGCTTTAACCAAGGTAGCTTTCCCTCTGTGAAAACAGAACACGCTAATGTGCTAAATTATCTTAAAGTATAGCAATATAAGGTTGGGAGGCCTTCCAGCAGTTTCAAGTTTCATTCTACAGTACAGACCACACACTGCAAAAGAGAGGGGGAAAAGACATCTACAGTTCTAAAGATATTTTGGCAGCAAGAAACTTCTAGGAAACTATGTGCTCAACACACTGGGATAGAGATAAAAAAATAAAATAATTAAGATTGTTTAGTTTTAGAAATTGGTAGATAAAGCAGCTGAGCAGTGCAGCATGAAAGACGAGTACTTAAGCAGTGTTAGGCCATCATAAATAATGTACTGTATTTCACTGTTGTGTATTTGCACTTTACAGATAAACAGCTGCAAGAGATTTTTCTTGGTAGGAAAGTTTGGGATTACTGAGATACAGGTTTCCAGATTTTAGGAAAGGAAGAACACCTACCTCAGTCAATTCCCACTCTCTGCTCCCCAAAGTAAAAGTCTGTGGTGTGAAATTTAAGCACTTTAAAATACACAGGTTGAAAGTTAAAAATGCAACCACCACTAGGCTATAACCCCACTCCTTTCACAACAAAACTGCTTAATACCATGTTTAATAACCATGTTTAATCACCCATGCTTTGCAAGTGATGGCTTGCACCACTCATTACAGGGCTTCCACATACTGTTTATTGTCTTTTCCCCCCACAGTGCTGTTTTAGTCAGAGTTCAGGTAATAGATCTCACAACCTAACAAAATAAACACATCATTTAACAGACCACATCAGGGTGGCTTTGCTCAGTGCCAGCAGTCTAAATAACAAATTGCCTGATCTTGAGGCCTTGCAGGGTTTGGAGTGCATATATGTCTGCATTATAGAAACTTGGTTAGAAGTACAGAAAGTCCACCACTCTATACCAGGGTTTTGTGCCTGCTACACCTTTTGGACAGATAGTAACTGTGATGGAGTACAATATTTAAGACCACATCAATTGTATGCATATCCCCAGAAACCCAAAAACGGAACTGATTGAGATCCAAGTCACACTAAACAGTACAAATTATAAGACTGCAGCATGTTACAGGGCCCCCTCTATGCTCCATGAAAACTGTACTTGCTTCTTAAAAACACTGGATGGACTTCACATTAAAAGGAATTCAATTATACTAGGAGACTAACTACCCAATGATAAAGTGGGATAGCTATACCTCAACTGTAGGTTAGGCCTAAAAATTCTTTGATTTCTTAAATAAAAACATTGTAGATAAATTGCCAAGGAGCCCAAAGGAGGACAAAATAGTTTTAAACTGGTCTTTCCCAAAATCGCATCAACTATCACCATGGTATTCCCTTCTCCAGTTAAATCCAAATCACAAAATGGGAACCTTTTCTGTAAAAATCTCCAGTCGGATGTAAATATCACAAAGTTTAGAGACTTTAGATGTACAAATCTTTTAGAATTCTACAATATGGTCTCTAAATTCAGGTTTAACTTTATAGCAAAAAAAAAATCCTGAAATCAAGGTTAATATTAAAAAGCTATCGAAAGAACTAAAAACACCATCAGGAAAAGTAAATATCTCATGAACTTAGAGTAGTGCAAAACCTAAAGCAATTACAAATTCTTCTTTAGCAATGTCAGAAAAAGTACAGTTGTGTACACTTACCATAAATGTAGATGTTGGGAGTGTGTTCACTGTTGCAGTCATTACATTTGCGTTCTCTGCCTGCAGGTAGCCCTCAGCTGGCCTGAATACCAGAGTCTTGGATTCCTGCGTAGGATGCTGTCTCTTCTTCCACGACGTCAGGTTGTCAGGGGTATAAAAACATGCAGCCGATGCCATTACATTAGTTTTTCTTGCCCCAGATGTCAGGTAACCCCACAATGGGAAGCAATTATATGTTATGTCACACCTCCATCAAAAAGCAAATACACCAGAAAGCTTAAAACAAGAAGGAAAGGTAGAGCCAAGAGAAGTCAGGGGGCTGGAGGGAGGGTAACCAGGACTGCAACAGTGAATACACTCAAACATCTACATTTATGGTAAGTGTACACAACTGTACTATGTTCTTCGTGTTTCACTGCTGCAGTCATTACATTTGGGTTGATTCCAAAAACTAAGGAAGGGAGGAAGTTAGAGAGCATTAGGGCTAGCTATTACGTCCTGCAAGACTGCAGTGGCAAAACCAGCTCTGGATTTAGAAAAATAGGCATGTGGTAATGCTTGGTGAAAGTATGTACAGAGCTCCAGGTAGCAGCTTCTAGGATGTCCCTGGAAGGGACTCCTCTGAGAAAGGCTGTAGAGGTAGATGCAGCCCTGGTGGAATGTGATCTTATCCCCTGTGGGGTAGGTTTTTCATGGTGCTTACAGCAGAAATGAATGCAATGGGCTATCCATTTAGAAATGGTTTGCTTTGAAATGGTCTTCCCCTCTGCCCCTGCAGCAAAGCCAACTAGCAGCTGTTCAGATTTTCTGACAGGCTTAGTCCTATCCAAATAAAATCGAAGTTGTCTGTGCAAGTCCAAAGAGTGGAGTATTCATTCTCCTTTGTTTTGTGGATTCAGGAAAAAGGTAGGCAAATGAATGGACTGATTTAGGGTCACACTAGACACCACCTTGGGCATAAAGGAAGGACTGGTCCTGAGGGAAACCCTGTCTGCATGGAAGATAATGAAGGGCTCCACTGCCATGAGGGCCTGTAATTCAGACACTCTTTTTGCTGAAGTGATGGCTAGAAGGAAGGCTCTTTTCCAAGAAGGAAGGAAGGCTGTTTTCCAAGAAAGCAATTTCAACTATGCAGTTGCAGCTGGTTCAAATGGAGGGAGAATGAGCTTTTCCAATACAATGTTAAGGGGGATCGCCTGGGGGATCTTGCATTTTTAGCACCTCTGAGGAATTGCTTTAGCAAGGGGTGAGAGAAGAGGGGTGGTTCAGTATTATAATGTGCTGAAATGGCAGAGGCATGAATTTTAATTGACAAGAAGGATAGGCCCTTTTGGCACATTTCTGTTAAGTACTGAAGAATATGAGGTAAGCTGGGCACTGCTGTGCCCATTCCCTGAGTTTGGCTCCAGGAACAGTATCTTTTCCACGTTTTAGCATAGGATTTTCTAGTACTAGGCCTCCTTGCTTCCAGAATGACATCTAGCACCTGCTTACTGAGGGATGCTATTGGACAGCTCAAGGAATTAGCCAGGCTGCAAGGTTCAGGATTTGAAGCTGAGGGTGCAGAATCTGGCCTGTCTGCTGGGACAGCAGGGAAGGTGCCTGAGATAGGTGCCATGGCTTCAGCAGTATCATACTGCGCAAGACGGGGTACCAGTGCTGGCGAGGCCAGTCTGATTCAATCAGTATTGGCCTTGGCTTATCCTGTTTGATCTTTAGCAGAACCTTCGAGAGGAGAGGCAGAGGGGGAAAGGCATAAACCAAGAGGTTTTCTCGGGTAAAGGACAGGGCATCCACATTCAAAGCTTGAATGTGGGAAGTCCTTGTGCAGAATTTGTCCAATTGGTAGTTCTGAGGGGAGGCAAACAGTTCTATCTGTGGAGTCCCCCCCTTTTGTTCCTCAAGAGGTTGAATATTTTTGGTTCCAGTTTCCATTCATATGGGCCCATGAGATTTCTGCTTAGGTCATCTGCCAGTGAATTTAGCTTGTCTGGCAGGAATTGAGCTTGTAAGTGCACTTGGTAGCTCAAGGCTGTGTTCCACAGAGCCATGACTAGTCTGCAGAGGGTACGAGTGGGTTCCCCCTGCTTGTTTTATGCACCGCATAGCTGTGGTGTTGTCTGTCTTTACCAACAATTGTCCTGGAAGGATGTGGTCTTTGAAGGCTGTCAGGGAATTCTGTACAGCTAACATTTCTTTTTGGTTGAGATGCAGGTGCATCTGACTCTGGTTCCACTTGCCCTGAATGCACTGCCCTGTTAAGTGAGCCCCCCATGCATAATCTAATGAGTCTGTTGTTAGGGTTTGGGCGGCAGGGGGGTAGAGTAAATGGCAGTCCCTTCTTGTGGTAGCAGGCCTCTGCCCACCAAAGGAACTCCGTCTTTATATAAGAAATGATAGGAATCATTGATTCCAGGTCCTAAGAATGTTGACACCATAGGCTTTTTAGATACCATTGTAGTTTCCTTGTATGCAGTCTTGCATATGGAATTAATAGAATGCAAGAGGCCATGAACCCCAGGGCTTGAAAAATTTTCCTTGCAGATAGCTGGGTCTCTGTGGCCAGTAGTTTGAAGTAGGTTGTCAAACAAACTTGTTTCTCTGGAGTGAGGTAAGCCATCTGGGAAGTTGTTTTCAAGCTTGGTCCCAGGCATACAATCTGTTGGCAGGGTACTAGGTGAGATTTCTTTTCATTTATGGTGTACCCCAGTGAGGTTAGAAGTTTCTTACGAATGCCAGATGTTTTAATAGTAAGTCCTGGCTTTCTGCCTGAATCAGTCAATCATCCGGGTATTGGTATATTTGAATATTTCGCTGCCTTCAAAATGCAATGGCTGGAGCTAGACACTTTGTTAATATCCTGGGCACAGTAGATAAGCCAATGGGAAGTGCAGAGAACTGATACTGCATGGAGCCTGCCCTGAAGCGTAGGTATTTCTGCAACATTCCCTTACTAAGGTTGCCAAACAGGCATCTTTGTCTAGCATAGGAAGCAGCTGTTGAAGTGTTAGCATTTTGAATTTTGGAATTACCAGAAAGGTGTTTAGAATAGAGAGGTCCAGGACAGGGACTCCAGAAGCTGTCTTTTCTGGGTACCAGGAAAAGTCTTGAATAAAAACCTTGTCCTCTTTCTTCTGCTGGGACAGATTGAATAGCCCTGATACTTAGAAGAGAAAGAACCTGCTGTTGAGCCTCTGCCCACCGATTTCGGGGTAGGTTTGGCCAACCGTTTGGGGTTGGTAGGATGTGGATGTGGAATTTGTAACCTTGTAAAACTCTTTTTAAAACCCATTTGTCCGGGGTACAGAATTCCCAGTTTTTTGCATGCAGGGCGAGCTTTCCTCCTAAGGGAGCAGGCAGTTGAGCAGGGCTTGGAAGGGTTCAGGTAAAGTCATTGTGACATTTTTCCATTGGGGATGTCTTACTACCTCCTGTTTTGGAAGTGGGAGCCCCCCCCACTGCCTAGGCCTGTGTGCAGCCTGAGACTGTAACCTAGGTGGTCTGCTGTTCCTGGGTTTGGACTGAGAAGGCCTGGAAGAGACTGGAAAGGACCAATACTTTGAAGGCCAATGCCTACTAAATCTGGGAGGCTGTACTTGCAGGAAATATTTGACAGTTTTCATAAATTTAGCTTTTTCCTCCATCTTTTTGAGGACGACTTCTGCTTTGTTGCCAAACAGGTGGTCTTGGTTTAAGGGAGCATCCAGTAATTTAGCTTTAACATGATCTGGCAAGTTTTGCTCCTTAAGCCAAGAATGCATTCTAAGTACAGACCCAGTGACAGCAGCCCTGCAAGGTGCTTCTAAAGAGTCAAAACCACACTGCAGAGTAAGTTTACCAACTTGTTCAGCAGAATGCACTAAATCCTGTAATTCTTTATTTTCAGCACAGTCAAGAATCAACATCATTTTCTGTTTAAGCAGTCCCATAATACGCTGCTGATACTTTAACACATGAAACTGGCAATTTAAAGCCCTAATGGCCAAAGTAGCAGAAGTTTATACCTTCTTACCCCATCTGTCCAAGGCTCTAGAATCTCTATCAGAAGGGGTAGGATTTTTGGCAGCAGTAGCCTTAATGCCCTTTGGTCCTTGGGAAATGGTCTCTGGATCTGCAGTAGGTTTCTTGAAGAGGAACTTGTGAGAGTCAGGTACTCTAATAGTTGTCGGGTTTACTGGGAGCTGGCGGTAAAGTGTCTGGGGACAGGCTAGATTCCAAGAAGGCATTATCTACAATGTCCGGAACAGGAGGGATAGCTAAAGGCCTGTGTTGAGGAAGGAGTAAGAATTCCCTAAGCCTATTTTTGGAGTCAGAGTAATCCTGGCTTTCCCAGCGGAAATGCTCCCTAAGTGTGCGCAAGGTTTCACCAAAAGAAAAATCTTCTGGAGGGGAAGCGGAGGGAATGGAATCCTCTGCATCAGAATTCTCATAGGTAGATGAGGGCAAATCCTGGTAATCAGAAGAAACAGAAATACCAGAATCCTGATCAGAAGAATCAGAAGGAAAATCAGTTCTAGGTCGGGGAAGGCTGGCTTCCCCTAATTAAAGTAATAAGGTCTTCAGCCATTCTAAGCATTTGTTTTTTAGGCATATGGGCCTGACCATGTGGTTTGGACATCAGTTTTCTAGGCGTGGGTTGAGTTTTAGGCCTGGATGAAGAAGATGGCGTTGGTTTAAAAAGCAAATCTGTAGGCCTGCATTCACCCTCAGAAGCCGGTGCCTGCACAGCAGCTCCGGACCCTTCTAAGGTAGAGACATCCGCAGGTTCCATAGTTGAAGAAGCATCTCACAGCATACCAGACTCTGAATGGGTCTCGGTAGAGGCCTGCGAATCTGAAGTAGCGGGCATCAGGGGTTGCGAAAGTACCTCACTGAGTACCAGCGAACTGGCGACTAGCTTAATGGATGCGTCATTGGCAGTTTTGGACCTATGCGGTCTGTCTCTGTCTTTATCCTTAAGTTTTTTCAGAATATCAGTAGTCGGATGGCTTACCAAAGCCATTTCTGGATAGTTATACCGAGTACCAAAATAATTTGCAGCAAAAATAGACTGACAATAAATAGATCGGGGGTTGAATAAGGCACAACACCAACAGCGAGGGACGTCATGGTCTGGGCCTAAGCAAGGAATGCAGTACGAATGAAAATTTTTATGAGGTATTTCCTTTCCACAGGTAAGACGATTGTTAACTTCTACTGACATCGGTTAAGAGCAAGAAAAAGGATCCCCAACGGGGTACTTAGCTTTTTTGAAGACTTCAGTTCTGAAACTTGAAAATGAAAATGTCAGGATTCGGCCGACCGGCACTTGTGAACTGCTTCTGCTTTGGGCACTGTGCGGCAAGAAAGACTGATGTAATGGCCTCGGCTGCATGTTTTATACCCCCTGACAACCTGATTTCATGGAAGAAGATACCACATCCGACACAGGGATCCAAGACTGGTATTCAGGCCTGCTGAGGGCTACCTGCAGGCAGATAACCCAAATGTAATGACTGCAACAGTGAAATACGAAGAACATCTAAGGAATAACACCCCAATACTACTGAGAACTTATCGAAAATAGCACTCAGATCCAGTAGATGTAAAAAGTGTACTAGCAAACAAATGTGTCAATTTTTCCTTGAAACTATTTCAGAAAAGAAGTTACGTACTCACCATAACGTTTCATTTGAGTAGTTATACTTCATTTTCTGCAACCTGTGGGTATTTGGATTTTTATCGGATCCGAGCCGGCAACATTTTATTAAGCATCTGCTCCAAGCTCCTCCCCTTACCCATAATCCCTCACATCTCCTACCTTCCCTCAGATAGAGTTTGCCACTAATCAAACTAATAGCAACTGAATAACACTAACTTAGAAAAGGTTCGGGGGAAGGAGAGAGGGACGGGTTGCAGAAAATGAAGTATAACTACTCAGATGGAACGTTATGGTGAGTACATAACTTCTTTATCTGAAGTAGTTAACTTCATTTATCTGCAACCTGTGGGACAGAGTCTGCAGCTACCAAAACTCCTGGGAGGCCCTCATGGAAGGATATTCCTGAGCACTGCAGAGCCAAAGGATGCGCTCCCTCTAGAGATCAAATCCAACTTATAATGAGAAATAAATGTATGTGACCTTACCCAGGTCGCTGCTGCACAGATATCATCCAGAGAAACTATAGACCAAAAGGCAGCAGAAGTTGCCACAGATCTGGTAGAATGGGCTTTAATAGGACAAGGTGGGGATAGGCCTTTATCCCTACAAACTTGCAGTATACATTGTGTAATCGATCTAGCTAGGGAGCCCTTGGAAATGGCCTTGCCCAAAAAGGGTCTGGAAAAGGACACGAATAATTGGTCAGACTTACGGAATTGTTTAGTCCTGTGTAAATAGAAACGAAGCTATGAACATTTAGCAAATGCAGCTTATATTCATCCTTGTTCTGGAAATTTGGAAAGAACACAGGCAGATTAATCATCTGGTTAATATTAGATTCAGAAGCAACTTTTGATAAGAAAGAAGGATTCGTGCGAAGCTAAACCCTGTCTTTATGAAAGATCAAGTAATGGGGCACGACAGACCAAGCTTGGATCTCAGAAACCCTTCTAGCCGAGGTAATGGCCACTAGAAAAGCTGTCTTCCAGGACAGGAATTTCAAATCTACTGACGCTGCTGGTTTGAATGGGGGTGCTACCAACGCCTGGAGAACCATGGTAAGGTCCCAAGGAGGGACAGAATTGTTAACCAGGGGATGCAAAAGAAAAGTACTTTTTAGAAAGGCCTTGCACAATCTCATAGAGGCCAGAGCATTCAGATTTTCACCAACATGAAAATTAGATATGGCTGCCAGTTGTACATTCACTGAAGAGGAAATAGTTCCTTGTTGAAAAATATATGACAAAAACTCCAACACTGCAGGAACTGGGGCTGTAAGTGGATCTAGGTTCCTCTGAGAAGCCCAAATGGAGAAGCGTTTCCATTTGCTGTGATAATCTTTCCTAGTGGAAGCTTTGTGGGATGCCACCAGAATACTCTTTACTGAAGATGATAGACCGGGAGTCCTAGCGATCAAGGGAACTGGAGCAACCAAGCAGTCAGCTTGAAACTGTCCAGATCGGGCAGACTGATGCCCGAAGGATGGGAGATCAGATCCGGGCAGGGATCCAGAATCCGTGGAGGAGTTAGAGCATGAGACCAGAGGAAAGGGAACCACAACTGAGGCCAGAACTGGGCAATGAGGATCACTTTGCACCCCAGTCGATAAGCTTTCTGAAGAAACTTCAGAATGAGAGATAATGGGGGATAAGCATACAGTAACCCGGGGAGGCCAAGCATGGACTACAGCGCTGCAGGGGAGTCCCCTGGTGAGGGGATCAGAGCGAAGAACTCGCTGCACTTCACATTGGAAGGAGATGTGAAGAGATCGCAGCAAGGGTGACCCCACGCGAGGAAGATCTTCTCCGCTACTGACTGCTTCAGAGACCACTCGTATGGCATTAGAATAGCCCCACTCAGTCTGTCCGCTAAAATGTTGGAGCATCACGGAATGTGCGTTGCAACCAGAAACAGAGTGGTGATCACTCACTCCCATGCTCTCATGGCTTCGCGGCAGAGAGGGTAACATCTGGTCCCCCCTTGTGTGTTGATGTACCAGACAACAGACATGTTGTCTGACTGAACTGCAATTGTCCCCGGGGGAAGAACACCATGAAAGGCTTGCAACGTTAAAAGCACTGCCCTCATCTCCAGAACAATGATATGCAATCTGGTCTTGGTCTGGGACCATGTGCCTTGGACCGTCCTTCCCAAAAAGTGCCCCCCCCACCCAAGATGGGAGGCATCCGTGGTCACTGTGGCTTGGGCTGGGGTTAAGAAAGGACAACCTGCCAAGATTTCTGGTGATTGGAGCCTCCAAAGAAGAGAAATCTTGCAGGCTCTGCTGTTTTGTATAGGGTAGTTCATGGGGAGGTCTAACCAAGACCACTGAACTGCTAGGGTCCACTGAAGCACCCTCATGTGAAGGCGCGCACATGGAAGAATTGAAATTGCTGCAGCCATGGAGCCTAGGGCTCGGAGAACGTCGCTCACCGTTGGCGTCCTGGGGCCGAGGATCACTGACACATGGGCCCGTAGGTTCTGGACCCTGTCCCAAGTGAGAAAAACCTACAACAGTAGAGTGTCCAATCATACCCCTATGAATTCCAAGGTCTGTGTCGGGTTTAAGCGGGACTTGGAGGTGTTGATGGTAATCCCTAGATTGACTGCAAGATGTAGGAAGGAGTCTCTAGCCATGCAAAGTAAACGCTTGGTGGCAGAAGCAAGGAGCCAATAGTCTAGGTAAGGAAACATCAGGTGAGCCGCTACAACTGCCATAACCTTGGTAAACACCCTGGGGGCTTGGAAATGATTGGCTCCCATCCGGAAGTGAAGGAATCTCCTGGAGCTTCTGCAAATTTTGATGTGGTAGTAAGCATCTTGGAGGTTTATCGAGCACATCCAATCGCATTCTCAGAGGTAAGGTAGAATGGACTGCAAGGTGACCATCCGGAATTTCTGCTTGGCTACAGGTCCAATATGGGTCTGAAGTCCCCCGTCTTTTTTGGCACTAAGAAAAGAACCTGGAGTAAATGCCTGATCTGGACTGATCTGGGGACTAGTTTGATGGTCTGATCCAGACTGATCTGGGGGGACCGGTTCGATGGCTTGATCCAGACTGATCTGGGGGGACCGGTTCGATGGCCTGATCCAGACTGATCTGGGGGGACCAGTTCGATGGCTCGATTGTAAAGCAGCTTTGAAATTTTGTGCACTACGGCCTCCCTTTGGGCAGGTGGAACATCTGGGAGATGCTTTGATTGGATGGGTGGAGCAATGAATGGGATGGAGTATCCTCTGGATATTATTTAGAACACCCAACTGTCCATCGTAATGGACTCCCACGCCGTTAGGTGCAATGACAATCTTCCCCCGACTGTCCCCAGAGTAGGACAGTCGCGCAATCCCTCAGGGTTGCTGTGTGGGTCTGTCCGAAAAGGTGTCCCTAAATCCAAAGTTCTCAGGCCCCCTCTACCTCTGGGGCGGCATCTGCCTTGTCCCCCTCTGCCTCTAGGGGACGAGTTGTCCTGAGTGTCTCGGAAAAATTGAGATTTTCGGAACCACATCTTCTTCTGCCCTCTCTGATTCCTAGAAAAGGATATTTAAGGGCTAGAAAAGCTGACTCCGATGGCAGATAGAGTCTTTCCGTCCTTCTCGCTCTGGACCAGGGGGTGACTAACTGTCTTCCCAAATAGGGAGGAACCATCAAAGGGAGCAATTGTAAATGACACCTTGAAGGGGTCCGAGAATTGACAGAGTCTGAGCCAAATGTGCCGCCTCACAGCTACACCAGTCCCAGCCGCCCTAGCCGCTCCTTCCATGGCATGGGAGAGAAGATGCATGGATGTGTTCGAAACGGATTTTAGATCGACATTTTCACGGAGAACAGTCGCTTGTCCTCTGGCGACAAAGACTCTAGGGGTGACACAGCGAATTCTGTGACTAGGTCTTGCTGGAGTTGAATGACATGCTAAATAATTCAGTGTTCTTATGGAAAATGTCGCTGAAGAAAAGAATCACTTCCCAAAGCAACCCACCGCCCTAGACTCTGTCTGGAGGGTGTACCGAAGAACTTTCCTGAGCCAGTTCCTCGGGCATTTTAAAGCCTAGCCAAGCCGTTTAGGGTTTGCTAACCAACAGCAGGGGGGAACTATACCCTTATTTTGCTGTGCTCTGTCCTCTGTCAGTGACACTGGTAATCCTGGGGGGTATCTCTAGATCTCCCATATCCCTCCGAATTCCCGCCCTTGTGGCTCTGTAGGATTGGTTGAGGCTCTGCTAGATTTCAGGTGAAGTGGGTTTGGGTCATCAAATCTTGGTTTGACAGTTTCTTGTAGGTTAGTGGTTATGAGCCTCTGAGCAACTGAACTGAGCAGGAGTAGAGTCTGAGTTCTTGGAGTTATTTAAGGGATATTTTTTCCTTTTTGTGAGAACTTTTGGTGAGGAACTTGCGCTGGGCCTCCAGCTGCTGTCCATGTCAGATAAGAGGTCTGAATGGGGCATTGTACTAATCATTGGTCTGATGTGAGAGGAAGGGAGACTATGACTCTGACCCTTGAGATGAATCCCTTTCATGATAAGGTGGGCAGTAGAAGGTCTCTCCTCCTAACTTTTTTAGCTACATGGGTGTCGAATGACAGACTATATACAACCTGGGTCCCCAGGTCTGATAACTTCTTCTGTGCACAGTGGATTGCCACCTATTTGGTAACCTTTCCGTACACTATGCATTTCATTTTTTGCATTTTAACTTTAGGCGTGGCTCTGGCACCAGTTATCCGCTTCTCTTTCTGTGAGACCTGATATCTGATGTGTTTGATGTGTTCTACTAGGCAGCCCAGTTTGCAGTCATGCAAACTTTGTCAGCCATAACCTTCTCTTTGTGGCAGCTGCTACCACCACAGCATCCACAGGGGATCTCTTGTACCAAAGTCTGTCTCTGTCTGTGGGAGGAGAAAGGATCCTGTCTGGGCATCTGGGTATTGGCTCTATGGTGTCAGGCTCCTTCCATGTCTGCGTGATAATAAGATCCACTAATGTATCTGCAGGAGGGGACACCAAGGATGTAGATGGGCCCATGCCAAAGGCCTTCAGGAATACTGACTCGTCTGTAGAAGGTTATGGGGGTTGACCAACCTCCCCTCTGACGGAGGATTTTCATGATGTCTCCAAAGGAGACATTCTCGGGAGGTGACCTGGGGGAACCCTCACCTTCATCCAAGTCAGTATCTTCTGTGAGGGACTTGGGGAAGTCCATGTGCCTCATCTTACATGAATGCTTACGGGGAGCCTCCTTAGTGGGACTCTCTGAAGAGGGCTTGTACGTCACGGGGGGTTCCACGACAGGATCCACCTGGGGGCCTCTGACACTGGCTGTCCCTGGGACAAGCTGATGGGAGTCATGACCAAATCCACAGCAGCCTGGACGGAGTCTGAAGCAATGGACTGGGGTCTCAATCCCTGACAGAGAACCCTCTCCACCACGTCGAAAGCCAAAGGAGAGCGCACCTCCTTGGCAACCAACAAGGAAGTAGTTCTCCCTGGCTCTGTCGTGAGGATCAGAGCCAAGGCCAAGGTAGCTAGGGTTCCGAAGGAATGGCTCAGATCCGACAAAGTCAGAGATGAAGACATCTCCGTTCCTTCGGATCCGGCTCCCTGTTCTTGGCCCCGGGAGTTGCTCGGATCCGAACAAATCTGATCCGAGGAACTCAAGGTAATGGCCGGCGTCGAGGTTGGAGGAACTGATGGCGCCGAACCCCAGGCTCCGAGGATCCTCGGAGACATAAACCCCGAAACCACAGGTCGGATTGGGGAAGGAGAAATAGGATGGAAGAAGGGCAAAGAGGTTTCCCCCTCTGGCTGGAGAGGGGCCTGGCAAGACTCTCTTTTGGATTTGGGTCAGAATGAATCTCCGCATCATCCTGTCTACGTCAAGCTCTGACAGACTCCGAATCGACCTCGAGGAGGTGACTGGCTCAGATCTGGCTCTGTGAGATGACCTCGAAGAAGGCCTCTGGTCCAGGGCTCTGGAGAGAACCTCGGGGAATGGCGCCAAGGAGAAATAGTCCGAACAATTTTTGAGGGTGGACTGGGAAATGGCTCCCGCTCTGGGGATCGTTTGCGGTGCCTTTCCGCCCTTTTCTCTTTCTCTCTCTTGTCCTTATTCTTTGTCTTAGTCCCCATCTCAGAAGGCTTAGAGGAAGGTTGAGTCCCAGCTTGAGGGGGGAGTTGTTCGGCTACTGGAGCCGATGTCGAGGCCGTCGTGTCTAAGGCAGAAACTGGTAGCAGGCCCTTAGCTACCAGTTTCGTCTTCCTCTCTTTCAGGGCCCTGGGGTTGAACCCTGCACACACAATACATGGCAGACTAAGGTGGGGAATGCCCAGGCAAATAACACACAGTGTGTGGCCATCAGCCAGTGAAAGCTTGTGGCCACACACTGTGCATCTTTTTAAATGTTGGTTTCGGCTGATCAGCCATAATCACACTCCACTCAGCCAAACACTAAACCTACGATGCGCGCGCGCGCACACACACACACACACACACACACGTGTTGGTTAAGCCTACTCTACCTCTGAAAACAAAAACTTTCTAAACTATTTTTTTTTTTAAACTAACCGACGAAGGGGAGAAAGAGTTGCTAACAAACACTACTCTCACACACTAAAAATATGTGCCAAAACTTCCACTTACTACACCCAACTTTGAGCTATAGAGACCACGATGCCAACGGATGAAGCAGCAAATGAGATCTGAGGGAAGGTAGGAGATGTGAGGGGTTATGGGTAAGGGGAGGAGCATGGAGCAGATGCTTGATAAAATGTTGCTGGCTCGAATCCGATATGGATCCGAATACCCACAGGTTGCAGATAAATGAAGTTAACTACTTCAGATCCCACATTATCCCACAGAACTTCAAACTCCCCATCAGAAACTAAGTACGTGTGTGTAAGTAAACTAACCATAATGGCAAATGTTTGAAAGATCACTGCTGTAAGTAGCCTTAGCTATATGGATTATATCCTGCCAACTTATAACAGACAGCTTCCAAAGCTTCAGGGCACCTTCCACACATGCAAACAGGCAGCTTGACTGGAGATGACTAAAAGACAAGTTCAGGCACTGAGCCCTTCAGAAAGTTTCTGCCAATAGGGAGAGAAAGGGCATGCCATTGAAGGTCAATGCTAAGAGGAGTAAAAAATAAATAATCACACCCTGGCATAAACATACTAAAAAACAAGGAGAAAGGGAGGGAGCAGCTACTGTAGCAGTGACCATTCAAATATGTACCGTTATAGTAAGTTTACTTACACAAATTTACTATGTTCATAATATTGATCATAGCTGCAGTAGCCTTAGCTACATGGGTAGATTACCCTAGCTTACTACATTTGGGAGGTGGAAAAAAAGTCCAGGAGACCCTGAAGCATGGTACTAGCAAAGCCTGACATGAACTTGAAGTAATCAAGCTTACAGTGTTTTGTAGATGTACGAACAGAGCACCAAAGTAACAGTTCCTAGAATACTTCAAAAATCCAACCCTCTTCAAAAACCCATAGATGAAGCCAAGGCCCTGGTAGAGTGGACCTTGACCCTGGCTAAATAGTTTTACGTTAAGTATATCAACAACCATTTGGAAACGCGTCTGTTTTGACACAGTCCCTTCCTCTTACTCTCATGAGAAATGAACAACTGAGGGGAAGCTCTGAAAGATTTATTCTGTCAAGACAGTACCGGAGTTGTCTGTGGACATTCCTAGGTATGGCGTATCCTTTCTTCCTCATTTTTAGGTTAAGGAAAGAAAACAGGGGTGATGGATAGTTTACCTTAATGTAAACTCAGATACCACTTTAGGCATTAAAAATGGATTAGTTCTCCAAGACCGTCTCCGTGGAAAATAATATAGGGTTGGCTCAGCATACAAGCTTGCATCTCAGATACTCTTATTTGCAGGTCATTGCAATCAGCGAAACAGATTCCATATTAAGAATCAAGACAGCCAGGTTAACTGGTTCAAATGGATTAAGTGGAAGCTTCTCTAACATAAAATTAAGATGTAGGGGGGCACCAATTTACTTGGAAGCCTCTTGTGCACAAGCCCCTTATAAAAACATTCTGACATAAGACTGCCTAGAAAAAGGGGAATCCACAGGCAGACATGCTGAAATGGCTGATAAACTAAACTTGACAGAGGAATAAGAAATGCCATAGGACAATAACTCACACAACTATAGTAAACCAGAGAATAACTAGCCCTGAATGGGTAGTGTTGATGTTGCTGGCATCAACTAGAAAAACTTTTCCATTTGCTACTATATGATTTTCTAGTAGCAGGTTTTCTTGCCTACATTAGTACCTGCTAGACATCTTCAGTAAGCAGTGCCTAAAAAGAATAAGACCCTATCATCCAGGCAGTCCACTGACATTAACTGATATTGGGGTGTAGCAAACACCCCTGTTCTTGTGCAAGTAGATCCAGTCTGTGAGGAAGCTTGTGGTAATTGCCCTTGTCTATTTCTAAAAAAGGGAGAAAGCACAGTTGTGTACACTTACCATAAATGTAGATGTAAGAGTCTATTCACTGTTGCAGTCATTACATTTGGGTTATCTGCTTGCAGTTAGCCCTCGGTCGGCCTGATTATCAAAGTCTTGGGTCCTGCGTCGGTTGCTCTCTCATCTTCCATGACGTCAGGTAGTCAGGGGTATAAAGAATGCAGCCGACGACATAACATCAGTTTTTCTTGCCCCAGATGTCAGGTGCCCCCCTAAAGGGAAGCAATTATATACAAGGTTACACCTCCTACAAAAAGCAAATACACCAGAAAGCTTTAAGTATAGTAAGCAAGAAGAGAGGTATAGTTAATAGAAGTCAGGGGGCTGGAGGGAGGATAACCAGGACTGCAACAGTGAATACACTCTAACATCTACATTTATGGTAAGTGTATGCAACTGTAGTATGTTCTTCATGTTTCACTGTTGCAGTCATCACATTTGGGTAGATTCCCAAAGTTAAGGAAGGGAGTAGGCAATTAGATAGCATTAGGACCAGCTATTAGGCCCTGCAAGACTGCAGTGGCAAAACCAGCTCAGGATTTAGAAAAAAACTGGCAAGTGGTAATGCTTGGTGAAGGTATGTACAGAACTCCAGGTAGCAGCTTCTAGGATGTCCCTGGTAGGAACACCTCTGAGAAAGGCTGTAGAAGTAGATGCAGCCCTGGTGTAATGGGGTCTTATCCCCTGTGGAGTAGGTTTTCCATGGTGCTTATAGCAGAAATGAATGCAATGGCCTATCCACTTAGAAATGGTTTGCTTTGAAATGGCCTTCCCCTTTGCCCCTGCAGCAAATGTAACCAGCAGCTGTTCAGCTTCCCTGAGAGGCATAGTCCTGTCCAAGTAAAATCTTAGTTGTCTGTGCACATCCAAGGAGTGCAGTATTCGTTCCCCTTTGTTCTGTGGATTAGAAAAGAAGGTTGGCAAATGAATGGACTGATTAAGGGCCACACTGGATACCACCTTGGGCATAAAGGAAGGATTGGTCCTGATGGACACCTTGTCCGCATGAAAGATGATGAAAGGCTCCACTGCCATGAGGGCCTGTAATTGAGACACCCTTCTTGCTGAAGTGATGGCTAGAAGGAAGGCTGTTTTCCAAGAAAGGAATTTCAACTCTGCAGTTGCAGCTGGCTCAAAGGGAGGTACAATGAGCTTTTCCAATACAAAGTTAAGGTCCCAGGCTGGAGTAGGGGCTCTCCTGGGTGGTCTTAAGTTTTTGGCCCCTCTGAGGAATTGCTTCAGCAATGGATGAGAGAAGAGGGGTGGCTCCGTATTATAATGTGCTGAAATGGCAGAGGAATGAATTTTAATGGAAGAGAAGGAAAGCCCCTTGTGAAGCATCTCAGTTAAGTATTGAAGAATATGCGGTAAATTGGGCACTGTTGTGCCCATCCCCTGACTTTGGCTCCAGGAACAGAATCTTTTCCACTTTTCAACATAGGATTTTCTAGTACTAGACCTCCTTGCCTCCAGAATGACATCCATCACTTGCTTACTGAGGGATGATAATGGAGAGCTCAGGTAATTAGCCAGGCGGCAAGGTTCAGGGTTTGAAGCTGGTGGTGAAGAATCTGGCCCTCCTGCTGGGACAGCAGGGAAGAGGTCTGAGGCAGGTGCCATGGTTCCAGTAGTGACACACTGCACAAGAGGGGGTACCAGTGATGGCATGGCCAGTCTGGTGCAATGAGTATTGTCCTTGATTTGTCTGTTTGATCTTTAGTAGAACTTTGGAGAGTAAAGGCGGAGAGGGAAAAGCATAAACTGACAGGTTTTTCCATGTGAAGAACAAGGCATTCAGTTTCCAAGCTTGTCTGTGGGGAGTCCTTGTGCAGAATTTGTCCAATTGGTAGTTCTGAGGGGCAGGCAAACAGGTCTATCTCTGGGCTCCCCCCATTTGTTTCTCAAAATGTTGAATATCTTTGGTTCCAGTTTCCACTCGTGTGGGTACATGAGATTTCTGCTTAGGTCGTCTGCCAGTGTATTTAGCTTGCCTGGCAGGAATTGAGCTTGTAGGGGCACTTGGTAGCTCAAGGCTGTGTTCCACAGAGCCATGGCTAATCTGCAGAGAGGGTATGAGTGCCCCCCCCCTGCTTGTTTATGTACCACAACAGTGGTGTTGTCCGTCCTTACCAATAATTGTCCTGGAAGAATGCGGTCCTTGAAGGCTGTCAGAGAATTCTGCACAGCTAACATTTCTTTTTATATGCAAGTGGATTTGACTCTGGTTCCATTTGTCCTGAATGCATTGCCCTGAATGCATTGCTCTGCCAAGTGAGCCCCCCATGCATAGTCTGATGCATCTGTTGTTAGTGTTTGGGTGGCAGGGGGTAGAGTAAATGGCAGTCCCTTGTTGTGGTGGCAGGCCTCTGCCCACCAAAGGAACTCTGTCTTTATACAAGGAATTACAGGAATCATTGATTCTAGGTCATGAGAATGTTGACACCATAGGCTTTTTAGATACCATTGTAAATGTTCATCGTGCATACAGCTGCAGTCATCACACTTGGGTTATCCTGCCGTCAGGCAGATCCTCGGTCGGCCGAATTCCAAAGTCTATGTCCGGCGTTGGTTGTCGTCGCTTCTTCCCTGACATCAGTGCAGCAGGGGTATAAAAGAGGCAGCCGACGCCATTTTCTTCAGTCTTTCTTGCCACGCAGTGCCTGAAGCAGAAGCAGTTCGCAAGTGCCGGTCGGCCAGCTCCTGAGATTTACGAAAAGTATTTCAGCCGAAGTCTTCTTTAAAGCCAAGTACCCCATTGGGGAAACTTTTCTTGCCTCAGACCGATGTCAGACAAAGTTAATAATTGCATTTCTTGTGGGAAGCAAATACCGCATAAGGATTTTCACTCTTACTGTATACCTTGCTTAGGGCCAGACCACGACATCTCGGCCTGCCGTTTTTGTGCTAGGTTTAACAAGTGCACTATTAAGCGCCGAGCGGAGTTCGCCCTTCATTATTTTGGCAAAAAATTTAATTATGTCGTCGGATATTCCGACGCCAGTTTTAGGCAAAAAACGCAAGGATAAGGACAGACATCCGAGGCCTGCACAGAGTACTGAGATCATACTAAGGCCGACTACCGGTTTTCCGGTTCTCAGCGAGGTGCCTACGCAGCCCCTGACTACCGATGAAACTATTTTACTGGTGACTTCAGTACCCGAGGTCGCAGGTTCCTCGGTCCCCATTCCCACTGCAGATACAGACGCCACTCTCTTGGTGAAGAAACGGAAAGTTTAGCGAGGCCTGCCATTTCTGAAGGCGTTTTCAGGCCTACCACCTTCTCTATTAAATCGTTCACTAAATCTAAAGCTCCAATGAAAATTAAAAAACAGGGTCCTCAGACCCCCTCTCAAGGCCCCATGCCTAAAAAACAGATGCTTAAAATGGCTGAGGATTTGATTACACTCATCAGGGGTTCTCAACCCCCCCCTCAGACAAGAGACCCAGGTTGGAGGAAGACTACCCTTCCTCAAACCAGGCTTCTATTACCTCAGACCTTTCTGAGGACCAGGATTACGCCTATTCCCCATTTGAAGACTCTGATGCTGAGGAGTCTATTCCCTCGGTCTCCCCCCCCTGAGGACTACTCTTTTGGGGAAACCCTACATACATTGAGAGACCACTTCCACTGAGAAGGCCAAGATTACTCAGATTCCAAGAAAAGGCTCAGGCAATTTCTGCTGCTTCCCCAGCATAGGCCCCTGGCTATTCCTCCTGTCTTAGATATTATGGATGATGTGTACGCAGAAGCCAGTCTTAATCCAGACTCTCTACCTCCTGCCCCTGTTAAACCAGACAGATATTACCGGGTTCCTGATTCTCACCAGTTCCTTTATAAAAGCCCTACTGCTGACCCAGAAACTATTTCTCAGGGTCCCAAGGGGATTAAGGCCTCTACTGCTAAAAACCCTTTACCTTCAGAGAGAGATTCCAGAGCATTAGAAAGGTGGGGGAAAAAGGTGTTTACATCAGCCACTTTAACCATGAGAGCATTAAACTGTCAATTTCATATGTTAAAGTACCAGCAGTTCTTGCTATCTCAGCTGAAAAGCAAAATGATACAAACAGAACAACCAGATTTGAAAGAGTTGCAGGATTTTTTACATGGAGCAGAACAAGTGGGGAAACATACCTTACAGTGTGGTTTTGATGCTTTAGAGGCCTCATGTAGAGCTGCTGTCACGGGGTCTGTCATACGTAGACACTCTTGGCTCAAAGAGCAAGCCTTACCAGATCATGTCAAAGCAAAGTTATTAGATGCACCACTACAAAAAGATGTATTGTTCGGTGTTAAAGCTGAGGAGGTACTAAAGAAAACGGAGGAAAAAGCAAAATCTATGCAAACAGTTAAAGATTTCTTGCAGGTGCAGCCTCCACGCTTCAGCAGAAACTGGCCTTCAAAAAATTGGTCCTTTCCAGCCACGGACAGACCCCAAAGGGGTAGATACAGACACTTAAGGGGTAGAGGACAACCTCAAGGATCTTACAGAGCTAGGCAGTGGCAAGCACCAGCCCCAAGAGGTGGAGGAGATAGACCACAGTCATTTAGAAAACAGACGCAATGACTTTCCCCTAAGCCTGTCAAACAAAGCTATAATGGCAGCACCTTTGGGCGGAAAACTGGCCTTATTTTCAAAAAACTGGCACATTGTTACAAATGATAAACGGATTCTGGATATTATAGACAGAGGCTACAGGTTCCACTTTCACACCCTTCCAAAAACGAGAGGCAGGCCAAACCTGCCACAAAATCAATGGGCAGAGGCACAAAAACAAATTTCCGCTCTCATGGATATGAGAGCAATTCAAGAGGTACCTGCAAAAGAACAAGGTCAAGGTTTTTATTCAAGACTATTTCTGGTACCAAGGAAGGATAAAGATTGGAGACCCATCTTAGACCTATCTAGTCTAAACACATATCTACAGGTACCAAAATTCAAGATGCTCACATTACAGCAGCTTCTTCCCATGCTGGGCAAGGAGTCTTGGCTGGTAACGCTGGACCTCAAGGAGGCATACCTGCATGTCCCTATCAGACAAGATTGCAGAAAATACTTCAGATTTCTTGCAGGTTTAACTCATTATCAATTCTCTGCATTGCCCTTTGGCTTATCTACTGCGCCGAGAGTGTTTACGAAATGCCTGGCATCAGTAATTGCTTTCTGCAGACAACGAGGAATACAAATCTACCCATATCTGGACGACTGCCTGATCCAAGTGGACAGCAAGGACATTCTATTGCAGCATTTGTGATAAAACTGTTAAACTGCCTGGGGTACACAGTGAACAAAAAGAAATCAAAACTAATACCCTCTCAACAGATAATTTTCCTAGGTGCCAGCTTAAATACAATGGCCCAGATGGCTTATCTCACGCCAGACAAACAAGGGCAACTGTCTCAATACTTCAACAAAATGGCAACTTTAACCAGGCTAACTTCAAGGAAAATCCTGCAGGCTCTGGGGTTCATGGCATCTTGCATCCTACTAATACCATTTGCAAAGCTGCATATGAGGAAACTACAATGGTACCTAAAAAACTTATGGTCTCAACACAGCCACAGCTTGGAAACAATTTTACCACTCATTCCATGCCTTCAAAAGGAATTTTTGTGGTGGGCTCAAGCATGCCAAAGAAACACGGGTCTCCCTTTCTGTATACCACAAGCAAGTCAAATCATCACAACAGACGCCTCAGACTATGCCTGGGGAGCACACATGGCAGATCAGTGCATCCAGGGAAAATGGTCCCAAAAACAGATGCACCTACACATCAACCAAAAGGAGATGCTAGCTGTGCAAAATGCTCTTATGACCTTCAAGGACCTACTGCATCCGGGCCAGCTATTAATAAGGACAGACAACACCACAGTCATGTGGTACATAAACAAACAGGGAGGGACGCATTCATACCCCCTGTGCAGGCAAGCTATGACCCTGTGGAACACAGCATTGGAATTACAAGTTCAACTACAGGCACAATTCCTGCCAGGGAAGGACAACACACTGGCAGACAACTTAAGCAGAAATATGACAGACCCACACGAATGGAAGTTGCATCAAGTCTTCTCAAAGATAACTCAAGCATGGGCACAGCCAGACATAGATCTATTTGCTACCCACAGAAATTACCAGTTGGAAAAATTCTGCTCAAGGACCTATCATCCACAGGCCTGGAAAGTGGACACACTCTCTTTCAATTGGACAGCATTGACAGTCTATGCCTTCCCGCTTCTACCTCTACTGACCAAAGTCCTATTAAAAACCAGAGCAGAGAGGCCACAAATGATTCTCATTTCTCCAGACTGGCCACGACAGCACTGGTATCCTCTCCTAAAGAACCTGTCACACTCACCACCATGGATCCTACCCTCAAGTTCCTCTTCTGTTGTCCCAGCACAACTACAAGACCCTTCACAGCCAGCTCTGAACTCTAAATCTAGCTGCATGGAAAATACCTTAATTTGCCAACAGACTCTCCTCTCCAAGGAGGTACAAGATGTCATCTTGGAGGCCAGGAGACCCTCTACTAGAAAAACCTACTCCGCCAAATGGAAACGATTTTGTTCCTGGAATCAAGCAAAGGGCCAGAATCCTTGGGTAATAAATATACCTCAGATTTTACAGTACCTAGCTGAAATGTTAAACAGTGGCCTTTCCTTCTCTTCCATCAAGATCCACGCTTCAGCCATTTCAGCACAATATAATACGGATCCTCCTTTATTCTCACATCCTCTATTAAGGCAGTTCCTCAGAGGGGCAAAAAATATAAAACCCCCACGGAAACCACCAGCTCCAGCTTGGGACTTCAACTTCGTATTGGAGAAGCTGACACTGCCTCCTTTTGAGCCGGCTTCTTCAGCAGAGCTACAATACTTGTCGTGGAAAACAGCCTTGCTTCTGGCTATTACCTCAGCACGCAGGGTTTTGTAGCTACAGGCCCTCATGGCTGTGCAACCATTCATCACTTTCCATAAGGACAGGGTTTCCTTACGAACCAACCCTACCTTCATGCCAAAGGTAGTATCCAGTGTGGCTTTGAATCAGACTATTCATTTACCTACCTTTTATCCAAATCCACAGACCAAAGGGGAGAGGCTACTACACTCCTTGGACATTCACAGGCAACTTCGTTATTACTTGGACAGAACAAAGTCATTCAGGAAATCTGAGCAGCTCTTTGTGTCCTATGCTACAGGTGCTCAAGGAAAGGCTATTTCCAAACAGACTATTTCAAAATGGATAGCCCACTGCATACGCTTTTGTTATTCATTTCATGGAAAATCAGTGCCTGTATACATCAGATCCCACTCCACCAGGGCTACAGCTACCTCAGCAGCTTTCCTCAGGGGGGTACCTACCAAGGACATTTTGGAAGCAGCTACTTGGAGTTCAGTGCACACTTTCACCAAGCACTACCACTTTCCACTATACTCAAAATCTAGAGCGGGCTTTGCCACAGCAGTCCTGCAGGGCATTCTAGCCCCTCCTAATTCCGCTTAGTACCAGCCACCCTTACTTAGCTTTGGGATTCTACCCAAGTGTGATGACTGCAGCTGTATGCACGATGAACATAGTACAGTTTTGTACCTACCATAAATGTAGATGTTCGAGTGCGCATACAGCTGCAGTCCAGGTTACCCTCCCTCCATCCCCTCTTAGGACAGGGCTTATGACAAACACCTTTAACATACAACCTATTTAGGGTATTCCTTTATGGCGTATTTGCTTACAACTACTGTTTTGATTTATCTACTTATGTATGTTTGCATAACATCATGTATTGCCTTCCCTTCTGGGGGCACCTGACATCTGGGGCAAGAAAAACTGAAGAAAATGGCGTTGGCTGCCTCTTTTATACCCCTGCCGCACTGACGTCAGGGAAGAAGCGACGACAACCGACGCCGGACCTAGACTTTGGAATTTGGCCGACCGAGGACCCACCCGACGGCAGGATAACCCAAGTGTGATGACTGCAGCTGTATGTGCACTCGAACATCTACATTTATGGTAGGTACAAAACTGTACTTTTCCTCATATGCAGTCTTACATATGGAATTAGTAGAATGCAAGAGGCCATGAATCCCAGGGCTTGCAATATTTTCCTTTCAGATAGCTGGGTCTTTGTGGCCAGTAGTTTGAAGTAGGCTGTCAAATAAAAGTACAGTTTTGTACCTACCATAAATGTAGATGTTCGAGGATCCACATTGCTGCAGTCCTAACCATTGGGTAGTCCGCTGTCCAGTCGGCCCGAATACCAAAGTATATGGCTGACGTCGGTCAAGGAGCATTAGACTGATGTCAGGACGTCAGGGTACTAATGCGCATGACCGACGTCATATCCTCAGTCTTTTCTTGCCCCAGATGTCAGAAGAC
This sequence comes from Protopterus annectens, assembly GCF_019279795.1. Taxonomy (NCBI): domain Eukaryota; kingdom Metazoa; phylum Chordata; order Ceratodontiformes; family Protopteridae; genus Protopterus; species Protopterus annectens. Next base: position 1,830,953,187 of record NC_056726.1, read on the forward strand.
CCTAAAAGACAAGGCCCAAACCAAAAACACCAAAAGCCCTGCACCAAACATATATACAATATATACAAAATTACAAGAATAAAGCCTAAGCCAGACCACCACCCCAAAACACAGAGGGGAAGGAGGGATTGGACTGCAGCAATGTGGATCCTCGAACATTTACATTTATGGTAGGTACAAAACTGTACTATGTTCTTCATTCCACATTGCTGCAGTCCTAACCATTGGGTAGAATCCCAAAGCAGAGGTAAGGGAGGCTGGCAAATCATAAGGAAGCAGGAGCTGTCAACATGCCTTGCAAAATAGCTGTGGCAAAACCAGCCCTAGATTTAGAGTAGAGAAAGGTGGTAATGCTTAGAGAAAGTATGCACTGAACTCCAAGTAGCTGCCTCCAAAATATCCTTAGTTGCCACCCCCCTTAGAAATGCAGTTGAAGTGGCAGTAGCCCTAGTAGAATGAGGCCTAATCCCAGCTGGAATCTCCTTGCCATGATGGGAATAACAAAATGAAATGCAAAACCCAATCCACTTAGAAATAGTTTGTTTAGACACAGGCTTGCCCTGAGAACTCAAAGCAAAAGAAACAAACAACTGCTGAGACTGCCTGAAATCCTTAGTCCTGCTTAAATAATAACGTAACTGCCTATGTACATCTAAAGTGTGCAAAATCTTTTCCCCCTTATTTTGGGGATCTGCATAGAAAGTAGGCAAATGAATAGTTTGGTTTAAAGCCACACTAGAAACCACCTTAGGCATAAAGGAAGGATTAGTACGTAATGATACCCTATCCTTATGGAAAATCAAAAAGGGCTCTACTGCCATAAGGGCCTGCAACTCAGAAACCCTTCTTGCAGAAGTAATAGCCAACAAAAAAGCAGTCTTCCATGACAAGTATTTCAATTCAGCAGTAGCCGAGGCTCAAAAGGTTGTAGAGTAAGTTTCTCCAACACAAAATTGAGATCCCAAGCAGGAGTAGGAGCTCTACGTGGGGGTCTTATATTCTTTGCCCTCTAAGAAACTGCTTGAACAAAGGATGAAAACAATGGTGGGTCACAATCATAGTGAGCTGAAATTGCTGCAGCATGAATCTTAATGGAAGAGAAGGACAAACCTTTGTCCAATAACTCAGTAAGATATTGAAGAGCCACACTCAGATTAGGCTCAGAAATCTCCAAATTCTTTGCTGCACTCCAAAATAAAAATCTCTTCCATTTTTCTGTTACACTTTCCTTGTACTAGGTCTTCTGGCTTCCATAATCACATTTAAAACTTGTTGAGGAAGTTGAGACCTGCTGTGTTTCAAAACAGAATATGCCAGGCTGTTAGATGAAGAGAGTGAAGCTTGACATTGAGCAGGTGACCGTCCTTCTGAGATAACAGGTGTGGAATCAAAGGTAAAGGCCATGGAGGCTTCCTTACCAGACTCCTTAGTAGTGGGTACCAGTGTTGCCGAGGCCAATCTGGAGCTATTAAAATCATCCTTGGCTTGTCTTGTCTGACCTTTAGGAGCACCTTTGGGAGAAGAGGCAGAGGTGGAAAGGCATACACATGAAGATTTTTCCAACTGAAAGAAAGAGCATCCACTTTCCAAGCTGTGTGATGAAACCCTTTGTGCAAAACTTTGGCAGCTGGTGGTTTAGTGGAGAAGCGAACAGATCTATGTCTGGAGTTCCCCATGACACTGTCAATTTCTGAAACACATGAAGATCCAGTTTCCACTCGTGGGGATCCATGATTTGTCTGCTTAACACATCTGCTAAGGAGTTCTGTGCTCCCGGCAGAAACCTTGCCTGAAGAGTTAGTTGCAAGCTGAGCAGTCTCATCATTGCTTGCCTGCATAGAGGATAAGAATGTGTTCCCCCTTGTTTGTTGATGTACCACATGACAGTTGTGTTGTCTGTTAGAATCAACACCTGCCCTGGAAGAAGCAACTCCATGAAAGCCATTAATGCAAACTGGACTGCTAACATCTCCTTCATGTTGATATGTAGATGCTGTAGTCTGGCAGGCCACTTGTCTTGTATCCACTTTCCATTTAGATGAGCTCCCCAAGCAATGTCCGAGGCATCTGTCGTTAAAATCTGACCCGCCTCTGGCGGGTCACAGAGAGTCCCTTGTTTAGGTGACATTCCTGAGCCCACCACAAAAATTCTTTTTGAATGCAAGGTATTATTTGAATGACAGTGTCCAAATCCTGGCAGTGCTGTGTCCATACATTTTGAGATACCATTGCAGCTTCCTCATATGCAGTTTGGCATTGGGAAGCACCAGAATACAAGATGCCATGAACCCTAAGGCTTGAAGGACTGTCCTTGCAGTCAGCCGGACTGAAGAGATAGTTGATGGAAGTAACTGGAAAGATTCTTTTGTTTGTCCGGGGTTAAAAGGCCATCTGGGCTGCTGTATTCAGTCTCACACCCAGAAAGCACATGTCTTGAGAGGGTACTAGACTGGACTTTATTTCGTTCACAGAATACCCTAGGCATCTTAGCACTGCTATGACATATTCCAAATGCTGTAGAAGGTCTTCCTTTTCTTGAGCCAGAATCAGGCAGTCGTCCAAGTAAGGATAGATTTGAATTCCTTTAGCCTGAAGTAAGCTATCACTGGAGCCAGAACCTTTGTGAATACTCTGGGCGCAGTAGATAAGCCAAAGGGCAATGCAGAGAACTGATAATGAGAAATTCCAGCTCGAAAACGCAGATACTTTCTGCAACTTAGTCTTATAGGCACATGAAGGTAAGCTTCCTTGAGATCTAAAGTTACCATCCAGTGATCTTTGCCCAGCAGAGGTAAAAGCTGTTGTAACGTCAACATTTTGAACTTGGGAATGTCCAGATAAGTGTTGAGGATAGATAAATCCAAAATTGGTCTCCACGTGTTCCCCTTCTTTGGTACTAGGAACAGGCGAGAACAAAATCCTAGGCCCCTTTCTGGTACAGGGACTGGCTGAATGGCCCCTATATGGAGTAACAGAGAAATTTGCTTGTGAGCCTCTTTCCTTTGTGGAGGCGGAACTTCTGGCATGCCTTTGAAAGGGGGCAAGGTATGGAAATAAAACCTGTAACCGTGGTGAATGATATCCAAAACCCATCTGTCTTGAGTAATTAAATCCCAATTTTCTTTGAAAAGAGACAGTCTTCCTCCCAAAGGAGCTGCCAGACGAGAATGTACTGGCAGCTGAAAAGGCAGGTCATTGGGTCTGTTTACGAAAGGACTGACCCCTGCCCTCACCAGAAGTCTGAGCAGGAGAACTCCCTGTTCTAGGCCTAAAAGAACCTTGAGCTCTGCCCTACCACGTCTAGACCTACCCCTAGACTGGGAATCATAAGCAGGATATGTCCATCCCTTAGTAGGCCAATTTCTGCTAAACTTTCGGCGTTGCACCTGCAAAAAATCTTTAACAGTCTCCTTAGACTTAGCCTTGTCCTCCATTTTCTTTAAAACTGCTTCCACAGTCTAACCAAACAACACATCAGACTGTAAAGGAGCATCCAAAATCCTTGTCTTAACATGCTCAGCTAAATTCTGATCCCTCAACCAGGCGTGCCTGCGAAGAACAGAACCAGTGGCAGCCACCCTCGAGGAGGCCTGCACAGCATCAAAACCATATTGCAAAGAATGCTTACCCACTTGTTCAGACACATGAACTAAATCCTGCAACTCTTTACACTCAATACCTTCCGCCAGAGCATCCACCTTAGATTTCAATTGTGAAAGGAGATAATTTTGATATTTTAGCATGTGAAACTGACAATTCAACGCCCTCATGGCTAAAGTGGAAGAAGTATACACTTTCTTTCCCCATCTATCCAAAGCCCTTGCCTCTTTATCAGGGGGAACAGGATTTTTAACAACAGAGGCCTTAACACCTTTAGGCCCCTGAGAAACAGTTTCCGGTCTGCCCTAGGACTCTTAAAAGATACTTATGAGCTTCAGGCACCCTACAGTACCTATCAGGTTTAACAGGGGCAGGAGGCAAAGAATCAGGGTTCAGGGAAGCCTCTGCAAAAACATCTTCCACCACATTCAACACAGGAGGTATAGCTAAGGGCCTATGCTGGGGTAAAACAAGAATTCCCTAAGCCTCTTCCTGAATCAGAGAAATCTTGGCCTTCCCATTTAAAATGCTCCCTCATGGAATGCAGAGTCTCTGAAAATGAAAAATCCTCAGGAGGAGAAGCTGAAGGAGTGGAATCATCCACATCAGAATCAGAATAAGGAGGATACTCCTGCAAGTCTTCAGCAAGACTCAGAAGCCTCTGAACACTGTTCAAAACTCTCAAATTCAGGCTCCACCCTAGGCCTCTTATCAGGAGGGCATAGAACCTCTAATCATAGTAATCAAATCCTCTGCCATTTTAAGCATATGTTTCTTAGGCACAGAACCTGAAGTGCTAGGAGAAGCCCCACTGAAGCTAAACTTGGCCTACCTCTCAAAGAAGTCTTGGAAACAGAAGGAGAGGCTCTAACCACCTTAGGAGAGGGAAGAACAGCTACCTGAGAAGCCCCTCAGCTTGGCCTACCTCCTGAGAGGGCACATCCTGTAACAGTAAAGTCTCTGCCTGAGACTCCAAAGAAACTCCTGGCAAAACCTCTGGCTCCACTGAGCCTTCTAAAGAACCGACGTCCGGAACTGCCGGTTCATCAACCCTAGGCTTTGCTTTGTCCTGCGCTTTTGCCGGAGCATCCGACGGCATTTTATAATTACAACGCTTCCCAAACACTAACCTGGCACAGTCTAACCTTCTCTTAATAGTGCGTTTGTTAAATCTAGCACAAGAGCGGCATCCAACAACGTCGTGCTCAGGCCCTAAACAAGGTATACACAAAGTATGGTAATCCCTATGAGGTATCTGTTTCCCACAAGAAATACAGTTATTCACTTTTTCTGACATCCGGTTAAATACTGAGGCAAGAAAACAAAATGTTAGCCAACTTTGATTCGGTCTGAAACTCCGACTTCAGAAAATTTCAGAACGCCAACCTGCACTCGCAAAACTGCTTCTGCATCGGACCATGCGGCAAAGGACTACCCAATGGTTAGGACTGCAGCAATGTGGAATGAAGAACATCTGGTTTCTCTGATGTGAGGTAGGCCATCTGGGAAGTTGTATTCAAGCTTGCTCCCAGGAGTACAATTTTTTGGCAGGGTACTAGATGTGATTTCTTTTCGTTTATGGTGTACCCCAGTGAAGTTAGTACTTTCTTTACAAATGCCAGATGATTTAACAGTATGTCTTGGCTTTCTGCCTGAATTAGACAATAGTTCAGGTATGGGTATATTTGAATATTTCTTTGCCTGCAGAATGCAATGACTGGAACTAGGCACTTTGTGAATACCCTGGGCACAGTAAATAAGCCAAAGGGCAGTGCAGAGAACTGATAGTACATGTAGCCTGCTTAAACAGTAGGTATTAGGTTCATACTAGGCTATCTGCCCTAGGGCATTTATAAGCCTAGCCAGAATGTGTTTGGCTTTCGCCACCCATTTTAAATTTATTTTGCTATGCACTTTTTCGAGGTTAGTATACTGTGCCTCTGTCTAACAGTGACACAGAAGTGATACCCAGGGTAAACCTACGATCTCCCATCCACTCATCAAGATTCCTTTTGAAGAGAGTCAATGAGGGACTCTGCCTAACCTGGACTGGGATTTTATTCCAGAGTGAAGGGAGCCTCTGGGTTATGAATCTGTCCCTCCAGCATGTCCTATTTATTTCAGTGCTGAGGTTCAAGTCTCTCGAGTGCGTAGCTCGATGGGATTTGGATTTTCTGAGGTGCATGTCCATTAATTCTGGGTTGGACATGGCTTTATACGTCAGGCACAGATCGCCTCTGAACAGGCGGTATGCCACTGAGTAGAGTTGGAGTTTCTTTAACCGGGCAGCATATGGCATCTGTTTGAGCCCTTTGCTCCTCTTGGTGAGGTACTTTTGGGGTCTTTCCAGTTGCTGCAGGTGTCTGGTAAGGAATATCCCAAAAGGGGCATTGTACTCAATTATGGGACTGATGAGGGATGAGTAAAGAGGCACGATGACCTCCCCTGATCTAGATGTGAATCCCTTCATGATTAGGTGGGCTATATAAAATGTTTTTCTAACCACTTTGGCCACGTGGTTGTCAAATGAGAGATTGCTATTAACTTGGGTCCCCAGGTCCCTAATTAATTCTTCTGTACTTAATGGATTACCACCTATGTGGTAATTTGTGGGCACTTTGTTCTTGACAAAGGGGATGACTATACACTTTTTGGCATTTAGCTTGAGGCCATGGCTCTGGCACCAGTTGTCTATTTCTATGAGGCCCTTTTGGAGGATGCTTGTGTCGGCTGGAGAGTCGATTATGGCACCCAGTTTGCAGTCATCTGCGACCTTGGTCAGCCACAGTCCTTCCGTGTTGGCCTGTATCTCCGAGAAATATATACCGAACAAGAGAGGTCCCAGGACTGAGCCTTGTGGGACACCACTTGTAACTGGTTTGGAGTCTGACATGGCTCCAGCAATTCTAAGCATGTGGGTTCTGTCCGTGAGCCAGTTTGCAATCCATCTAGTGACATAGGGGTTTATATTTAAGCTGGTGAGCTTATCTATAATGCCCGAGTGGGGTATTGTATCGAAGGCTTTTGCGAGGTCCAGGTAGGCTGTGTGGACCACCTTCCCCTCGTCAATGGCCTTGGTGACTGTTTCAAAGAAATCAACCAGGTTTAAAAGGCAGGATCTGCCCTTAACAAAGCTGAACTGGGTAGGATCCAGTGTCTGTAGGTCCCCAATATCTTTATTTATGAGGTCCATGATGATCCTTTCCATAGTTTTGCAGACCAAGCTAGTCAGGCTTATGGGGCAATAGTTTCCAGGATCCGTTGAGGCACCACATTTATGGAGAGGGACCACTGTTGCTGTACGCCACTCTTTGGGCACATATCCTGTAGTAAGGCTGAGATTGAACAGTAGTTTTATGTTTGGGTTTAGCTCTTCTTGGAGTTCATGTAGGACGCAGCCCGGGACACCGTCTGGTCCCATTGATGCTGTGATTTTTGCTTTAGAGAGCATCTGAGATGTCAGGGGGGCAGCACTCTGCTGGGATAGATATTTGCCCTTTTGGTGGTGGGGGGGGAGAAGTTTGCGCTGAACCTGTCAGCTAGGATGTTGGCAATGTCTGTGGGTTCAGTGTATTTTTTGTCATTTTGGACTAATTCTGAGCATATCTGGGAATTACCACCCAGGTTTCTAACATAACTAAAGAAAGCCTTGTGATTATCCTTAGTGTCCTGTGCAATTTTTCTCTCGAAGCTGGCCTTAGACAATTTTATGAGTGCCCGTAGTTTTTTACTGATCAGTGATGCCTTCCCTTTTTGGGATTTTGCTCTATCATTTAGTAGCTTCCTCCTTCTATTGTATAGTTTGTTTATGGCTGGGGTCCACCAGACAGGACGTCTGCCTTTGGAAGATTGGGATCGCATAACCCATGCATTCCTGAAGGTGTTCATAGAATGCGTTTATAAAGGATTCTGCGGTCTGGGCCGTATTTTTCACAGGCCCGGGGCTTTGAAGGGTTCCACCTCAGTTTTGAGGAGTGTGAAATTTGCTTTAGAGAAGTTTTTCACTGTGGTTTTCTGGGCAGGGGGTGGGGTCGGGATGTGAATATCCAGTGAGATTAGTTTATGGTCTGATCTTACCAGTGAGGGAGACACTTCTGGTCTGGAGCATAGAGTCCCCATGTTGGTGATGATCAGGTCCAGTACGTTTTCCCCTCTTGTGGGAGTGGTAACAAGTTGTTCCATAGCATTTGAGTTTATAAATTCTAGGAACCTTTCAGCTAGGGTGTTGGAGCTAGAGTAATTCTCCCAGTCTATGTTTGGGTAGTTGAAGTCGCCCAATTTAATGGTGTTTGGAGAGACCTTCATATTTTCCAGTGGTCTCAGGAAGGCCGAGTGGGGTTCCTGGGTTTGGGAGGGTGGTCTGTAGCAGGCTATAAACTGGAAGGCAGTTTTACCCACTGTTAGTTGCACATGGATAGTCTCTGATGCTTCGTGCTTTGCCACCAACCTGGAGGTGTGGGTATCTTTGATGAATATCGATACTCCCCCCTCCTTTTGTGGTTTGGTCCAAGTTTTGGGGCTGAAAAGCATGGTATGAGGTATAACCTGGTAGTGCTGGAGTGCTCTCGGGAGCCCTGAACCAGGTTTCTGTTACTGCACAGATATCAATGTTCTCCATGCTAAGGAGAGTTATGAGTGCGTGCATCTTCAGGTTTAGACTTCTGGCATTGAGTAGCATTACTCTTAGTTTCTTATCCCTTGTGATACCTATGGAGGTGGGTTTGTCTTTTGAGCCTTGCCTAAAAAAGGCACTATGGGGTAGCAAGAGCCTTTGCCAATATCCGAAAGCCCAGGGGTGACAGGTGCAAGCCGTCCCTAGTGAAGCATCGTGGCTTGTCGAGCATATCATCCCAAGCTGACAGGCATTGGATCCCCTTTGAATGACACCAGTACTTAAGCCAATTGTTGAAATTGATCATCTTGTCTTCATATTGTGGCATCATTCTTGGTGAGGGTAAGATGCTACTCAAGGTCAGGGTCATACCGGCCTGGGCTACATGCTCAGAGAGCTCCTTTATGTCTCTTTTCATGTAGTCCAGGGAGGTACGTGTCTCAGGTCATTCACACCAGCATGGACAATGACAGTCATATTTATACTTGCCTTGGAGTGACCTGAGTGCTTGTGTTATGTGGCGGATCCTAGAGCCCGAAAGGCTGCTCACTGTGACCCTCTCCTTGTTCAGCCTGGTGAGCGGGACGTCAGTGTGCCTTATGATAGAGTCACCTATTACAAGTGTATCAGGTGTGTTATTTAGTCTTAAGGGCTGTGACTGTTCGGCACAATGGCTTTGTGAGATATGTGTTGCACGTGTTTTGTTTTGGGGTAGCAGTTGCTTGGGTGTCTGCTTTGAAGGTCTCCGCTGCTTAGGCAGATCTTTATTTAGAGCCTCAGAGTATGTTTTTGTGTGATTATGTGTTTGGTTTGCTGTCGTGGTAGGTCTATGTGAGACTGGAATTGTAGTGAGTGTGGTTTCCTTCTCCTCCTGACTGGTTATGCCAGTACTGAGTTGAGAGAGCTTAGCCTCCAGTTTGGCTATATGGTTGCATCTCTCACATGTGTTGGAATTTGTTGGGAGGAGGAGAGGGTTGTCTGTGTACATGAGGCAGTTGTAACATTGCCTCAAGATTCCCAGATTCACCAGCTGGACCGGAGAGGAGATTGACAACTGAACTTTGGACATGCTAGAATAATATTGGGAATTCCTTAGTAATTGAAAACAAGGGCCTGTGGGGAGTGAGGGTGTAGTGCTTTTAATTTTTAGAGTTGACTTAAATAATTGCTATAGTGAGCAAGTGCCAGGTAACTTAAGTGCAATGTGTTACAGGTAACTTAAATGCAAAAACGACAAACAGTAACTTTCTTTCAAGTGAAACAAGGAAATAAGTACAGTAAGCAATGCAGATATCACTAGTGATCCACAGAAGCGCTGAGAAGCTGCGTATTAGGTGGAATTAGCGTTCCAGGGAAATAACAAGCAAACAAACAACAAGCATATAAACAAAGCTAGTTTCAGCAGGCCTGGATCTAGTCTATGCCACAGCAAACAAGGTGTACCAATTTCAGTAAGATACAGTTCAAATATTCAGGCACTATAAACCTTTAACCAGAAATTCCCAGCTCAGAAGGGCAGAGTCCAGCCTCTTCTCCCACAAGAGTGCAGACCACGAACCTTCTTAATGCAAAATAACTGGCCTGAAAGCCCAAGTGCTTAAACCAGAATTAATACACTTTTAGAATAACAGACAATGAGCCCTCAATCAGCAGTTCCCAACCTAGAAGGATGTAAGCTACCTGTTCTGCCACTACAGTGCAGACCACAAACCCTCTCAGTGCAAAACAACTGGTCCGAAGCCCAAGTGTTTAAACCAAAAGGCTTAGAATGAATTACACCAAGCAGTAATAAATACAACTGAGTACTTTTAAGATGATGCAAAAGTAAAATAAAGTAGGTAGAAACACAAGTACAGTAAAAGCAAATAAATTTTTTTTTTTCTGAACAAGTGCTGAGATCAAACAAACAGATTTGAGTGCTGAAACTAGAAAACTGGCTAGTTATAAGAAAAAAAAACTAAGCTAGAAGGCTTCCCTCCAACACAGAAGGGCTTGGGGGCTCAGAAGCCTACAAATAGTCTATACCACTTAACAGGAAAGGCAGGAAACAAGTTTAATTTTTTTTTCTGTTTCCCAGATGCTCTCTTTGTACACAGTAGGAGTGCCTGAAATCAGAATATGATCTCACTGCACTCAGTTGCGTGAGCAAATGAGATGGGCCCAGACAGAGTATCCAAACACAAATTTACAAGAGGGGCGGGCAGTTTCAAGGCCACTAAGATTAACACCAAAACTAAAACAAAAACGGAGGGTGGGTGGGACTAACTGAAGAGCAGAGTCAAAACTTCCAGTTCAGTTAATATTCCCGCAACACAGTTAAAATCAATTTAAATACTGTATTTTTTGAAAAAATGTGCAGATAAAGGTACTTAAATTCTCTTATACGTCCAGTTGAATACAGCAAGTTCTTAGCCGGCCAAAGCTGAGGTTTTTAAGCAGAAAATATTTCACACTGTACCACTTAAATAGGCAAGGACAGGAAATCAAAGAATGTGGCTACCCCCACACCTGTAATTACTAGCAAATAACAAAATTCAGCAAACACTGACTAACTTCCAGTTCAGTTAATATTCCTGCAACACAGTTAAAATCAATTTAAATACTGTATTTTTTTGAAAAAAAAAAGTGCAGATAAAGGTACTTAAATTCTCTTATACATCCAGTTGAATACAGCAAGTTCTTAGCCGGCCAAAGCTGAGGTTTTTATTTTCTGCAAGATTCCCTTATTGGGATGTGCAGGCAAGCTTCCTTTAAATCCAATGTTGCCAACCAGGCATTTTGGCCTAGCATGGGAAGCAGCTGATGAAGAGTTAGCATTCTGAATTTTGGGATTACCAAAAAGGTGTTTATGATAGACAGGTCCAGGATAGGACTCCACAAATTGTCTTTTCTGGGTACCAAAAAGTCTTGAGTAAAAACCTTGCCCAGATTCCTCTTCTGGGACAGGTTGAATAGCCCTGATACTTAGAAGAGGGAGAACCTGCTTTTGAGACTTTGCAAACTGATTTGGGGGTAGGACTGGCCAACCGTTTGGGGTTGGTAAGGAGTGGAAGTGGAATCTGTATCCTTGGGAAACTATATTTAAAATCCATTTGTCTTGGGTAATGAGTTCCCAGTTTTTTGCATGCAGGGCTATCTTTCCCCCTAAAGGAACAGTCAGTTGAGCAGGGCTTGGAAAGATTAAGGTATGGCATTGTGGCAGTTTACCATAGGGGGTGTCTTACTACTTCCAGCTTTGGAAGTGTGAGCCCCCCACTGCTTAGGCCTGTGAGTACCTTGAGACTAAAGCCTGGGTGTTCTGCTGGTCCTGGATTTGGACTGAGAAGGCCTGGAAGAGACAGGAAAGGACCAGTTCTTAGAAGGCCAGTGCCTACTAAATCTGGGAGGCTGTACTTGCAGGACATCTTTAACAGTTTGCATAGATTTAGCATTTTCCTCCATCTTTTTAAGTACTTCTGCTTTGTTGCCAAACAGACTGTCTTGGTTTATGGGAACATCCAGTAATTTAGCTTTAACATGATCTAGCAAAGTTTGCTCCTTAAGCCAAGCATACCTTCTAAGTACAGACCCAGTGACAGCAGCCCTGTAAGATGCCTCTAATGAATCAAACCCACATTGCAAAGTATGTTTACCAACTTGTTCAGCAGAATGCATTAAATCCTGTAATTCTTTATTTTCAGCATAGTCAGGAATCAACATCATTTTCTGTTTAAGTAATCCAATAATATGCTGCTGATACTTTAACATAGGAAACTGGTGGTTTAAGGCCCTAAAGGCCAAAGTAGCAGAAGTGTATACCTTCTTACCCCATCTGTCCAGGGCCCTGGAATCTCTATCAAAGGGGGTACGGGTTTTGGCAGTAGTAGCCTAAATGCCTTTGGGTCCCTGTGAAATGGTCTCTGGATCTGCTGTAGGATTCATAAAGAGGAACTTGTGAGAGTCAGGTACTCTGCAATACCGGTCAGGTTTCCTGGGAGCTGGAGGTAAAGTGTCTGTGGCCAGGCTAGATTCCAAGAAGGCATAATCTACCATGTCCAGTACAGGAGGGATAGCTAAAGGCCTGTGTTGAGGTAGGAGTAAAAATTCCCTAAGCCTCTTTTTGGAGTCAGAGTAATCCTGGCTTTCCCAGCGGAAATGCTCCCTAAGAGTATGCAAAGTTTCACCAAAAGAGAAATCTTCTGGAGGGCAAGCAGATAGAATGGAGTCCTCTGCATCAGAATCCTGATAGGTAGATAAGAGCAAATCCTGGTCATCAGAAGAAACAGAAATTTCAGAATCCTGATCAAAAGAATCCGAAGGAAAATCAGTTCTAGGTCTCTTAGAGGGGGAAGAGTGGCTTCCCCTGATTAGAGTAATAAGGTCTTCAGCCATTCTTACTTGTTTTTTAGGCATAGGGGCCTGACCATGCGGTCTGGGCGTCAGTTTTCTAGACGTGGATAGAGTTTTTGGCCTTGAAGAAGAAGATGGAGTTGGTTTAATATGCAAGTCAGTAGGCCTGAATACACCCTCAGAAGCTGGTGCCTGCACAGTAGCTCCGGACCCATCCAAGGTAGAGACATCCGCAGGTTCCATAGTCGAAGAAGCATCTCGCGGCATACCGGACTCCGAATGGGTCTCAGTAGGGGCCTGCGAATCTGAAGTAGTGGGTATCAGGGGCTGCGAAAGCAGCTCACGGAGTACTGGTGAACTGGCGACTAGCTTAACGGAAGCGTCGTCGGCAGCTTTGGACTTATGCAGTCTGTCTCTGTCTTTATCTTTCCTTTTTTTCGGAATGTCGGTAGTCGGGTGGCTTACTGATGCCATTTCTGGATAATTGAACTGAGTACCAAAATAGTTAGATGCAAAAATGAACCGATAATGAATAGTTTGAGGATTGAATAAGACACAAAACCGACAATGAGGGACGTCGTGGTCTGGGCCTAAGCAAGGAATGCAGTACAAATGAAAATCTTTATGAGGTATTTGCTTTCCACAAGTAATACAGTTGTTAGCTTTTACTGACATCGGTTTAGAGTAAGAAAATGGAACTCCAACGGGGTACTTAGCTTTGTTGAAAACTTCGGATCTGAAACTCAAAAACAAAAATTTCAGGAGTCAACCAACCGGCACTTGCGAACTGCTTCTGCTTCGGGCACAGCACGGCAAGAAAGACTGATGTAATGGCGTCGGCTGGATGCTTTATACCCCTGACTACCTGACGTCGTGGAAGATGAGACAGCAACCAACGCAGGACCCAAGACTTTGATAATCTGGCCGACTGAGGGTTACCTGCAAGCAGATAACTCAAATGAAATGACTGCAACAGTGAAACACAAAGAACATCCATGGTTGCCTGGGCCAGAAGGGAGTCACCACAATGATCTTGGGGGATTCCGTCGGATTCTTCAGACGTACCACTGTTATCAGTGGAAAGAGTGGAAAAGCATACAAAAACCATTCTTGTCCAAGGACAAGAAAAGGCATACATGTCTTCCAGGCCTTCTTACATGGAGTCCTGTAACAGAATCTTGCCACTTGATAGTTCAGAGAGGAGGCAGAGAGGTTTACTTGAGGAACTCTCCATAGATAGATCAAATCTTAGAAGACCCCCTACTTTAGTTTCTATTCGTAAGGGTCTGCCCTGATTCTGCTAAGCTTGTCTGTGACACGATTTTACTCTGATGGAATGCAGGATGCATGTAGAGAGAGTGTGCTGTGAAGCTATATCCCAAGCTAACATGGCTAGCCTGCAAAGGGGGTATGATCTGGTTTCCCCCCTGCTTGTTAATATACCACATGCCTATGGTATAGTCTGTAAAAAAAACTGAAGAGATCCCAGGGGCCAAAGATGATTCAGAGAGAGATGAGTGCCTAGATCAGTGCAAGCATCTCTCTGATATTTATGTGTTTTGGTCTGTCCCTTGGTGTCCCACACACCCTGCACTTTTAGCCATCCTGAAATTGCTTCCCAAATAAAGTGCAAGGCATCTGTGGTGACTGACTGAATTGGAACAGGGAAGGGGAGACCTGCATTAAAGGATATCTGTTGTCTCTAGCAAATGATTTTTGTTCCGACAAACCCCAGTACTGGGATTAGAAAGAAAAAGGGTGTTGGTGCTGGAACTAAAGAGACTTCAGCTATCACTGTGTCTTTGTCACATGGAATCTTTCCAGTGGTATCATGAGAATCCTAGAAGCCATGAGACCCAAAGTCCTGAAGTGTTCCCTTGCAGAGACCGAAGTTTGAGTGGAAAACATCAGAAATAGATTCAGACATAGATCTATTTGGAAGAAAATCTCTTTGAACTGATGTATCTAGCTGATATCCAGGAACACAATTGTGTGTGACAGTCAGGAAAGACTTTTTAAGCGAGTCATCTAAATATGGAAAAATGTGGATACCCTGTAGCTTGTAATGTGCTATAACTGGAGCTACACACTTTGTGAACACTCTTGGTGCAGTGTATAGTCCAAAGGATGAGGCACTGAACTGATATGTTTCAGACACACAAAACCTTAAAAAACATCAGAGGTCTGCATGAATAAGGTCATGATAAGCATCTTTTAAGTCTACTGCTACCAGGAAACTTGAAAGATGAAGAGGTAACCGGTTATGAAGTGACATTTTCAATTTAGGCACCATCACAAACAAGTTTAGGAAAGAAAAAGAAAGATCTAAAAACTGGTCTCCAAGCATTTTCTTTCTTTGGCATCAAAAACATCACTGAATAAAAACCCTTCCCCACCTGGGAAGTAGGAACTTGTTCTATCACTCCTTGGGACACAGCATGTGATGAAGAACTGGAGGAAACAAAACGGTCTGACATGGGGGATGAGTAATGACCCCATAGAAAGGAAGAATTTCTCCCCACTGCTATCTGTTAGCCTTGATGAATGATCTTCAGAACCCATTTGTCTAAATATATTTGTTGCCAAAGTGAACAGAGATAGATTTTCTGAAAGAAAAACGGGTCCAGGATGGGGGGGGGGGTCACAAAGTCTCCTGAATAGTCATTCAGACTTGTTACATTGTCCTTGGTTTTGTGAGGTTCTAAACTTTTTTTTGGAACCCCCTTGCCATGTCTTCTTGAACATCTGTTTAGCTTATTTTGTTAAAATTGTTTAGGAACAAAGTCTGCCTGATCATGTCAAAGTTAAATTATTAGATGGACCTTTACAGCACGATACTTTGGTGTTAAGGCAAAAGAGGTGTTAAAGAAAATGGAGGACAAAGCTAAATCTATGCAAACTGTCAAAGATTTTTTTACAAGTACAGCCACCTAGGTTTAGAAGACACTGGCCTACAAATAATTGGTCCTTTCCAGTGTCAGACAGACCTGAAAGGGGCAGATCCCAGGCGCAAGGTTCATACAGGTCAAAGCAATGGGGTGCTTCTACCTCTAAAAGTAATATCCAGGAATGTGTTTAGAATAGATAGGTCCAGTATTGGTCTCCAGGCTTTGTCCTTTCTGGGTACCAAGAACAGTCTTGAGTAAAATCCTTGTCCCTGCTCTTGCTGTGGTACTTGTTGAATAGCCCATATGTCCATGAGGGATGAGACTTGTTTTTGTGCCTCTGCCCATTGATGTTTTGGCAGATCTGGCCAACCATTTGCCTTTGGCAGGGTATGGAAGTTGAACTTGTAGCCTTGTAACACTATGTTTAGAACCCATTTGTCCGGGGTTATAAGGTGCCAATTCTGAGAAAAAAGTGCTATTTTTCCCCCTAAGGGTGCTGCCTGGAGATAAGTGCTGGGTGCAGGCAGGGGGAAGTCATTGGGACTGTTTCCTGTATGGTTGTGATATGTCTTCTCCACTTTTGGAGGTAGAAGCACCCCACTGCTTTGACCTGTATGAACCTTGCGCCTGGGATCTGCCTCTAGGGCATCTGGATCTGCCCCTTTGAGGTCTGTGACACTGGAAAGGACCAACTCTTTGTAGGCCACTGTCTACTAAACCTAGGTGGCTGTACTTGTAAAAAATCTTTGATAGGTTGCATAGATTTAGCTTTGTCCTCCATTTTCTTTAACACCTCTTCTGCCTTAACACCAAACAAAGTATCGTGCTGTAAAGGTGCATCTAATAATTTAACTTTGACATGATCAGGCAGACTTTGTTCCTTTAACCAAGCATGTCTCCTAATTACAGAACCTGTAAAGTACAGTTTTGTACCTACCATAAATGTAGATGTTCGAAGATCCACATTGCTGCAGTCCTTACATTTGGGTAGTCCGCTGTCCTCGGTCGGCCCGAATATCAAAGTATAAGGCTGACGTCGGTCAAGGCGCATTAGACTGACATCAGGACGTCAGGGTACAAATGCGCATGACCGACGTCATATCCTCAGTCTTTTCTTGCCCCAGATGTCAGAAGACCCTAACAAGAAAGGTCAAAACCCAAAGACAACAAAACCAACAACCAACCACCCTAGCACTAATAATATGTACAATATATACAATATACACAATATTTACAATCCAACCCACACAACCGCCTCTAACTACAGAGGGAAGGAGGGAGGGTAAATTGGACTGCAGCAATGTGGATCTTGAACATCTACATTTATGGTAGGTACAAAACTGTACTATGTTCTTCATCTCACATTGCTGCAGTCCTTACACTTGGGTAGAATCCCAAAGCAGAGGTAAGGGAGGCTGGCACAACTATAAAGAAGCAGGAGCTGCCAAAATGCCCTGTAAAATAGCAGTGGCAAAACCAGCCCTAGATTTAGAGTAAAGTGGAAGGTGATAATGCTTAGAGAAAGTGTGCACAGAACTCCAAGTAGCTGCCTCCAAGATATCTTTAGTTGCCACCCCCCTTAAAAAAGCTGTTGAAGTGGCAGTAGCCCTAGTGGAATGAGGCCTAATCCCAGCTGGAACCTCCTTGCCATGATGGGAATAACAGAAAGCAATGCAAAACCCAATCCACTTAGAAATAGTTTGTTTTGACACAGGCTTGCCCTGAGAACTCAAAGCAAAAGAAACAAATAACTGCTGAGACTGCCTGAACCCTTTAGTTCTGCTCAAATAATATCGCAACTGCCTGTGTATATCCAAAGTGTGCAAAATCTTTTCCCCTTTATTTTGGGGGTTTGCATAAAGGTAGGCAAATGAATAGTTTGGTTTAAAGACACACTAGAAACCACTTTAGGCATAAAGGAAGGATTAGTACGTAAAGATACCCTATCCTTATGGAAAATTAAGAAAGGCTCAACTGCCATAAGGGCCTGTAATTCAGAAACCCTTCTCGCAGAGGTAATGGCTAACAAAAAAGCAGTCTTCCATGATAAATATTTCAACTCAGCAGTAGCTGCAGGCTCAAAAGGTTGTAGTGAGTTTCTCCAACACAAAATTGAGATCCCAAGCAGGAGTAGGAGCTCTCCGTGGGGGTCTTATATTCTTTGCCCCTCTAAGGAATTGCTTAAACAAAGGATGAGAAAACAATGGTGGGTCACAATCATAGTGAGCAGAAATTGCTGCAGCATGAATCTTAATAGAAGAGAAGGACAAACCTTTGTCCAGTAACTCAGTAAGATATTGAAGAGCCACACTTAAATTAGGCTTAGAAACATCAAATGCTTTTGCTGCACTCCAAAATAAACATCTCTTCCATTTATCTGCGTACACTTTCCTTGTACTAGGCCTTCTGGCTTCCAAAATAACATTCAAAACTTGCTGTGGAAGCTGAAACCCTCCAGGGTTTAAAACAGAATATGCCAGGCTGTCAGGTGAAGAGAGTGAAGTTTGACATTGAGTAAATGACTGTTCTCCTGAGTCAGCAGGTGTGGAATCGAAGGTAAAGGCCATGGAGGCTTCCGTACCAGACTTCTCAGTAGTGGGTACCAATGCTGTCGAGGCCAATCTGGAGCTATTAAAATCATCTTTGGCTTGTCCTGTCTGACCTTCAGAAGTACCTTTGGGAGGAGAGGCAGAGGTGGAAAGGCGTACACATGAAGATTGCTCCAATTGAATGAAAGAGCATCCACCTTCCAAGCTGTGGGATGAAAACTTTGTGCAAAACTTTGGCAGCTGGTAGTTTAGTGGAGAAGCGAACAGATCTATGTCTGGAGTTCCCCATGACACTGTCAATTTCTGAAATACATGAGGATCCAATTTCCACTCGTGGGGATCCATAATTTGTCTGCTCAACACATCTGCTAAGGAGTTCTGTGCTCCGGCAGAAACCTTGCCTGAAGATTTAGCTGTAAACTGAGAGCAGTCTCCCACAAAATCATTGCTTGTCTGCACAGAGGATAAGAATGTGTTCCCCCTTGCTTGTTGATGTACCACATGGCAGTTGTGTTGTCTGTTAGAATCAACACCTGCCCTGGAAGAAGTAAATCCTTGAAAGCTATTAATGCAAATTGGACTGCTAACATCTCCTTCAGGTTGATATGTAGATGTAGAAGTCTGGCAGGCCACGTGTTTTGTATCCACTTTCCATTTAGATGAGCTCCCCAAGCTTTGTCTGAGGCATCTGTCGTTAGAATCTGACTCGCCTCTGGCCGGGTCACAGAGAGTCCCTTGTTTAGGTGACATTCCTGAGCCCACCACAAAAATTCCTTTTGAATGCAAGGTATTATCTGAATGACAGTGTCCAAATCTTGGCAGTGCTGTGTCCATACATTTTTGAGATACCATTGTAACTTCCTCATATGCAGTTTGGCATTGGGAAGCACCAGAATACAAGATGCCATGAACCCCAAGGCTTGAAGGACTGTCCTTGCAGTCAGCCTGGACTGATGAGACAACTGATGGAAGTAAAGAGAAAGATTATTTTGTTTGTCCGGGGTCAAAAAGGCCATCTGGGATGCTGTATTCAGTCTCACACCCAGAAAGCACATGTCCTGAGAGGGTACTAGACTGGACTTTATTTCATTCACAGAATACCCTAGGCATCTTAGCACTGCTATCACATAGTGGAGATGATGAAGAAGCTCTTCTTTTCCTTGAGCCAGAATCAGACAATCGTCCAAATAAGGATAGATCTGTATCCCTCTTAGTCTGAAGAAAGCTATTACTGGAGCCAGAACCTTCGTGAATACTCTGGGCGCAGTAGATAAGCCAAAGGGCAATGCAGAGAACTGATAATGAGAAGTCCCAGCCCGGAAACGTAGATACTTCCTGCAACTTAGCCTGATAGGAACATGAAGGTAAGCCTCCTTGAGATCCAGAGTCACCATCCAATGATCTTTGCCCAGCAGAGGTAAAAGCTGTTGTAAAGTCAACATTTTGAACTTGGGAATGTCCAGATAAGTGCTGAGGATAGATAAATCCAAAATTGGTCTCCACGTGTTCCCCTTCTTTGGTACTAGGAACAGGCGAGAATAAAATCCTAGGCCCACTTCTGACAGAGGGACCGGCTGAATGGCTCCTATTTGGAGTAGCAGAGAAATCTGTTTGTGAGCCTCTATTCTTTGCTGAGGAGGAACGTCTGGCATGCCTTTGAAAGGAGGCAAGGTATGGAAATAAAACCTGTAACCTTGGTGTATGATATCCAATACCCATCTGTCTTGGGTAATTAAACTCAAATTTTCTTTGAAAAGTGCCAACCTTCCTTCCAAAGGTGCTGCTAGTCGAGAAGACTCTGGCAGCTGAAAAGGTAGGTCATTGGGTCTGTTTACGAAATGACTGACCCCTGCCCTCACCCGAAGACTGTGCAGGTGAACTCCCTGTTCTAGGCCTGAAAGAGCCCTGAGCTCTGCCCCTACCCCGTCTAGACCTGCCCCTAGAATGGGAATCATAAGAAGGATACATCCACCCCTTAGTAGGCCAATTCCTGCTAAACTTCGGAGGCTGAACCTGCAAAAAATCTTTAACAGTCTGCATAGACTTAGCCTTGTCTTCCATTTTCTTTAAGACTGCCTCAACAGGTGAACCAAATAACACATCAGATTGTAAAGGAGCATCCAAAATCCTTGTCTTAACATGGTCAGATAAATTCTGATCCCTCAGCCAGGCGTGCCTGCGAAGAACTGACCCTGTGGCAGCCACCCTAGACGAGGCCTGTACAGCATCAAAACCACATTGCAAAGAATGCTTACCCACTTGTTCAGAGACATGTACCAAATCCTGTAACTCTTTACAGTCAATACCTTCCGCCAGAGCATCTACCTTAGACTTCAATTGAGACAGTAGATAGTTTTGGTATTTCAACATGTGAAACTGGCAATTTAGAGCCCTCATAGCTAGGGTGGAAGACGTATAAACTTTCTTTCCCAATCTATCCAAAGCCCTAGCCTCTTTATCTGGAGGAACCGGATTTTTAACAACAGAAGCCTTAACACCCTTAGGCCCCTGACTAACAGTTTCTGGGTCCACCCTAGGACTCTTAAAAAGAAACTTATGAGCTTCAGGCACCCTATAATACCTATCCGGCTTAACAGGAGCAGGAGGCAGGGAATCAGGATTAAGAGAAGCCTCTGCAAACACATCCTCCACAACATCCAAAACAGGAGGTATAGCCAAAGGCCTATGCTGGGGTAAAACAGAAATTCCTAAGCCTTTTCCTGGAATCTGAGAAATCCTGACCTTCCCACTTAAAATGCTCCCTCATGGAATGGAGGGTCTCTGAAAAGAAAAATCCTCAGGAGGAGAAGCAGAAGGAGTAGAATCATCCACATCAGAATCAGAATAAGGAGAATACTCCTGCAAGTCTTCAGCCGAAGACTCGGAAACATCTGAAGCCTGCTCAACACTCCCTAACTCAAGTTCCACCCTAGGCCTCTTATCAGGAGGGGGCAAAGAACCTCAAATTAAGGTAATCAAATCTTCTGCCATTTTAAGCATATGCTTCTTGGGCACAGATCCTGAAGAACTAGGAGTGACACCAACTGAAGCTAAACCTGGCCTGCCTCTGGGAAAAGCCTTGGAAACAGAAGGCCTAACCACCCTAGGAAGGGAGGGGAGTACAGAAACCTGAGAAGCCCCTTCAGCCTGACTTGCCTCCTGAGAGGCCACATCCTGCAATAACAAGGTCTCCCCCTGGGCCTCCAGAGAAACCTCCGGTGGAACCACCGGCTCCACCGATACCTCTAAAGAACCGGCGTCCGCACGGACAACTCGTCTACCCTGGGCTTAGCTGCTTTATCCTTGCGCTTCTTTGAAGAAGCGGGGCCGGAGCATCCGGCGGCATAGTGTAATTGCACCACTTCCCAAAGACTAACCTGGCACAATCTAACCTTCTCTTAATAGTGCGCTTATTGAACCTAGCACAAAAGCGACACCCAACAACGTCGTGCTCAGGCCCTAAACAAGGAATACACAAGGTATGATAATCTCTATGCGGTATCTGTTTCCCACAAGAAATACAGTTATTCACTTTTTCTGACATCCGGTAAACCACTGAGGCAAGAAAAAAGCAAAATATTCCCCAACGGCGTACTTAGCCAACTTTGACTCGGTCTGAAACTCCGAACTCGAAAAATTTCAGAACGCCGAACGGCACTTGCAACGCTGCTTCTGCATCGGACCATGCGGCAAAAAAGACTGAGGATATGACGTCGGTCATGCGCATTTGTACCCTGACGTCCTGATGTCAGTCTAATGCGCCTTGACCGACGTCAGCCTTATACTTTGATATTCGGGCCGACCGAGGACAGCAGACTACCCAAGTGTAAGGACTGCAGCAATGTGAGATGAAGAACATCTGCATTCCTGCAGGAGGCCTCCAGAGAATCAAAACCACATTGCAAAGTATGCTTTCCAACTTGTTCAGCTGCATGCAATAAATCCTGCATTTCCTTGTTTTCTGCACATTCAGAGTTTAACATTTTCTGTTTAAGCAATGTCATGACATGTTGCTGATATTTGAGCATATGAAACTGACAGTTTAAGGCCCTTATAGCCAAGGTAGCAGATGTGTAAACCTTTTTTCCCCATCTATCCAGTGTCCTAGAATCTCTGTCAGAGGGGGTAGTTTTTTTTGCAGCAGAAGCCTTAACCCCCTTGGGACCCTGTGAAATAGTCTCTGGGTCTGCAGTAGGGTTTTTGTAAATGAATTTATGAGAGTCAGGAACCCTGTAATATCTGTCAGGCTTAACAGGAGCTGGAGGTAAGGAGTCAGGGGTCAAACTAGACTCTGAAAACACATCATCTACAATGTCTAACACAGGTGGAATGGCAAGAGGCCTGTGTTGAGGTAGTAAAAGGAAGTCCCCGAGCCTCTTTTAGAGTCTGAAAAATCGTGACTCTCCCAGTAGAAATGCTCCCTCATGGTATGCAAGGTTTCCCCAAAAGAATAGTCCTCAGGAGGAGAAGCTGAAGGAATAGATTCTTCAGCATTAGAATCCTCAAGGGGGGAAGTGAATATTTCTGATCAGAAGAGGAATCAGAAGAAATGGAAACCTGATCTGAAGATTCATAGTCTGTCTCTTGCCTAGGCCTCTTATCAGGAGGGGGATGGGAACCCCTGATCAAGGTAATCAAGTCTTCGGCCATTTTGAACATCTGTTTTTTGTGCATGAAGGCCTGTCCATGTGGCTCTTGAGCTTGTTTCTTTGTCTTTGAAGGTGCTTTAGTATTTGCCTTTGAAGTCGGTTTAATGTAAAGATGTTTAGGTCTGAATACACCCTCAGAAGCCGGTGCCTGCTCAGCGGCTCTGGACCCATCTGAGGGAACAGTGTCCAAAGCTCCAATACCTTTGAGATTCCAGCGGCATAGCTGACTCCACGTGGGAGTCGGCAGCAGCCTGCGACTCTAAAGTGGCAGGTGTCAGAGGCTGGGAAAGCACCTTACTGAGAACCGGCGACTGGCTTAGGAGAAGCTTCATCGGTTTTGGGCCTCGGTTGTCTATCCTTTTCTTTCTCTTTGCATTTTTTGTGAACTCCGGTAGTCGGATGGCTATCCGATGACATTTTATAATTAAATCTGCGCCCAAAATAATTTAATGCAAAATCATACCGACGCTTAATAGTGCGTTGGTTAAATCTAGCACAAAACCGACAAATGGAAACTTCATGGTCAGGGCCTAGGCAAGGAATACAGTAAGAATCAAAGTCCTTATGAGGTGTTTGCTTTCCACAACAGATGCAATTATTAACTTTTTCTGACATCGGTCTGGAGCAAGAAAAAGTTTCCCCAATGGGGTACTTAGCTTTAATGAAGACTTCGGATCTGAAACTCAAACACGAAAATCTCAGGAGTTGGCCGACCGGCACTTGCGAACTGCTTCTGCTTCGGGCACCGCGCAGCAAGAAAGACTGAAGAAAATGGCGTCGGCTGCATCTTTTATACCCCTGACGACCTGACGTCAGGGAAGAGGCGACAGCAACCGATGCAGGACCCAAGACTTTGGAATTCAGGCCGACTGAGGGCAACCTGCCAGCAGGATTACCCAAATGTAATGACTGCAACAGTGAAACACGAAGAACATCTGGAGCTACACACTTTGTGAACACTCGGTGCAGTGTATAGTCCAAAGGATAAGGCACTGAACTGATAATATGTTTCAGACACACAAAATCTTAAAAAATGTCAGAGGTCTGCATGAATAAGGTCATAAGCATCTTTTAAGTCTACTGCTACCAGGAAACTTGAAAGATGAAGAGGTAAACGGTTATGAAGTGACATTTTCAATTTGGGCACTATCACAAACAAGTTTAGGAAAGAAAAAGAAAGATCTAAAACTGGTCTCCAAGCATTTTCTTTCTTTGGCATCAAGAACATCACTGAATAAAAACCCTTCCCCACCTGGGAAGTAGGAACTTGATCTATCACTCCTTGGGATACAGAATGTGATGAAGAAATGGAGGAAACAAAACAGTCTGACATGGGGGACGAGTAATGACCCCATGGAAAGGAAGAATTTCTCCCCACTGCTGTTATAGCCTTGATGAATGATCTTCAGAACCCATTTGTCTAAAACTATTTGTTGCCAAAGTGAACAAAGATAGATTTTCTGAAAGAAAAACGGGCCCAGGATCGGGGGGGGGGGGGGGGGTCACAAAGTCGTCTGAATAGTCATTCAGACTTGTTACATTGTCCTTGGTTTTGTGAAGTTCTAAACTTTTTTTTGGAACCCCCTTCCATGTCTTCTTGAAACAGAAGTTATGTTCTTACCATAACGTTCCATGTTAGTTGTCTTCTTCTCGCCTTCTTCTTGCTGGATGGGTTCGGTGCGACCTGCCCGACTGCCACTCTAAAAGCTCGAGAGTTGGTTCCACCGGCTCGAGGCTCCCCTTATATCCCACAATGCTAGGCGAGAGTTACCTCAGATCTCGTTTGTAAGCTAACCCCAGCTTATAACAGTAACAGTATAACTGTAAAACAGAATCCACCTCTAACAACAGGAAGAAAAAAGGGTGACCTACATCCTGAAACAAGAAATATGCAATAGCATATGACTAAGAAAGAGGTGGTAGAAAAAAGAGGTCACGATCACAACTCCTCTAGGTCTGTCCAGGCCAGGGGGAAGGAGGGTGGGACGCAAGAAGAAGGCGAGAAGAAGACAACTAACATGGAACGTTATGGTAAGAACATAACTTCTATATGTTAAGTTGTCTATCTCGCCTTCATTCTTGCTGGATGGGACCGCGTCCCTAGCACCTTGTCCCGGGTGGCCTAACGGAACAGACTCCTGAGAACAGTGGAACCAAAATTAGCTCTATGCCTAGAAGCTAAATCCAACTTATAATGGGAAATAAAAGTGTGAGGAGTAGCCCAAGTAGCCGCTGCACAAATGGTGTCAATAGGCAGTCTGTCTTGGAAGGCTAGAGAAGTAGCCAAAGCTCTGGTGGAATGGGCTTTAGGTTTATTAGGCAGTTTTTGGCGTCTAATCTCATAAACAAGGGTAATCAGAGATGTTAGCCATCTGGATAATGATACCTTTGAAACTGGAAGTCCCTTTCTGCTTTCCGCATAGGAGACAAACAGCTGATCAGATTTTCTGAATTGTTTCGTCCTGTCCAAGTAGTACCTTAATTGACGATGAACATCCAGGCAGTGTAATTTTTGTTCAGACCTATTTGAATACTCTGGGGAAAAAGACAGGGAGGTCAATGCTTTGGTTTAGATTTGATGTTGAAACCACCTTAGGCAAAAAGGACGGGTTAGTTCGTAAGGAAACTCTGTCCTTATGGAACAAAAGATAAGGAGAACGACAACTGAGTGCTTGAAGTTCTGAAATTCTTCTAGCTGATGTGATAGCCACCAGAAAGAGAGTTTTCCATGATAATAATTTCAAGGAACATGAAGCTGCAGGTTCGAAGGGGAAAGAATCAAAGAAGCAAGAACTAAATTTAGGTCCCAAGGAGAAGGAGGATTTCTTATAGGAGGTCTGAGAAGAAAACTCCTTTCAAAAAGGCTTTGCAAAGTTTGTGGGACATTAGGGCAGATTCAGAAATGCCCACATGAAAATTAGAAATAGCTGCCAATTGAACCTTAAGAGTAGATGGAGATGAACCTGCATGGAAGAGTTCAGCTAGAAAATCAAGGACTAGTTGGATGGAAGCGGTGAAAGGATCTATGTCCTTTCCTTGTGCCCAATATGAGAAGCGTTTCCACTTACTCAAATAAATCTTCGAGTGGAAGATTTATGGGAAGCTATCAATATATCTCTAACCGAGTGAGATAATTGAGGAAGCCTGGCTACGGTTGGAACTGGAGGAACCAAGCAGTGAGGTTCAGAGAGGGGAGGGAGCGATGAAACTGACCCGACTGGTGGATCAAAAGATCTGGAACTAGGTCCAGACTCCACGGTCGCTCAAGAGAAAGCGATGTAGAAAGGGGAACCACACTTGTCGAGGCCAGTAAGGAGCAATGAGGATCAATGAGGCCTTCTGAGCGATAGCTTTCTGTATTACTTGAGAGATCAGAGGAAAGGAGGAAATGCATACAGAAGTCCCGGGCCAAACTTGGACTAGAGCGTCCCTGCTGGGTTGGCCTGGTAAAGGAATAGAGTGAAGTATTCTCTGCACTTGCTGTTTTGGGGAGTAGCAAAAGATCGCAGCAAGGCTGACCCCACTTGAGAAATATCTCTCACTACAGAGTCTTTCAGAGACCACTCGTGAGGCATGAGTATAGCTCTGCTCAACTTGTCCGCAATGTGATTGGACTTCCGGGATGTGTTGCTATCAGAAACGCTGAGAAGAAATCGCCCATTGCCACAGTCTGAGTGCTTCTCGACACAGGGGTATGATCTGGTTCCGCCTTGTTTGTTGATGTACCACACTACAGACATGTTGTCTGTCTGGATTGCAATCGTTCCCAAGGGAAGAGAGTCTTGAAGGGCTTGCAACGCTAAAAGCACTGCTCTCATCTCCAGAACATTTATGTGCAAGTGGCATTCGTTTGGTTGCCATGTGCCCTGGACTGTCCTGCCCTGATAATGCCCCCACCCGATCAGGGAGGCATCCGTTGTCAGAGTAGCAACGGAGGAGGTGGAACAAATGGTCTTCCGACAGGAGCTGGGGAAGACATCCACCACATGAGATGCTTTTGCACGCTTGCGTGATCATAATGGTGTGAGACATTGGAAGTTCCTGGTATGACCATTGAGAAAAAGCATCCACTGAAGGATCCGCATGTGGTATCTGGCCAATGGGAGGAGAGGTATGGCCGCTGCCATGATTCCCAACACCTTTAGAACTAACCTGGCTTTGGCTCTGTTGTTGTTGAGAAGAAGTGACACCAATTTGTGAATGTCTGATATCCTTTGGTTCGTTAGTGTTGCAGACATGTTTATAGTATCTAAATTTGTGCCTATGTAGGTAATAGTACAAAAGCGACAAAACAGACTTTTCTGAATTTATTGAAATACCCAGTTTCTAACTAACGGCAAAACTATAACCTCTGGCCATCAGAAGGAGATGCTTGGTGGGAGCTGTGAGGAGCGAGTGGACCAAATATGGAAACACCTGGAATCCTTGTCGTCTCAGGTGAGAAGCTACCACTGCCATGCATTTGGTAAACACCGGGGCAGTGGTGAGACCAAAGGGCAGGGCCCTGAACTGAAAATGACTGGTTCCCAGCCTGAAGCGGAGGAATCTTCTGGGCGTCTGTTCATTTTATGTGATAGCACGCATCGAAGGTCTATAGAGCACATCCAGTTTCCTTTGCCCAAAGGGAAGAATGGATTGCAGCGTGACCATCCGAAATCTTGTTTTCTTGACTGATTTGTTCAAGACACTGAGATCCAAAATCGGTCTCCAGTCCCCTGTTTTCTTTGGAACTAAAAAGAACCTTGAGTAGATTCGGATCCTTGTTGGTCTGCTGGCACTGACTGAATTGCTCTTTTGCAAGCAGTTTTGAAATTTCCAAAGCTGCTATATCCCTTTGAGCGGGTGGAACATCTGGAAGGGATTTTTGACTGATTTGGAAAACGAAGAAAGGGGATAGAATAGCCTTGAAATGATGGACTGTACCCATTTGTCTTGAGTCAGGGATAGCCAGGCTTCTGGGTACAGTGACAATCTTCCCGACTGCCTCGAAGATGGGCAGTCGGGCAACACCTCAGGGATGCTGAAAGGGCTTGTCAGGAAAAGCTTCCCGATTGCCCTGGTTCTGCGGACCCCTGCCCCTAGGGCGTCTACCATTGTTATTCCCACCTCTGCCTTTGGTAGGAAAGCGACTCTGCGGCCAGGCGAAGTCCCTTGAGATTGTTTACGGAACCACATCTTCCCACCCTTCTGGCCTTTGGGGTAAGGCCTAGAAGGAGTCGAAAACGGACTCCGACGGCAGAAAGGGTCTTGCCATCAGTCTCGCACCTAGTCAGGGTTTCTTTCACTTGAGGACCAAAGAGAGATCATCCATCAAAAGGGAGTTAAGTGAAAGACGTCTTGAAAGGTTCCGCAAAGTTGCATAGCCGCATCCAGGCGTGCCTCACGTAAGGCTACCCTGTCCCTCTTTCTGCTCGCTCCATCGGCATAAGAATGGAGGCGCATGGAGGAGTTGGATATGGAATTAGTAGCCAGCTGCGTGTTCATTTTCTTGAAACCCGCAGCTGTAGGGTTCTTTAACATTTCACTCGCTTCCTTGATCAAGTCCCTTTGAAGACGAGTGAAATGGCACAGGTAATTCAGCGAACGCATGGTAAATGTCGCTGAGGAGAACATCCGCTTCCCGTACCTATCCATGGACCTAGATTCCTTGTTAGGTGGATGGACAGGCACTGAAGGATCAGCCAGTTCCTTCTTTGTGGCAGCTACCACCATAGCACGCACAGAAACTCATTTTGATAAAAATTGCTTGTCTGATGGAGCTGTGATGAATTTGGAGGGTCTCCTGGGAGTGGGGTCCACTGAATCAGGAGCCGTCCATGCCTTCTTAGCAACCACCTGCATGAGGGGGTCAAGGGGGACACGCAGGAGGTGGAAGGGCGAGAGCCAAACGCCTCAAGATACACAGATTCGTCCTCCGAAGGGTTGAGGGCTGGCCAATTTCCCCTCTGTTTCAGGATCTCCAGAATGTCTGCAAATGAGACATCTTCAGAAGGGGAACGGGGAACCCTCAGAATCATCCAGATCTGTGTCTGACGTGATAGACTCAGGTGAGTCTATGTGTTTCCTCTTGCACTTCCTCTTCCGAGGGGGCTCTTCTGCCAAATCAGGAGAGGCCTCGAAGAGGATGAAATCCCACAGGGGTTCCTGAGGAGCTGGCTCTCTGCGGTCCGGGATGAGGGAGTGAGTCGACTTACCCTGAGGCAGCATAGAGGAGGGGCCGGAGCCGACTGTGGGTAGAGCCTGGCTCTAACACACTCCATGACCTCGAATGCACCCCTGTCAGGCAGAGCCAGAGGTCCCGCTCCGAGGAGCTAAGAACCCCTCGGCACCGACAGTGATGGCTCGAGGTCGATGTCGAGCCGAACTCACCAGCGCCAAGCCCGAGAGGGAGAGGGGTCGGACAAGGGTCCGATGCCACTCACCTCGAGCCGGCGAGGGAAGATTCTTCCAAAGAAGAAAACGGAGCGACGGGCGAAGACAATTGTCTCGCCCGGCAATCACAGTCTCGGTTCCGAGCGACCCGCCCGAACTCAGAAGAGTCGAAGGAGGAAGAGTTGATGGACGGCAGGCATCGACTGATGAGTCGGGCTCTGAAGCATCTGGGCTAGTGCCTCGGACTTAAGTAGTCGACTCACTACCCTCTGAAGGTCATGATCGGACAGCCTCGATGACCTAGAGGAATGAGACCTTTGGCTCCGTTCAGACAGCAGGGGAGAACATGGAGCGAATGAACGGAGCCAATAGATGGTGACCTTGATCTCTTTCTAGTTGTCGGCTCCGAAGATCTGGTCGGAGCCGACACGGGTACTTCAATAACCTCGGCTCCAGCCGAGCCGAGGAGCCACAGAAACTGTGGACTGAGACTTATCGGCTCCAGCCGGAGCCGATAAGGGCAAAGGTTGAACAACCTGAGGTCTCGGCTCAGAAGCCGAGCCGAAGACCTCGATGCCTTAGAGGGCTTCCCTGTTGAGACAGACAGGGAATCCTCTGGCTTCAACAAGCCTCTCAGAATTAGCTTGTTTTTTCTTTCCTGCAGGACCCTGGGGCTGAAGCCATGGCAAACAGCACAGGAGTCCTGCAGGCAAAGGCCCAGACAATAGACACAAGAAGTGTGAGCGTCTGTCAGAGACATTTTCTGACAGCACGCATCACACTTCTTGAATCCGGAGACCTTTGCTTCTTTAGACATTGCCTAACTGACAGGTGTACACAAACACACACTCAAACACACCAGTTATACCCTGTCAGAAAATATAATAATTTTAGTAATGATACTAGAATTAAGTACAACAAAATTATAGAAAATTATAGTAAACTACACAAACACTCCCTTAGGGAAAAGAAGGCCTAAGGCCCAAGGGAAGAACCAAAGGTTCTTTTAGAAAAACGGGAAAAAAAAATAGGGTCGGGATAAAGTTCTATGGTCTACACTAATCTAAGAAGAATTTAACTTAAAAGGGGTAAAAGAGTAACTTTTAGAAGAAAAGCTAACACTCACCAGGAACCGTAGAAGCAACCAACCTCGAAGCTGTAGCGGCAAGCGAGATCTGAGGTAACTCGCCTAGCATTGTGGGATATAAGGGAGCCTCGAGGTGGAACCAACTCTCGAGCTTTTAGAGTGGCCGAGGTCCCGAACCCATCCAGCAAGAATGAAGGCGAGATAGACAACTTAACATTATCTGTTTAGCTTATTTTGTTAAAACCGTTTATTTTGCTTTCTGCCAAAATTGGATGAAGAGTTACAGAAGTCCTTAGAAAATTTAGAAAAGGATGCCTGAACAATCTTAGAGATTCCCTGGATCAGCTTACACCTTTAAACACACTTTGATCACCTCTCCAGTAGAGGGGCAAAAAACAAATTTCTGTCCAAAGGGGAATCTAAAATCTACTTTTTGTCAACTAGGAGGTTTTAAGAATGCAGCCATGCAAACCTCCTGAAAACAGTATCATTGATCCTAGCTCTGTAAAAAGATTCACCAGAGACATCCACACACTGTAAACAATAAGCAGTGATGTGAGCAATAGGAGAAAAGTACAGCTGTGTACACTTACCATAAATGTAGATGGTTGAGTGCATTCCCTGTTGCAGTCATCACACTTGGGTTATCTGCCTGCAGGTAAGCCCTCAGTTGCCCCGAATACCAGAGTCTTGGGATTTCTGCAACGGATGCTGTCGTTTCATCCATGATGTCAGGTCGTCAGGGGTATAAAACATGCAGCCGACACCATTACATCAGTTTTTCTTGCCCCAGATGTCAGGAGCCCCCAAAATATTAAGCAATCAAATGGTGTGGAACACCTCCAATAAAAAGCAAATACCATTTCCATACAATATGGGCAAAAAAGAGAATAGGTAGAAAGTATAGAAAGACAGGGGGCTGGAGGGAGGGTAACCAGGACTGCAACAGTGAATACACTCGAACATCTACATTTATGGTAAGTGTACACAACTGTACTATGTTATTCGTGTTTCACTGTTGCAGTCATCACACTTGGGTTGATTCCCAAATCTGAGGAAGGGTGGAGGCAGTAGTAGTAGGGCTGGGCTAGCAGGCCTTGTAAGACTGCTGTGGCAAATCTAGCTCTGGATTTAGGAAAGATAGGTAAGTGGTAATCCTTGGTGAAGGTGTGTACAGAAATCCAGGTTGCAAGCTTCCAGGATGTCCCTGGTATGGACCCCCTGAGAAAAGCTGTAGAGGTTGAGGCAGCCCTAGTGGAATGATGCCTGATCCCCTGTGGGGTAGGTTTTCCATGGTGTTTGTAGCAGAAATGGATGCAGTGTGCTATCCATTTAGAAATGGTTCGTTTCCAAATGGCCTAGCCCTCTGCCCCTGTAGCAAAGCTGACTAGTAGCTAGTCAGATTTTCTGAAAGGTTTAGTCCTGTCAAGGTAGAACCTGAGCTGTCTGTGCACGTCCAAGGAGTGCAGGATCCTTTCCCCTTTATTTTGAGGATTAGGAAAAAGGGTTGTCAAATGGATGGATTGGTTTAAAGCCACACTGGATACCAACTTGGGCATAAAAGATGGGTTAGTCCTGAGGGAAACCCTGTCCGCATGGAAGATAATGAAGGGTTCCACAGCCATAAGGGCCTGTAACTCAGACACTCTTCTTGCTGAAGTGATGGCTAGCAGTAAGGCTGTTTTCCAAGAGAGGAATTTTACCTCTGCTGTAGCAGCAGGCTCAAAAGGGGGAAGCATGAGCTTCTCTAGTACAAAGTTAAGGTCCCGGGCAGGAGTGGGAGCTCTCCTTGGGGGGTCTTAAATTGATAGCTCTTCTCAGGAACTGTTTGATCAGAGGGTGAGAGAAGACGGGTGGCTCAGTATTGTAATGAGCTGAGATGGCAGAGGCATGAATCTTAATTGATGAGAAGGATAGGCCTTTGTGGAGCAGCTCTGCTAGGTAATCTAGGATTTGAGGCAAGGAGGGCACGGCTGTGTCCTTCCCTTGAGACTGGCTCCAAGAACAGTATCTATTCCACTTTTCTGAATAGGATTTCCTAGTACTGGGCCTCCTGGCCTTAAGGATAATATCCTGCACCTGTTTGCGGAGGGTTGCTGGTAATGTATTCAGGGAATAAGCCAAGCTGCCAGGTTCAGGGTTTGCAGCTGAGGATGCAAAATCTGTCCCTCCTGCTGGGACAGCAGAGAGGGGGTCTGATGTAGGTGCCAGGGTGGCACTGCTGTCAGACTGCGTAGGAGTTGGTACAAGTGCTGGCGTGGCCAGTCTGGTGTAATAAGGATTGTCCTTGGCCTGTCCTGTTTGATCTTGAGGAGTACTTTTGGAAGGAGGGGCAGAGGGGGAAAGGCATAGATTGAGAGGTTTTCCCATGTGAAGGATGGGGCATCCACTTTCTAAGCTTGGCTGTGGGGAATTCTGGTGCAAAATTTGTTTAGTTGATGGTTTTGGGAGGACACAAAGAGGTCCAGCTCTGGTGTCCCCCACCTGTGTATTAGAAGTTTGAATGAGTTTGGTTCCAGATTCCACTCATGTGGGTCCATTAGACTTCTGCTTAAGTTGTCTGCCAGTGAATTCTGTTTGCCTGGCAGGAATTGAGCTTGCAGATGCACTTGGTTGCTTAAGTCTGTGCTCCACAGAGCCATGGCTAACCTGCAGAGTGAGCAAGAGTGAGTTCCCCTCCCCTGCTTGTTTATGTACTACATAACTGTGGTGTTGTCTGTCTTTATCAGGAGTTGTCCTGGCAGGATAAGGTACTTGAAGGCTGTCAGTGCATTTTGTACAGCTAACATTTCTTTTTGATTGATATGCAGGTAAATTTTTTATTGGGCTCCATTTGCCTTGAATGCATTTGCCTGCCATGTGAGCCCCCCATGCATAGTCTGATGCGTCTGCTGTCAAGAGTTTGGATGGCGGGGAGTTGTGAGAAGGGAGTCCCTTGTTGTGGTTGCAAACCTCTGCCCACCAAAGAAACTCTGTCCTTAAGCAAGGAATGCTAGGAATCACTGTTTCCAGGTCCTGGGAATGTTGACACCAGAGACCTTTTAAGTACCACTGAAGTTTCCTCATATGCAGTCTTGCATATGGAATCAGTACAATACACAAGGCCACAAACCCTAGGGCTTGCAGTATTTTTCTTGCAGATAGCTGGGTTTGGATGGCCAGTAGTTTGAAATAAGTTGTCAAATAAACCATCTTTTCTAGAGTGAGGAATGCCATCTGGGAAGTTGTGTTCAAGCTTGCTCCCACGAATACAATCTTTTGGCTGGGTACCAGATGTGATTTCTTTTCGTTGATGGCATACCGCAGAGAAGTTAGGAGTCTTTTTACAAACGTCAGGTGCTGAAGTAGCAATTCCTGACTGTCCGCCTGAATTAGGCAATCATCCAAGTATGGGTAAATTTGAAGATTTCTCTGCCTGCAGTAAGCAATGGCTGGAGCCAGGCACTTTGTGAATACCCTGGGCGCAGTAGATAAGCCAAAGGGAAGTGCAGAGAACTGATAGTGCATAGAGCCTGCCCGGAAATGTAGATATTTCCTGCAAGATTCCCTTATGAGGATGTGCAGATAAACTTCTTTTAAGTCTAGAGTGACCACTCAGGAGTCCTTGCTAGTATAGGAAGAAGCTGCTGGAGTAAGCATTTTGAATTTTGGTACCACCAGGAAGGTGTTTAAGGATGACAGATCCAGAATAGGGCACCAAGAGTTGTCTTTCCGGGGCACCAGGAACAGCCTGGAGCAGAAACCCTGTCCCCTTTGCTCTGTTGGCACAGGTTGAATAGCCTTGATACTGAGAAGAGAAAGTACTTGCTTTTGGGCCTCTGTCCACTGGTTTGTTGGAAGATCTGGCAATCCGCTTGTGGTTGGCAGAGAGTGGAAATAGAATCTGTATCGCTGGGATACAATGTTTAAGACCCATCGGTCCTTGGTAATATACTCCTGTTTTTTGCATGCAGAGCGAGTTTTCCTCCTAGGGGTACAAGTACTTGGGCATGGCTGGGAAGGATTAAGGACAAGTCATTGTAAACTTTTTCCACAGGGGGTGGCTTACCACTCCCAGTTTTTGAGGAGGGAGCACTCCATTGTTTAGATCTGTGCATACCCTGAGACTGTAGTCTTTGTGGTCTGTTGCTACTGGGTTTGGGCTGAAAAGGTCCAGCAGGGACTGGAAAGGACCAGTTATTTGAAGGCCAATACCTACTGATTCTAGGTGGCTTTACCTGTAAGAAACCTTTAACAGTTCGCATGGATTTGGCTTTTTCCTCCATCTTTTTAAGAACAACTTCTGCTTTAGAGCTAAACAAACATTCTTGGTTTAATGGAGCATCAAGTAATTTTGCCTTGACATGGTCTGACAAGATTTGGTCCTTCAGCCAAACATGCCTTCTCAGAACAGACCCAGTGACAGCAGCCCTGCAAAATGCTTCTAAGGCATCAAAACCACACTGCAAAGTATGTTTACCAACTTGGTTTGCAAAATGCATCAAGTTTTGTAAGTCCTTTTTTTCTGCACAATCAGGAATCAACAACGTTTTGTTCAATTAGATCAATAATATGCTGCTGGTACTTCAACATGTGAAACTGGCAATTTAAAGCCCTGATGGCAACAGTTGCAGAGGTATAAACCTTCTTACTCAATCTGTCTATGGCCCAAGAATCCCTGTCCGAAGGGGTAGGGTTTTTGGCTGTAGAAGCCTTAATACCTTTAGGTCCCTAGGAAATGGTCTCTGGATCCGCAGTGGGATTTTTAAAAAGACATTTGAGAGAGTCAGGTACTCTGTAGTATCTGTCAGGCTTTCTAGGAGCAGGTGGTAAGGCGGGATTCCATGAAGACATTATCTACAATATCCAGGACAGGGGGAATAGCTAGAGGCCTATGCTGAGGCAAGTCTAAAAATTCCCCAAGTCTCTTTTTGGACTGTGGGTAGTCCTGGCATTCCCAGTAGAAATGCTCCGTTAGGGTATTGCAAGGTTTCACTGAAAGAAAGGTTCTCGGGGGAGGGGGGGGGGCTGAGGGAAATGAAGCCTCTGCATCTGAGTCTTCATAGGTAGATAACGGTATGTCCCGGTAATCACAGGGGTTAGAGCCATCAGACTCATGGTCTGAAGAATTAGAAGGAAAATCAATTCTTTGCCTTTTAGAGGGGAAAGGCTGGCTTCCCCTAATTAAAATAATAAGGTCTTCAGCCATTCTAATCATTTGTTTCTGTGGCATGGGAGCTTGAGAATGTGCTTTGGTTGTCTGTTTCCTAGGCGTAGTGTGAACTCTGGGCCTGAGAAATTTGGTAGATTTAGTCATTAACGAGTTAGTCTGTTTGATATGAACATCGGAAGGTATGAATACACCCTCAGAAGCCAGTGCTTGCACAGCGGCTCCGGACCCATCCAAGGTAGAGACATCAGCAGGTTCCATAGTTGAAAAAGCATCTTGCGGCATACCGGACTCCGGATGGGTCTCAGTAGAAGCCTGCATATTTGTAGAAGCGGGTAACAGGGGCTGCGAAAGCGCCACACTGAGTACCGGTGGACTGGTGACTAGCTTAACGGAAGCATCATCGGCAGTTTTGGACCTATGCAGTCTGCCTCTGTCTTTAGCTTTGCGTTGTTTCAGACTATCGGTAGTTGGATGGCTTACTGAAGCCATTTTGGAATACGTAAAATGATAGTGGAAGAATTTAGAGACAAAAATAGCCCAATGACGAATAGTTCGGGCATTGAACAAGGCACAAAACAGACAGTGAGGGACGTCGTGGTCTGGGCCTAAACAGGTGACGCAGTAAGAATGAAAATCTCTGTGAGGTATTTGCTTTTCATAGGCAAGATAATAGTTAACTTTTTCTGACATCGGTTAGGGCAAGAAAAAAAGATCCCCAATGGGGTATTTCGCTTTAGAAGACCAAGTTTTAAACTCGAAAAAAAAAATTTCAGGTAGCTGCCAACCGGAACTTGTGAACTGCTTCTGCTTCGGGCTCCCACACGGCAAGAAAAGCTGGTGTAATGGCGTCGGCTGCATGTTTTATATCCCCAAAGTCATGGATGAGGCAACAGCATCCGAGGCAGAAATCCTAAGACTCTGGTATTTGGGCCAACTGAGGGATACCTGCAGGCAGATAACCCAAGTGTGATGACTCCAACAGTGAAACACAAAGAACATCTACTTTAAAGCAGATTTTCCTCACAAGAAGACAGTGCAAATAAAACATTCCTCACAATTTCACAATTAGAACTAACATTATGAGTACAATGATTCAAAATTCTGAAAATCAAAGCTGCAGAAGTATACATTTCCCCCCAAACTTATCAATAATTTTCCTATCATTTTCAAAAAGATTAGGACTGGAAGTGTTAAGCAGCAACAGACTAAATTTAAAGCCACTGGATCAGCTTTGACAACAGTGTATAAAAACTTATGACTGAGGAAATTTGCACATCTTATTTGCCTTTTTTAGGGGCAGCTGGCTGGCTATCACGAAAATTGCAGGCGGTAACACACAAATCCTCTAAAGCAGACAGAACAGGAGGAAACTGGATGCAGGTTATGGAAATTCCTTCTGTAACAACTCATAGTATTTTGAGGGACTGAAAAACCTCAGTATTCTCCCACTGAGAACACTGGGGCATTTTAGCAACAGCCTCAGAGAAAGAGAAACCCCCACAGGCTCTTAATCTGACTCAGAAATCTGAGGAAAAAGCCTTCTGTCTGTCTACTTCATCTTCCTGTTCAAATTCAGAACCTTGAATCTCTTCAGGAAGAGAGACACCCCTTCTTTTCGTTGACCAGAAACTACTTTACAAGAAGGATCAATAGCTTGAATTAACCCCTGAGCCAGACCCAGTAAACCCCTCCTGTCTTAAGGAAATTTAAGGAGAAGACACATGCTTAGTTTTTCCATTCTTTAACAGGAAAATGGGGTTAACAGTATTACTAATGGCAACAGCAGCTTCCTCAGGGATGGGGGACAGCAATCTGACAAACAGGGAAGCCTTTCCTGTTCCCTCTCCAAGGGCCAACAAAAGTGTTTCTCCCTTGCCCACTAAGGAGACCTCAACAGCCATACTAGATGTGGCTAACCTCTGGTCCACCAGTGGCTGAGGGTGCTACACCAGTGGGATCTGAGGTAAAAAAAAATGAGTTGGCTGAAGTACAGTCACCCACCTGCAGCTGAGGCAAACTACTAGTCTGCAGTGATGGAAAAGGCTGTTTGCTTAACTTTTTTTTTCTTTTTCTGACTGGAAGAAGAACCTAGAATGGAACTGGTAATTTGTACCACTGGCAAGTCAAAAATGGTGCTCGTTTTCCAAGGAAGATGAACAGCAAATGGTGTTAAAAACTACAATTTCTTTAAAAGTCACTTTATTTACAAATAAAAAACTCAGTAAAAAAAAAAAACACTGCTAAAACACTCTGCCTCCCCCAAAAAGTGAAATGAACACAATTTCTCCAGAGTGAAAAAAGGGTTCGCAGTTACTTTACACAACTTTTAAAATAGAAAAAAAGAGTGCTCCTGTTTAAAAATATGACACAGTCTCATGACAAGCCATTAAATCATAAAACTCCTAGCTTTAAAATATCATCTTCTTTTGGCTGTTCCCATTAGGGGTTGCCACAGAGAATCATCTGTTTCCATTTCTTCCTGTCCTTTGCATCTTGCTCTGTCACACCAACCACCTGCATGTCCTCTCCCACCACATCCATAAACCTTATCTTAGGCCTTCCTTTTTTCCTGTTACCTGGTAGCTTCATCCTTAGCATCTTTTTCCCAATATACTCAGCATCCCTCCTCAGCACATGTCCAAACCAACGTAATCTTGCCTCTCTGGCTTTGTCTCCAAACCTTCCAACCTGGGCTGACCCTCTAATATACGTATTCCTAATCCTGTCCACCCTCATCACACCCAGTGTAAATCTTAACATCTTTAACTCTGCCACATCCAGTTTTAACTCCTGCCTTTTTGTCAGTACCACTGTCTTCAACCCATATAACACAGCTGGTCTCACTACCCTCTTGTAGACCTTCCCTTTCACTCTTACTGGTACTAGTCTGTCACAAATCACTCCTGACACTCTTCTCCACCCACTCCATCCTGCCTGTACTCTCTTCTTCACCTCTCTTCCACACTCACCATTACTCTGAACTATTGAGCCCAAGTATTTAAACTCATCCACCTTCGCCACCTCTACTTCCTTGCATCCTCACCACTCCTCTATCCTCCCTCTACTTCACACATACATATTCTGTCTTAGTCCTGCTGACCTTCATTCCTCTTCTCTCTAGAGCATATCTCCATCTCTCCAGGGTCTCCTCCACCTGTTCCCTACTCTCACTACAGATCACAACGTCATCTGCAAAATCATAACTCCTAGCTTTAAAATAACTTTCCTGAAAATGAAAGTGATAAAATGTAAATATTTAGAAAATGGAAAGTTTTCCCCAAAGAAAACATCTGCCCAGCAAAGGAACAACACAAAAAGACCACTGATTCTCAAAGGCCTCAGAGGAGTGTACACTCTTCAGCAGCAGTAAAGCTCTGAAGGGCTTATCAAAACAAACTTGTCTTTTAGTAAGCTCCACTCAACCTTTCTGACATTTTGGATGCATGGAAGGTGCCCTGAACCTTTGGAAGCTGATCAGCTGTTATATCCATGGCAGGATATAACCCATATAGTTAAAGTTACTGCAGCAGTGATAAATATAAACATTACTTGCTAAAGGTACCATACAGAATGAAAAATGCATCAATTGGGCCTGATAATATACCTGGTTGCCTAATAGGTAGTACAAAACATGCCCTAGTGGACTCACTCCTACAACTATTCAGTACGAGCCCAGCAACTGGTTTTGTCCCCACTGTATGGTGCACAGCTGTCGTGATGCCACTTCACAATGGTGGACTTACCACTGACACCAGTAAAGTACAGTTGTGTATACCTACCATAAATGTAGATGTTCGAGTGCCTTCACTGTTGCAGTCATAACTGTAGGGTACTCCTGCCAGCAGGCAGCCCGAGGTCGGCCAGAATATCAAAGTCTGGATCCGGCGTTGGCTGTATCAGCTAGAACCCTGACGTCAGAGCGCATGGGTGTAAAGCCGACAGCAGACGCCATCTTCTCCAGCCTTTCTTGCCCCTGATGTCAGAAGCCCCCATAAAACCAAAAGGTGTCCCAAGGGAAACACAAATACACCAGAAAGGCAGTGGAAAAGGAAACACAGTAAGCAAATAGAAACAAGAGGGGTCTGGAGGGAGGGAAACACTGACTGCAACAGTGAAGACACTCGAACATCCACATTTATGGTAGGTATACACAACTGTACTATGTTCTTTGTGTTTCACTGTTGCAGTCATAACTGTAGGGTAGAATCCCAAAGCTGAGAATATGGGAGGAGGTTAAGAAGAAGAAAGAGCAGCTAGAAGACCTTGCAAGACAGCAGAGGCAAAGCCTGCCCTAGACTTAGAGTACAAAGGGAGGTTATAGTGCTTGGAAAAAGTATGCACAGAGCTCCAAGTGGCAGCCTCCAGAATGTCCTTGGTAGGAACTCCTCTGAGAAAGGCTGCTGAAGTGGCAGCTGCTCTAGTAGAATGAGTCCTGACGGTACCTGGAATCTGTTTTCCATAAAGAGAGTAACAATATCTTATTCCATGAGCAATCCATTTGGAAATAGTTTGCTTAGAAATAGCTTTACCTAGAGAACTGGAAGCAAAAGAAATAATTGATCTGATTTTCTGAAACTTTTAGTTTTGTCCAGGTAAAAACGTAGTTTCCTGTGTACGTCCAATGAATGCAAAATCCTTTCCCCCCCTATTTTGGGGTTTTGGAAAAAAGGTAGGAAGGTGAATAGTCTGATTTAGAGCCACTCTAGAAACTACCTTTGGCATAAAAGTAGGATTGGTCCTCAAGGAAACTCTGTCCTGATGGAAGATGAGGTATGGTTCCACAGCCATAAGGGCTTGTAACTCAGACACCCTTCTGGCAGAAGTCAAGGCCAACAAGATAGCTGTCTTCCAGGATAAGAACTTAATGTCCGCAGAGGCAGCAGGCTCAAAAGGAGGCAAAGTAAGCTTTGCCAAGACATAGTTGAGATCCCAAGGAGGGAAAGGAGGAGTTCTAGGTGGTTTTAAATTCTTAGCTCCTCTCAGAAATTGTCTAACCAACTGGTGGGAAAAAAAGGGAGGATCACAACTGAAATGTGCCGAAATAGCAGAAGCATGAATTTTAATGGAAGAAAATGAAAGACCTTTAATCAAAAGGTCTGAGAGATAAAGTAAAATAGATGAAATATCAGGTATTAAAGGATCACAGCCATGATCCTGCATCCAAATACAAAATCTTTTCCATTTAGAAGCATAAGATTTTCTTGTACTACGATGCCTAGCTTCCAAAAGAACATCCAAAACTTGTTTAGGAAGAGAAGAAGGAATCAATTGCCTTTGATGAGCCAAGCTGCCAGGCAGAGAGTCTTGATTTGAGAGTGAAATACCTGACCCTGATGCTGGGACAGTAGAGAATGGGTCAGAGGAAGACTCCAAGGAGGTTCCAAACAAAGGTGCAGTAGAGTAGGGTACCAAAACTGACGAGGCCAATTTGGAGCTATCAAAATGATCAGTCTGGGTTTGTCTAGCTTTATCTTTAGCAATACCCGAGGCAGAAGAGGAAGAGGAGGGAAGGCATATCCCAAAAGATTTCTCCAGCTGAAGGACAGGGCATCCACTTTCCAAGCTGTCTTGTGGAAGGACCTGGTGCAAAAGAGAGGCAACTGATGGTTGAGATGGGATGCAAACAGATCTATCTGAGGACAGCCCCAAACTGCAGTTATCGTGCTGAATAAGTTGGGGTCCAACATCCATTCGTGAGGATCCAAAATGTTTCTACTTAGGCTGTCTGCTAAGAGATTTTGTCTTCCTGGAATGAACTGTGCCTGAAGATCCAGATTCAAATTTAGGGCTGTGTCCCATAAGGTCATGGCAAGTCTGCAAAGGGGGTAAGAGTGAGAGCCCCCTTGCTTGTTTATGTACCACATGACTGTGGTATTGTCTGTTCGAATTAGCAGAGGTCCTGGCTTCAAAAGAGTCTGGAAGGCTAGAAGAGCATTTTGGACTGCTAACATTTCTTTCAAGTTGATGTGCCATAGAAGGTGTTTGTTTGCCCAAGAACCCTATTGGCATTTGTCTAGAAAATGAGCTCCTCATGCATAATCCAAGGCGTCTGTGGTTATGATCTGAGTAGGTTGAGGTAGACGAAAGGGCTTGCCTTCGTTCAAAACACAATCCCTGGACCACCAAAGGAATTCCTTCTGGAGGCAGGGAATCAGTGGAATCATTGTATCCAGACTGTGGCAATGCTGAGACCATACACTCTTTAGGTACCATTGAAGTTTCCTCATGTGAAGCCTCGCATTTGGAATCAACAGGATGCAAGAGGCCATGTAGCCCAGAGCCTGCAGGAATTTCCTTGCAGTGAGCTGATTC
Source organism: Protopterus annectens (assembly GCF_019279795.1). Taxonomy (NCBI): domain Eukaryota; kingdom Metazoa; phylum Chordata; order Ceratodontiformes; family Protopteridae; genus Protopterus; species Protopterus annectens. The sequence goes on from NC_056726.1 coordinate 1,830,994,737, forward strand.
AACGCTGCCAAGGTCTTGAAGATTGAAGCCAGCTGTAACTGTTTTTCTGGAGTAAGGAAGGCCTTCTGTAAACTTGTGTCCAAAAGAGCTCCCAAGAAGGTCATTCGTTGAGAAGGAATCAAATGTGACTTTTTTGTGTTCACTGAGAATCCCAGTAGTAGGAGAAGATGTTGAACAAAATGCAGGTGTTGAAGTAGAAGATCTTTGTTGTCTGCCTGAATTAGACAGTCGTCCAGATAGGGGTAAATCTGAATCCCCTGAAGTCTGCAGTAAGCTACTACTGGAGCCAGGCATTTGGTAAAAACTCTGGGCGCAGTAGATAAGCCAAATGGCAGTACAGAGAATTGGAAGTGTCTCAAGCCTGCCTTGAATCTGAGGTACTTTCTGCATTGTTGCCTTATGGGGACGTGTAAGTAAGCCTCCTTTAAGTCCAATGTTACCATCCAAGCATCTTGTGAGAGCATTGGAAGAAGTTGTTGAAGTGTAAGCATCTTGAATTTTGGAATTTCCAAAAAGGTGTTTAATATTGAGAGGTCCAGAATAGATCTCCAGGAGTTTTGTTTTCTTGGGACCAGAAAAAGTCTTGAGTTAAAAACCTTTCCCCACCTCTAGAGGTGGAACAGGTTCTATGGCTCTTAAAGCTAATAAAGCGTCCACTTGATTTAAGGCCTCTATCCATTGATGTTTTGGCAGATCTGGCCAGCCGGAAGGCCTTGGCAGAGTGTGAAAGTGGAATCTGTAACCTTTCAAAATCACGTCTAACACCCATTTGTCCTGGGTAATGTGAGTCCAATTTTGGTAAAAAAGAGAAAGTTTTCCTCCGAGAGGGGCATCCAGGGAAGGAGGACCTGAAGCCCAACAGAAGGAGTCATTGAGTCTGCTTTCTTTGGGTTTGAGATCTGTCTTCTCCCCTTCTAGGTGAAGAAGCAGTCCACTGTCTGGATCTGTAAGAGGCCTGAGCCTGCGCCCGACCTCTGGAGCATCTATATCTTCCCCTTTGAGGCCTGTCAGAGGTGGGAAAAGACCAATTTTTGGAGGGCCAATTTCTGGAAAATCTAGGAGGCTGTACTTGCAAGAAATCTTTTACAGTCTGCATAGACTTGGCTTTTTCTTCCATCCTTTTAATAACCTCTTCAGCCTTAGACCCAAATAAGACATCATGCTGAACAGGGGCATCTAGCAATTTTGCCTTAACTTGTTCAGGTAAATTCTGCTCATGAAGCCAAGCATGTCTCCTGATAACAGTACCAGAGGCAGCCGCCCTGCAAGAAGCCTCTAAGGCATCAAAACCACAATGTAAACTATGTTTGCTAACTTGTTCAGTAGCATGCAACACATCCTGTAATTCCTTGTCCTCAGCACATGCAGGAAAGGTAGAAATCCTTTGCTTTAAAACAGATAAAAGAAACTGTTGATACTTAAACATGTGAAACTGGCAATTTAAAGCTCTAATAGAAAGGGTAGCTGAAGTACAAACCTTTTTGCCCCACCTGTCCAAGGCACGAGAATCCTTTTCAGAGGGGATAGGATTCTTAGAGGCGGCGGCCTTAGCAGCCTTGGAACCCTGCAAAATAGTTTCAGGATCAGCAGAAGGGTTCTTGAATAAGAATTGATGGGAATTAGGGACCCTGTAAAATCTATCAGGCTTAGAAGGAGCAGGCGGCATGGAATCAGGATTCAAGTTAGCTTCAGAGAAGGCATCATCCACAATGTCAAGTACAGGAGGAATAGCTAAAGGACTGTGCTGAGGGAGAAGAAGAAATTCCCTGAGTCTCTTTTTGGAAGCAGAATAATCCTGACCTTCCCAATGAAAATGCTCCCTCATCTCATGCAAGGTTTCCCCAGAAGAGAAATCTTCAGGGGGAGAGGCAGAGGGAAGAGAATCCTCTGCATCCGAATCCTCATAAGGAGGAAAAGAGTAATCCTGATCAGAGGAAGAAACAGAAGATACAGAAGCCTGATCAGAGGAATCATAAGGGGTATCCTGTCTAGGCCTTTTCTCAGGAGGAGGGTGAGAGCCCCTAATCATAGTTAATAAATCCTCAGCCATCCGAAGTAATTGCTTCTGAGTCTTAGGAGCTGAATCCGAAGAAGCTTGAGCAGAAAGTCTGGGTTTAACAGGAGTCTTTGACTTAGCTTTTGTCTTTGTGGAAATAGTAATGTGTGAAGGCCTGAGACCCCCTCAGAAGCCGGTACCTGCACAGCGGTTCCGGACCCATTTGAAGGAGCGACGTCCGAAGGTCCTGCAGCAGACAAATTACTAGGCCTAATTGGCTCACCATGTGAGTCCGTGTCGGCCATCGGTTCTGAAGTGGCGGATGACAGGGGCTGCAAAAGCACCTCACTGACGACTTCCGAACCCGAAGCTGGCTCCGGCTGCAAAGTATCCTGCTTGGACCTCGGAGGCCTGTCCTTGTCTTTGCGCTTCTTCTGTAATCCGGTAGTCGGTAAAGTATCCGACGACATTCTATAATTAAATCGTCTACCGAAGTAATTCAAGGCCCAATCGTACCTACGCTTGATAGTGCGAGAATTAAACCTGGCACAGAACCGACAAGAAACGTCGTGGTCAGGGCCTAAGCAAGGTAGACAGTAAGAGTGGAAATCTTTATGAGGTATTTGTTTTCCACACGATAAACAATTATTAACTTTTTCTGACATCGGAGGAGCAAGAAAAAAGTTTCCCCAACGGGGTACTTAGCTTTGAGAAGAGAAGTAGAAAACTTCGGACCGACGACAATCACACCACGTTGTCTTGAAAACGCCAACCAACAACTAGCGAACTGCTTTGCACCGCACGGCAAGAAAGACTGGGGAAGATGGCGTCGGCTGTCGGCTTTATACCCATGCGCTCTGACATCAGGGTTCTAGCTGATACAGCCGACGCTGGACCCAGACTTTGATATTCTGGCCGACCTCGGGCTGCCTGCCAGCAGGAGTACCCTACAGTTATGACTGCAACAGTGAAACACGAAGAACATCTACAGACCTAGTCTCATCTGCAAAACCATGGAACATATCATAACTGACCTATCTATATCAAAAGTCTTGTATGGCTTGCTCTAGCAGTTCAGTTTTTTTAGGGATAGATCCTGTATAATGACTTTAATCAACTTCTTTCACAAGCTGTGGACAATGGACATGCTGCCCACACAGCCTACCTCGTCCTGGTTATGGCTTTTTACACCACACAACACCCTAATGTAATAAGCGAGCTGAAAGAGCTCCAAACTCATCAATACTTAATAAAATGGAGCACAAATTGGTTAAGGGATAAAATCATGCAGTGAGGGTGGGAAGTGCATCCTCAGTAAACATGGAGGTGACCAGTGGTGTTCCTCAGGGCTGACCGCTTGGGTCTCTGTTATTTGAAATATACATCAAATATCTCCAAACAACAAATTTTAAGTCATCCTCAGGTTTCCCTCTGATGTGCAGAAGCTGTACTTGGAATTCACACATCAATGACAGGTGTAAAAGAAACAAGTTAAAACTAAATGCTAACAACTGTGATAGCATTACATTTGGTAAACAATCCCTTCATCCACCTTACAGTATAGACAACACTCTGCTTAAAAAGAAAGTGTGGTAATAGACCCTGAAACATAGGAAAATAATTCCCATGCCACTGACAATCACATTGCAACAGTGGCTAGGAAATCTTTTTACCTGGTGCAGCTGACCGCAAAAGGTATTTTGCCTATACCCAAGGAAATACTTACCTCTCTACTACACACTGATCAGACCTATTATTGAATTCAGTGCCCCTTTTGGGAAGTATCTTACTAGGCATATAGAACAACTGGAAAGACCCTAGAGGGTCATAACTAAAAAGATTGGCACTTTTCCGTTATCGGGGCAACAGTTCTCACATTACGTAGTTCTTATGTAAACACAACTGTCTTACATTCCCTCTACAAAATGTGGAATGGATACAACTTCAATTTGGAAGGTAATGCTTATAAAAGAATTTTTGATGCACGAGTCAGATTTATTTATGGAGACAGTTACATTCATACCACCGAATGTGTGAGAAGCCCTTTTGGTGTGGGTGGGAACACTGTGGAACTGTCGAAATGAAAAAACGTAATGAGGCACATTTAAGACATCTGCGAATAAAATACAGCATACTTCTTAACCTCTGAGTGCAACAAATCAGAAAATAAGGGGAGGACAAAGACCTAAAATAGAGGATTTAAATATTACCCTTACAAACAATTATGAGGCGAAAATGAGAGATACTGTCTACTGCAGTGTAGACATTGCTTCAGAATTACCTTTCTCTCAGGAACTCTGCCACACGATGCACGCTAAACTATCACATTTAGTAATAACAAATTTAAATTGCAGAGTTGAATTACTCTGCTTGTCTTTTGGTGTTTGCACAAGTGTGTGTGTGTGTGTATAAATTACCGTGACTGTGTTAAAAGCATGTTTGTACATGATAACAAAGAGTTAAATTCAACACTGACTGCATAATTAGTACTGTGCCGTTTTGTACAAATCTCTTCCTTATACATTGTTAGCAATACCGCTACGGTCAAAATGTCAGGGTAAAATGGTGCTGCAATACAGTAGTAGCTTCTTAAATTAATGCCGATACTGATTTAGCAGTCTCGATTGAAGTGCCAACGTGCCTATTGATTTGCCTATAGCAAACAGCTTTTTACATCAGTTTTTCACAATGCATTTATCTTGGTATGAGAAAATTATACACAGATATAATAGAGAATTATTCCTACTTGAAGCATTCCACATTTTGTAGAAGGAATGTAAGACAGTTGTGTTTACAAAAGAATTACGTAATGTGAGAACTGTTGCCCCGATAACGGAAAAGTACCAAAAGATCAACGGCTTAAAAAGGAAGAACTACCAGGAGAGAATGGAAGCAACATTTCCTTAATTAGTGATCCATAAACTCCTTAGGAACAATCTATGCCTAGCTTTTTAGGCCATTAGGGATACAGCAGTCTGCGACCTCTTAAATCTCCATTAATCAAACAGTTCTACTAACACTTGAACCAAGGATCTATACTTGTTTTAGCAAATAAAATAAGGACAGACAAATCTGTTACTCCATACCTACTCATCTGGAAAAAAAAACTCTAAATTAAACAATGCAATACATGTTCTTTCTTCAAAATGGAATCAGACAGCCTGATGGGGATTCTCAATACATCCCTGCTATGATTGGCCTACTGCACCTTGAAAATGGAGGTAAGGTCTAAGGGTGGGTACTGTTAAGGCATAAATAGCCACTGAGCTTAGTTGTCTTGTACATTCTAGGATTCTAACATTAAACAATGGTATGTCTCCAAATATGTAAATGCAACAAAACCAGTCAGAAACATATCTCAAAGCTCATAAAACTAAGTCAAATAATACAGCAGGTGATGCTCTTTTCTAATTCTGTAGCCAAAATATGGAATGCTCTACCCTATAACATACCTACTATGACATCCTTCATACAGTTCAAAAAAGTATTAAAACTGCATCTCACGAATAACTGGATATGCTCTTGCACTTCACCAGGCTAGACCCTCCACTATGTTAGACCCTACACCACGTTAACTATCTCTCACCTCAAGAGGAACAGATAGGTCTATATTCTATTACTGTAGAAATACATACAATATAATAAAATAGATTGTTATGGTTTAGACCACAATAACCTTTAAGAAATTGTTGGTTTACACATGACATATATATATATATATATATATATATATAATCTTTAGACTAATGAAACTATTACTGTAAGATTTCTGTTTTCACTAATTGTGACTGCTGTGTATGAACATATTACTATTAAGACTCACTGCATTTTGTATCTAAATAAACTTTGTAAACTTTGTAGTTTTTTTTTTTTTGTTACATGTTATGCATATGTGTGGAGCTTTTCTCCCGGGTCCTCCAGTGAAAATGGACTTGTGCCCAGAGGATTATCCCAGTTAACAAATGTAAAATAAATAAATATAAAGTGTCAAAAAAGAGGAAATTCTTTAAATAATCTGCAGTACTAATTTTTTATTAAAACTAGTGAAAGCTTAACTGTTAGACACAGAAATAAATGTTAAGTGAAGAGCAGCCATCTTCCCCAACTGCCCTCTATTTTTTCCCCATGAAGAATTGATAACTACATTTTCATGAGATAAAAGTACAAATTTAAAAGCTATATATACTTACACTCCACATTATTCTGAAGGACTCTGATACACTGATCAAACAGAGACATCATCCGTGGGAGATAGGATATCTTTGCGCCAGAGTACACCTGCATTTTGGAGTTCTGTCTGCGGCCTGTAAACAGCGTTGCTTCCTCTTCCGGGATAGGAACTGCAGCTGAGAAAACAAACAAGGCAGATATTTGTATAAAATTACTTCACCATGGTATTCCAAACTCAAGCATTACTAACCTTCCAGTAAAAAGACAGTGCCCAGATCAGTAAATAGCATATAGTATAGAAAGCTTTACTTGCCAACAGCATATTGAGAGGCAGAAGGAAAAACGTTTACCACTACCAGTTAATCTACTGAGAGAACTTTCAGAATTGCATACTACCATGAGATTTTAAATTCAGGAACATCTGCAGACCTTGCCAAGGCACACGCATGTACATTTCCCAAAAGTCAACAGTTTATCCCAGGATCTCAAGTAACAAACACCTTCCTGCAAATCAGTAAGACAAATATGTGACGCTACATTACAAAACAAGTACTGAAAAATATACATCTACCTGACTTGTACAGAATCCCAACAGCAGCAAACCACAGAATAGCCATTATATTCTTCACTCAAGCATCAACTCAAAGATCAAGCGATATGGTTAAGAACAGATCTGTTGCATCTAATAACAAAGACCTTCTCTGATGGGTCCTTTATGTGGCTAAAACCTCAGTAGTTACCACCAGAGTAGAAGTCAGAGGACTGCACAAACAGCTCAGATAGCAAAGTCCTGGAGTGACTTTCGAAAAGTGATCAAACTTTGAGTTGGAGTCAAATCAGGTGTACAAAGAAGGCCAAAGTAGCCATGAAACAGCTGCTTGTGAGGGAAACATTCTTAAAGTAAGCAATGCAATCTGGAGTCTGCCACAGTGAATACAGCACTTGTCAGCAGGTATCATTCCTGCAAATGCAGACAAATGAAATGCATTTGGTACTCTACTTAGAAACTGCATGTGAAATTGTCATTCTGGGTAAAATTCAGCTACTGCTAATAAGTGCAGCTCTAGAACAAAAAGCAGCATAAATATCACAGTTTGCCTGTGAATGAGCAGCACCAGTACACACACAGGCAATGAAGATGTTGGGGGAAGGATCTTGTATCCACAAAATGAGCACTTTTTAAATCCTGAAGTTTTGTTTGACAACAGAATACTATCAGAAAATCTCTATAAATACACTATAATTCAAAATCACCTTTGAGAAAAAGCTATCCAAACATCCTATTACTAATACATACACACATGTACTATACTATCCTAACTATGTTTACAATACAAGTATGGAACTATCTAGAAAAGGCAAACTATAAATGAGTATAAAATAGGAGATAATAAATCTATGAAATTACTGTAATCCAAATCTAACAGTACACTATACTATCTAATATTGCAAAAAATACACTAAAGGGAGGCGTCAAAAAGCAAAAATGATCTCTTTCACTTACTGAAAACTTAAAATCTCTCAGAGAACACGTCTGGATAAGAAATGTGGCAAATGAGAACTCAAATAATTTAGGTAAAAGATGGAGGAGTCAGAGATTCAGATCCAAAGCTCTGGAAGACAGGGCCAAGGTTGAATCTGATCAGATCTGACTACCACACAGAGTCAGATGAAAAAGGACATTGGATCCAGTGTTACCTTGGCCAGAAGGGGGCCACTAGGATCAAGCTGGGTCTGTCCTTGATTTTTGTTGGTACCCTGGGGATCAGAGGTAAGGGCAGGAATGCACACAGGAACCAGTTTGTCCACGTGAAGAAGAATGTGTTTATTTTCCAAACTCCCATTAGCTGTGTTCTGCAGCATAAAGTACAGTTTTGTACCTACCATAAATGTAGATGTCCGATAGGAATGCATCTGCAGTCCTTACAAATGGGTTGTCCTGTCGTCAGGCCCCCCCAGTCGGCCGGATTCCAATGCAGTTATTGTAAAAGGCATCCGTAGCGCCATTTTCGCAAAGGCATCAGCCAACGCCATTTTCCTCAGTGTTTCTTGCCCCAGATGCCAGGTGCCCTCTTGGAAGGCTAAATTTGGATAAATGCCAATGATTCCAAATAGTATAGGTTACACAGAGAGGAAGTGGGTAATCCTGACTGCAGATGATGCATTCCATCGGACATCTACATTTATGGTAGGTACAAAACTGTACTATGTCCTTCAAGGATGCATTCCTGATGTTCTCTGGAGTTTTTTTTTTTGGTGGGAGTAACAAAAAATAATGCAATTTCCTATCATTTTTGATTGTGTGTTTTGAAATTTTTTCCTTCCCTTCTCCTGTTGCATATGCTACCAGTAGCTGGTCAGTTTTCCAGATACCCTTCTTGCTGAAGTGATTTGCCAGCAGGAAAGCAGTCTTCCATGATAAGTATTATATAATCTGCTGTGCTGCTGGTTTCGAAGGAGGAAGTGTCAATTTTGCAGAGGATGAGAAGAGAGGAGAGGATCAGCTGTATTTCTGCTGAAATATAGCTGATGCATATCTGATGGAAGAAAATAAGGACAGGCCTGTGGAAGAGAGCTCTGCCAAGTTCCAGGATGTTGGCTATGTTTACCAGTGACACATCTTTCTCCTTTGCAGTACTCCAAATGTTGGGATAAATTTGGGTTAATTGATCTTATGTAATGTTCCAGGCAGTCTGTTCTGTGTTAACAGCAATGGAACCAGGGGTAGTGTCCATATTTGTGTCTGCTATTTCTTTTCCTTTTTAAAAACAAAAAGGAGCTAGCTGAATGTTGTTAGCTCAGAGCCACATTCCATAGGTCCAGTGCCATCCGCAGTGATGGTTTAGAACTCTTCTTTCAGGCATGCTGGGATATAGGGATTTTTTTCTTCTAGGCTTTTGTGGCCAGACTTATAAGTCTTTAGGTCTTTGTCACTTTCTCATATGCAGTCTGCTGGCAGGGACCATGATTATGCAGGATGATGCCATGAGCCAGGGCTTGCATCTTTCTGTGCTCTGTTATGGTTCTGTGTTTTATTAATGCAAAAGAGTAGAGGTAGTTGCTCTTGCTTTTTCTAGTGTTAGGAAGTTTGCTTGCTTTAATGTGTAGCTCTGCACCCAAGGTTATGTTATGGGATGGTACTTTACTTGACTTTTTATATTACTGTATATCCCAGGTATGGTATAAAAATGACTCTTTAAAACTCTTCTGTGTCTTTTTGTTGTTGTCCTGTATTGTAAGGGGCGCAGCGTCCAGGTAGGGGTGATTCCTTCCTAGGAAGCTGAAGCCTGCATTGATGCCAGGCAGGCATCGTATGAATACTGGGGTATAGTAGATAAGCCAAGGGCAATGCTGAGAATTGATAATGCTCTGATCCTGCAAAGAATCTGAGGTATCTTCTGCAAACCTAGCCTTGGTCTATTGTCTGTAACCTTGTCTCTGTGATGTAATGCCAGTTTATTGTAATAAGTGCCAGCCTCCCCGCCTAAGGGTAAAGCCGGTTGTTTCTAGTATGTGGTGCCAAGGCCAAGTCACTGTTGCTGCCCCTGCCCTGGATGGTGGCTGTGTCTGTGGTTGTACTTCTTTGGTTGTTCTGCTGCCACTGGCCCTGCCTAGGCACCCCTGGATTGGTTTCTGCCTCTTGAACGGTCTAATGCTTCATCAGAGGACTGGTCTAGGTTAACTTCTTGATAAGAGGTATAGTAAATTGTGAACTAGTAATTCTAGTCTAAAGAGTAGAAGAGTAGTAAAGAGGGGAGGGTTTTCCCTTTATCTATCTGGTCTTTAAGGGCCCTATAGAGGATACAGTGGCTACTACTAGGTTGGGAGATAGTCAGGATCTGCAAGGGCCTTATACAAATCAGTAACCTATCAGGGGGGACCCTGCGGTATCTATCGGCTTTAGCAGGGGCCAAGTGAAGAATCAATCATCACAGTACAAGCATCATTAAATGCATCATCTACAACAGATCACTGGAGGGTGCTGGCTAAAGGCCTATGTTGTAGTAAATAAAGAAAGGTTCTAAGCCTTTTCTGAGTGAAAAATCCCTAGTCTGCCAACTGAAAATCCTCCTCATAGCATGCAGAAAGGCCCCAAAGGAATTCCTCAAAGGTGGAGGAGTCTCAGAAAGGATGGACTCTTCAAAGTTGGATAAGGGGAAGGGGAGAAAGGAGCCAGAGGATGAATCTGTGGAAATAGGCCGAGGGGGGGGATTCATCAGCCTGGCTGAGGGGGCTCTGCTCAGGCCTTCTGGCTGTGAGAGGCCCTGTCTGGATAGTCGGGATCCCCGGATTAAAGAAATGAAAATGAGGTCCAAACTAAGCATTTGTGAATGAGAGCCTGAGGGGCTCCTTAAGCGGGAGAGGGGGAGCTGGGCACTGTTTTAGTAGTCTTAGCTGCTTTAGACCTGGCAAAGGCCTTAATGGACATGGCTGCAGGTGGCCCGAAATGACCAATGCAAGGGTAGTGTCAGATAGTTCCGGAGGAACTGGGTTGCAGGGTGGGAATTAACAGCAGGTGGGATTTCAGAGGCGAAATTCCACCAGGTTGAAGAGGCCTCAGAAAGGCTAAATTTTGAAGTTGAAGGAAGAACCGCTTGAAGGTTTCAGACGACACTCATGATTGGCTTAACCCACACTTTCGGCGAAACGGCCGAGCGGTGTCGGTCCGTCTGTCCTTTCTTTTTAGACATTCTTTAGTCGATCGATCCCGGCTGCATATGTGTCTAATGTCGGGTAAAAAACTCCTCCTCAAAATTCAGACCCGGCGTAACCCGCTTCGCGGGTTAAAGAAGCTGGGCTGGACAAGCTACTACGTCGTGGTCTGGGCCTAAACAGGGTAAGCAGTAGAGCGAAATCTTTATGAGGTATTTTTGTTTCCTGGGAGTTAAACAGTTATTCACTTTTTCTGACATCGGCTGAGGCAAAAGGAGTTAGCTTTAGCCCATTTAAAGGACTGCAGATGCATCCTTGAAGGACATCTTCTGTAGTTGCTTCTTGTGGTGACAGGCAAACAGGTCTATTAAGGGGAACCATTCCCCCCATGTATGATTAGATCTAGGAAGACCTCTCTTCTGCATCACCTCATTGGGATATAGAAGGTACCTGCTTAGAGAATCTGCCAAGGTATTGTTCTGGCCCAGAATATAAGAGATTATGGGTGTCAGACCCATTTTTGAGCCAGAATCCATATTTTCCTGGAAAGGCTGCACAGAGCATAAGACAAAGTACGCCTTTGTTTATGTGTCATATCACTGAGGTGTTGTCTATCCAGATTTGTACAGTCCCCGAGCTGAAGTTTTGCTGAAAAGCTTTTATGGCCAGACAGACTGCTAGTATTTTTTCTGCTTTATATGCATCTCTGCTGTGGGGATCATATACCCTGGACTTTCAGGTAACCCAAGTGGGCTCCCCAAGCTATATCTGAATTGTCTGTGGTGATGGTCTTGTTTTTTTGTTTTCCTGATAAAATAAAATTTGCCCTTAGGTTCCTCTGTATGGTGTTCTTCCACCATAGGAGTTCCTTTTTCCGGCATGGACGGAGAAGTAGTAGGGTTTCCAGGAGTTAAGAATGCTGTTGTAATCATTTTTAAAATGAACCACTGGAGTTTTATCACGTGTAACTTTGCAAATGGCATCATGAGAATGCAAGATGCCATGTACCCAAGTATCCTCAGGAACTCTCTTCCAGTGAAAAGCTGCTTTGGAAGCAGACAAGTCATACAGCCGGTCAAGAAAGTAATCTATTGTCTTGGGAAAGGAAGGCTTTCCTGTTGAAGATAATCTATTAGGACTCTGAAAAAATATCCTTGTTTGAGGAAGGGTTTGGGATTTTTGAAAATTTAAGGTGACACCTACCTTCTGAAAACGGTCTATGTTGATCTGTAAGGGGTCTGTGATGTGGATCTTCACTAAATGAGATTCATCTAAGTAGGAGTGAATATGAGCCCCTAGAATTCTGTAATGTGCTATCAGAGGAGCTACATGCTTTGTGAAAATCCTGAGAGCAGCAGATAGCCCAAATGGTAAAGTACAGAACTGGAAGTTGAAGACTACTGTTATAAATCTGAGCTGCTTTCTGTGACAGTCTGCTATGGAGACATGGAGGTAAGAGTCTTAGCTCTAGAGTAACCAGAAAGGCAACTTGGAAAATTAAGAGAAGGTGTCATCTGAGTCTGGGTAAGTCTGATGTAGCAAGTGGGCAAAGTAAGACAAATTTCTCATCCACAGAGCTAGAGGAATCTTCCTCTTCCTGAAAAGCTATTTCCAAGGTCTGTTGAGATTTCATGAAGGCTATAAACTCCTGTGCTATTTTAAAGAAGTCTTGGGCTTTAGCCTGAGAAGTGATGGTTGAAGGGTGTGGCAAAGAAAAAGTGGTGGTTAACGTCAATTTGGGTGCCTGTTTTAAGGGGTTGACCAGAAGATGTGGTCATCCAACTATGATTTCAGTTGTAGTTTCTGTAGTTGGGGAAGACAGGCAGTCTCTCTAGAGACAAACTGCGTGAAGTGACCTCAGACCCAACCAATGTGTGTCTCACGGTAGCATTTGTGGACAAGTAGGAAACTATGGTGACCTCCCCAAGGGGTCGTGCCAGGGGGTACAGACCTAGAAGTCACTGTTCCAGGGGGCTGCAAAGGTACCTCACCTAGGTCAGTCGACTTAAGACCTATAGTTGGAGCCTTTTTGGTAACTTTGGGTCCTTAGCCTTTTTCTTACCATTTTGTTGTAATGGTGCTAGCAGACGCCATTGTGTCCAGACACCCTATGGTAGCACTAGATTGTGATGACAACAAAGAAGTCAAAGAGGAGGACTCAACATGCGAGGCTAGTATCACAGCCCTACATCTGAGAGTTTTCATATTGAATTTTGCACAGACAGGACAACTGACAGTGCTGAGGTCCCAAGCAGAATGGACAAAACGAATGAAAATCTTTATGCAGGACTTGCTTTCCACACTTCAAGCACTTGTTGACTGTTTTGAACATTAAATTAGAGAAATTTCCCTAACCGGGTAATTATCTGACTGGAAGGAGAATGTTCTCTGTTAAAACAATTCTACCAATGGGCTGTGAGCATACTGAGCACACATGAACTACACTGGACTGCATGGCTAGAAAGAACTGAAGATGGTGTCAATGGATGCCCGTCTTATACCCTGACATCCAGACATCAGTCTTCGGACATCCATTGGTTAGGGATCATGTAAAGACTGGAAAATGGCCAGGTTGCAAGCTTCTGTATGGTAGGAAGAAACAAGAATCAGTACTGCAACACTTATGAAAAGAACATTAGTAGCTTTAGCTGGGAAATAAATATAACCCAGTGTAATCCTCTTTCCCTGCCAATAACTCCCTATTATCACAAATCTATTATTGTCTTTCTTTTCCTGTTCCATCGCTACTGGAGCCCCTCTTACAATCAGTAATACTACCCTTTTTTTCATCTGTTCCAAGTAATCTACTGAATATCCACTCCGGAGTCCTTTCTTTGCCAAATTCACATGCACATTTCTATCCAAACGTGTCTCCTGTAGTGCTGTTACTTGCACTGTAAGAAGCTATTACTTTCACATATTCTGTATGACAGTTCCTTTGAATGTGCCCCCAACATGAACGTTACACGCGCACATTAATACTTGGAAGCCTAATCTTGTAATCAAAGCTGCTGCTGAACATCTTTATTTGAATCTGTGGCACATATCCCTAGACTTTGCGCTTCAATAAAAAACTCAAGAAATTAGAAACTGAATACATTTTAAATCACCCAACTCCTTTTAACTCACAACAACTACATAGCACTATATGCACTTAGCAAAAAGGGGAGTTGCACCTCCATAGAGGGGCGGGTTGCCCCAGAGAGCTACACCCACATGCTTTACATGTTCTAAATATAGGTTTAATCAAGACAAAGGAGTATGCTAGAGCATGTGCCTCCCTTGCACAAATACCAACTATCCCTGTCCAATCTCAATTTCTTTCCCAGATGTGAAAAACTATCATATTCACAGTTAGCTTACGTTTATCTTTAGGACATAGTGGACTGTCTACTCTTAAATGAATAAAATAAATCGTGCACTGTTATATTTAATACAACTACTTTCAAAGGCATTAATTTCTCTCAGTATTAAGCTTTCATTTATTTCCACTGAAGTGTTTTCCAGTTCCACTTTAACTACTTATCAGGATATTTGTTATACAAATGCCTTAGAGCACACACACCAGTTATTTCTCAATTTACATGCCATCTGCAACTGCTACAGACAGATGTAGAATTTTGCACATTTTCCATACTCTTGCCTGTTTTCGAAGAGAAACATTTTTCTATTGTCTGCATAGTAAACTGAAATCATTAGTCTGTACTTTCAACTGTATAAAAATAAGGAAAGTGAGCATATTTTAATACACATATTCTCAATGCATTTTTACATCTCCCCCTAGCAGCTCAATATCACAACAATGTATTGTTCATTTCCAACCTTTTTCTTATGACAGTATAAACCCTGGAGAGAGTACATTAAAAAAAAAAAGACTACATTCTTATTTTGCTATCGCTAGTGTAAACAGCAGTCACCGATGAGACAACCCATCTCACATTTAAAATACCTCTGCTACTATATAGAACTACTTTACAGTACATGTAGTTTACTTCAATATATTATACACATTTTACCAAGAGCAATTTTTTTTTTAAGTTCCTTCACTGCACTTCTAATCATTAGTGACTATGTTGAAATTATGTTTTAGAGTTGTCACCAATTTAACACAGTCAATGAAGTTCCATATCTTTGATCCTCCAAGAAAAAAATTCTAAACAGCTGGATACAAAAACTTGGATCTTGCATTTGCCTTTCAGCATCACCCTAACTTCAGAGATAAACTTCTGTTCTGCCTAATGTACAGTGAAAAATCATTCTCCACAAATGCTATGGTGCCTGCAACTGTTACTACTTCGCTTTTCTGTTGCAATTTTGTTAGCAACAGCTCTTTCTTGTGGCATGACTACAGCTTTACTACTATAGGTCTTGGATTCTTTCTCATGGCCAGCTTTGGGGCATACACGTGAAAAAGTTTCACTGGCAAAGTGTCTACATGGGCTTTGTTATTGTCAGAAGAGGCTGAGAAGCAGTCCCTCCTTTGGCTTGCTAGTTCAGTCTTTGTAGGCTAAACTTTACTTCATCTTTAGCTTGTTCTAGATCCAAAAATATCTTTGATCCATCAAGAAAAAATATTTTTAATTCAGCTGAATATAGGTAATTGAATTTCACTCCTGTCTCTCAATATCCACTGATTGTAGGGATAAACTTGCATTTCTTCTGCTGGTGTACAGTGAACGATTTTTTTTTCTAAACACTAAGGTGCTCCTCAATTGTTAATACATTTCTTTCTGCCACAATTGTCATCAGCAGCTGTTCTTCCTGATGGCATGACTGCATCTTTACTTCTATGGAACTTGACTTCCTTCGGACTGCCAAATTTGGAGCATCCACTACTGTGAATACCAGTCCAGTTGCTTATTTGTAATCTCATAAAATTAATACAGTCGATCCCTTCCAATTTCTCTGGTATAGTAGAAATTCAGAGAATTTTTCTGCATGCTTTGCCTTCTAACGCCACTAGATTTTTAAACAGTTCATGAGAAGCCTCATTCAGCCAGTTTCCTTCACTTCAGCCTCTGATTTCTGCAGTTTTATCAGCTGATCTGAATATTGTCTTAAAGCTTATCTTTATTTCTTTTTAGCCATTTGTCTTTATATTCCAACAGCTTCTCAGGTAAACATCTCTGAATGGATCTTATTTATTTTTCCTCTAAATTACTAAAAGTCATATCATGTATGAAGCCTGAATGCTTTTCATGAATTAAGTTTTAGATAAACATACTAATTCTATTAGATAAAACGGACACAAATAGCTTATGATAAACATTTATCAAAGATGTGGGACTACAAAGACTGGTCTTAGAACAATGGACGTTGCAGAATATTTCAAAGACTGCGGGATTTTACTATCTATTCTACTTTACGATTAAAATGTATGTGTAACTACTGTACTAGAAAATACCTTGTATAATTCAGGTAAACATCTTCAAGTACTGTGACTATTTTTCTTAATTTGTTCAGGTATGAGTCAGGTATAAGGTAAACATCAAATCAATGCCTTCCTTGAATTCACCTAGTTTTCTTAATTAATTTAATTTTATTGTATGTTAATATAACTAAGTTGTAATGTTAGTTTGCACTAAAACTCAATACTTTTTCTGTACTATACGAATATTTATGTTTTGTATTAATATTTAGTATCTTTTCTTGTAGCTTTTCTCCCCGGGCCTCCACTGAAAACTGGTTTCTGACCCAGTAGACTTTCCAGGTAAACAAATGTAAATAAATAAATAAATTAGTTCTCATTCTTCTGCATGGTAACTATATTTTCATCTGCCAAATACCTACTACACACCTAAATGCTAAGAAAATTCTGTAATACACATGTAATCATTTACTAGGCGGATAAACATTTTCAAAATGTGATTTAAAATGAAAAAATACTGTACCAGCTAATTTCCTCTATGAATAAATTACTCAACACCCATTTTTCAGAGAATTTTCTAGCTTCTAGTTAGTTTATGAAATGCTTATAATAACTCCACTGGTTCAGAGGCAACCATTGATTGGATTCTCACCAGCAACCCCAACATATAACATATGTTGGAGTTTTACCCAACAGTATAAGTGATCATCACTCTACAGTGTAATTTACTCACCTCATTCTACCTCAAAACTGCCACATACAGTTTTGTCATAAACCTAAATTCAACAAATCCCTCTTTAATGAGTCCCCATAGATTACATAAATGGAATATCCTTAAAAACTAAGCTTGATGAAGTCAGTCATTTCAACCACACACTCATCATTTCCAGAACATGCTCCTTTAAGAATGAAGCATACTAAATCCAACACTCTACCATGGGCTATCTTTACAACCAAACGGCTTATAAGAAAGCAAGACAAGACTTGGAAATCCTGAAGAATTAATAAAACTACCTTCTTGCCAAATGTATAACTCTGAGAAACTTTACCAAGGTTCAAGTCTTCTTGAAAAAGAAAACCTTCTCCAGTCTCCAAATAATGCCTCCAAAAGATTTTGGTCAACAATCTCAACTTCATCAAGGCAAGCCTTCATGAACTAATCCTTATTCTTCTGACTACTATTCAGTTTGCGCTTTTCATTCTCACTTCATCAACCATATAACATCCATATGAAATCGCAATATTTCTCAATCTGCCCACAACTTTCCAAAGCAACAGCCAAAAACAAATCTTATTTCATCCTATTCCTGCCTCTAAAATAAAGATCCATTTCTCAAAACATAAGTGTACTACTCTGCCCACAGATGATATTCCTGCTGACTACCTTAACTTTGCTGCATATTTCATTCTGTATCTCATATCTCCGTAATAATTAACGGATCCATGCAAGAATCATTCTTCCCTCTTTATAAAAGTGGTTATCTTTTGAACTTAACTTTCGAGCCATGGCCATTTTATTCGTATCCACTCTCCAAGATCCCTGAGAAATGTGACTGTATCCAACTTCATAATCTTCTAACAACCTCCTTTCTTCCTCTCAACAAGGTTTTTGTCCTTTTCACAGTAATGATACTGTCCCATCATTCTGTAATACTATTTTTATGTCTAGGAATAATAAAAGGCCTTCTATCCACTATTTACCTCGACCTATTAAAAACTTTTCACATTACTAATCATCATAACACAGTGCAGCTGTAACGTTGTCACCTCACAGCAAGAGGTTCTCCAGTTCGATTCTCAGCTGGGGTGCCTTCTGTGCGGAGTCTGCATGTCCTCCCTGCATTTGTGTGGATTTCCTCCAGGTGCTCCGGTTCCCTCCCATGTTACAAAGACATGTGTTTGGAGCATTTCTCCCTGGGCCTCCGCTGAAAATTGACTCGTTCCAAGTCGGACTTTCCCGGTTAACAAATGTTAAATAAATAACATATTACTACAGCTTTCAAAACATGGCCTGTTCACTCATTTCCTCACTGGGTCTTCTCTCTTATAGAACATAGGGTGTTAAGGGGGCACAAACTACGTCACACATCCTGCCTATCCCAGTTTAAGTTTCCCCGGGATCCATCTTAGGCTCTCTGCTGTTTAACATCTTCATTAATGACTCACTCCTTCATTCTGGCAAGATTTCTATCATTCAATACGCTGATAATTCCACTGTAAACTGCTCTTCCAACACACTTGAGCATCCTTCTCAGTCAGCTGAACAGTTTCTGGCTCTAAACCAAAAAAAAAAAAAAAAAATAACCTAAAACCATGCTGTTAACTCCCAAAACACATCAAATTCCCAAAACTTCATTTTCTATTACTCTCTCTGATGGCACTCTTACTGAAATAGTATTTTATATAAAATTTCTTGGTCTCACAATTAGCGTCAAGCTAAAATTTAACGTTCATATACAACAAATCATTAAAAAAATCAAAAGCTTGAAATACACAGAGTTAAGTTTTTCTTACCAACTCTACAAGAAGACAAACAGCTTCCACTTTTCTCCACAGTCTATTAACTACACCAACCTAAACTCTGCCCTAATCGAAAAACTTGAACAGACATCTAAAATCTTCATATATGCTACTAACTTACCAACATAATCTCACCACTGTACTGCATTTAGGCAACTTCACTGCTTCAAATTCCATAACAATCTTAAATTCAATCAACTAAAATGAGCTCAGAAAATATTGCAGAAACCAGAGTCGTGTTCTTCACTCTCCACTCTTATGTATTGGTGGTACTCTCCATCTAGAAGACTCAGATCCATTGACAAATTTTTTGCTTCAGGTACCCCATCCTACAATTCTTGAGATTATGCCCCCTTTTCCTCTTTATTACTTAAATTTTGGAATTCTCTCCTTTTGTTAATTCATGAAACTAAGACACCTTCTAAATTTAAAATCTTGCTCACATCACATCTATTTGACAACAGGATCTGCTACAAGTGTTCTCTTCCATGCTAGACCACCAGCCATCTTTTCTTTCCTCTCTCACTCTCATTTTTTTATTCTTAGTTTTTCTTACTTTCCTTTTCTTACTTGTTTTTCTTTTACACCTCTTTCCTTCACTACCTAGTTCTTCATATATTACATCTTCCTCTATTACACTTTAATTATGCCTCTGTACTACTTCCACTCTTAACTCTCACTTTCTAAGCCAACCCCCTTCATGACAATCTTTTTTCTTACTATATCTTCTTGTGTGCTCATTCTTGGTCATTTATTAAAACGTTTTACAAATATTGTGCAACGTATTTGCTATTGTAACTGCACTTTGCAAAACATTTTTTTGAGTTGTTCTCCTCCTGCCGCCACTGAAAAGGGCCTTTTTGTCCAACTGGACTTTGCCTAACAACAAATGGAAAAAAAAAAAGTAACAACTTTAATTTATAAACTTTTCCAGTACAGTAGCAGTTTTATGACTTAAATCTGCTGACATCCACGTATATCTTTTCACCGGTTTGGACTTTGGTATTACAAAGTTTAAAAAATGTAAGTAATATTTCAATTTTCCTGAATTTCCAATATATATTTTTTTAATCTCATGATCAAATAGTATCTCTACACTATATGGAAACATTTTCAAACATATGGCTCTAAAAGGGCATTCACAGTCATTTGCAAAGTATGTAGGTTGAACACAAGTTGTCTGACATACTATGCATAACCACTGTGATTCAAATATCGACCTCAATACCTAGGATCACAACTGCGCACCCTAGGAAGCAAGGTTTAAAGTGCTACATGCATATATCGCACTCTGGGGGGGGTCTATGAAAATGATGTTCATGGCTTGCTGCATGGTTAAACACTTCTGATTAGCAGTCAGAGATATGGGGAAGAGACGGGCTCCAAAGGTATTAAGTGTGACCACATTTTCACTGCACACACTTATGCACATCAACAGTGGAAATCTATACAAGTTAAACTGAAGAAGCTTCACAATACACAACAACCAGTGGAGATGAACAGTGTTGTGTACACACACACAAAATGCTTGAGTGCACATATTCTGGGTTTTGGCAACAGTGCTGTTTATGTTCCTATTGATACCTGCATTATAGTACAGGTGTCAAGTGTGCTGCTGAGTAGTTCTTCCAAATTCAGAGGAGCAGCTCAGTGTTACACAAATTCCTAGACAATGATGTCACCTTTAGGGACCTTGGATAACTATGAATTAGGTAGCAGAAAAGGGGTCCTATCACGTAGTCGAACTTTTACAAGTTTGAACCACATATGGTTGAGACCATACGTTCGAATTTGTAAAAGTTCGAGCGTGTGAATGAAAATGTCCGTAAGCAGAGGTTTCCATTCACTTCAATGTGGTGTGATCTCGAAGTTGGTATATTTAAGTAGTGGGGGGTGTGGGGGCGGAGGGGGGCTTGCCCCCCTGCTTACAAGTTATTGCTTTGTCAGTTGTGTAGTTTTTTTTTTTTGTTTACATACTTGAAGTTCTGTAACTTCGAACATAATGGTTCGACCATTAGGTGTTCGGAGTTATGGAACATTGACTATCTAATATTGACCCGCAGAGAAGCTCATTGCTGAAGGTTAATATGGGCTTCATTACTATTTACTATGAATCCTGGCTCACAGCATTCCAAAGAATCATTACTAGCTTGTTTTTCAACTAAAACAGAAATTTGAAATGCAGTTTCTTAGGAATAAATCAATTAATATAGAATTTCTTATAATTTAATTCCAAATGAAAAAGAGAAAAGTACTGTAATCAAAGCAAGGCTACCCAATGGTTTTAAAGGATTCAGTTTAAAAATATATGTATTACTATATGTGCGTTTTTTATCCAAGTCCGGGTCCAAATACAAATTATTGTATACAAAAAAAATGAATACAGATGTTTCAAAATCTTGCAGATAAACACTTGCCAAATTTTTCAAAGCATTAGCAGTTGCTGAAATTTTAGCTTCTTTCACTGCATATGAATCAGACCTGCCAAGTAAATAAAACAACAATTAGAATTACATGGCCTTGACCAATACCTAGCAAATGTATTAATTTCCTATAATTTTTAGTTCCCATTCCACAAAACGGGTTAGCAAGTGTGTATAACTTAATTTGAAATTCAGTTACTGAACTGGCAGCTTTCCATTCTATTCATTATGTGCAGATATTAATCTTAGTATTACAGAAATCTTTCCATAGGACATTGCCACCTATTTTCATTTTATATCTGTGCTTAATACATGGGTTTCCTGCAAAAAAAAACTACACTAGTGTTACGTAGTTTCAACTATTGGAGCAATTTATTCCTCATGATTATTTGAACCTGTGAGATTTAAAGAAATGGACAGCTGCATAACATCATAATGAAGCAACATTATTTGGAAAATATAATAGTTAACAAAACCCCCAGAAGCAATAGGATTCTTAGAACAAGCCAAAAAATTGCCCAAATGTCTACCTAATAACTAGGCAAAAATTTTATGTTCCACAGCCGACACCTCACCAAATTTAGAACAACTAATCACACTATTCCAGCCAACTATACATAAAATACATATTTCATACATTCCATTTCAACTAGTAAAATATACAAAAGCTTTTTACCTTTTCATTCTTTTGGGATTCTTTTCTCTTGAATCTTTATTTAATCAGAGAATTTACTGAAGTATAGTTTCCTATTGGTTAAGATATTTGACTTACAAACACAAAGTACAGGGTTTCATTCTCACATGGATTAATTGGCTAGGATTAAAATGGCTGGCCCACAAGGGCAGTTAGCCTAGTACTAATCTATGAACCTATTCCATTAGATCAATCAGAAGTCAATATTTAGCTAGACTTAATTACCATTTTACTGAATCTTCAGAAGGTGAATGCAACAAGAAAACTATATTCAGAGATCAACAGTTCTCCCTCTGTGTGTGTGTGTGTGTGTGTGTATTCACTTGTAAACAGACATGCATATACACATACTTTTTACTTCATACTACATTTTTAAATTCTAACAAGGTAACCTGAATATATATATATATACATATATATATATATATATATATATATATATATATATATATACCTGAAATGATTATAATTAATTACACAGTCTGTGTCTGAAATTTTAACACATTATGTATTCTGCAATAATAAACACCCTTTTTCCCTCCATGAAACAGGATTTTATCAGAGTAGTTACTAGTGCGGTGTACTTCATATAAATAAGAATAATCTGGTAATATAGAAGGGAAAATATAATTACAATCTTACAATAAATTACTATCTTAACATTCCTCCCATCATTACCGGATACATTTCAAAAGAATAATATAATATAAACCTATTTTACAACCACGCCCTCTGCAGGTGTCTACCAATGTTAGTAGTACTCCGTGTGACAGTAATATTACTACTGTAAGTATAGACATCACTGAAGGTCAAACTAGTATGAAAGACCTATACAAAACTAGTTTTACTACCTCTTTCAATATTAACTCTACTGACATTCGATTCATATTGTTTAAGAACTGGCAGTTTATTATAAATAATGGACAACTACTGGATAAACTGGGAGATGTGCCTAACATAGTCTATAGGAGAGGCTGTAACATTAAAATGTTATTAGAAAGAAACCTTGATGTAGATGTGACTACTAGACATACGGGCACATATCAGTGCGGTGCCTGTAATTGGTGCAAATATGTAAAAGTAGCTAAAACTTTTATTATAGGAAATAAAAAATTTCTTATTCGATGGAAATTTAATTGCGAGTCCAAATCAATAGTATACTTAGCTCAATGTAACTGCTGTACGACATTTTATGTGGGCAAGACTGATCGAAGGTTATGGGACAGACTTTATGAACATCAATATGCTATAAAGAAAAATAAGCCTGACAACGCATTAGCTAAACATATAACAAAATGTCCTGGTCATAGTTTTTACTTCTTAGCCATCGATCAAGTCTTGCCTTCAATTAGAGGTGGACCTGTCCAACTATTAGAAAGCAAAGAATTGGAATGGCAACTTACTCTTAATGCCTTTAGTCCTCCGGGACTAAATGAAAACTGTAATATTACTTGCATTCTGAAATTGAGAAATTACAGGAGGTAACTCCTACAAAAACTTCTCAAGCTAGTGGTTAGTTTTTATACTAACCTTGAACTTGCTACCTATAATTATATACATATACCTTTTAGCACTGACTAGTTTCACTTGGTTTCTACTTTAATGTAGTTTATAATATAGGGAAATGTTAATTTTATTTATTATTTTTCATTGACATTTTGAAAATGTACACATGACTGGATCTGGGTGCATAATATACATACAATCTTGTATGTTATAGAAATAAATATTATATTAGATACAAAGAGTAAAAATACACTTTACTCCTATTTTATTATTGTTACTTATACATATTTATTTTCTGTAATAGTTTTATATACCTGATGTATATTTGAAAGTTTTTAAACTACTTGTAAAAAATATTAACTTGAGGACGTTTTTCAATGCTTGAATACCTAAGAACTTGTTTCATTAAGGTAAAAATATAAATATAAATGCCAATAGTAGATCCAAACAGGAGTCACCACACGGAAAAATCAAGTAAAACTTTCTTTATTATTCCATAAAAACTACACAAGCGCTTTCACGTAGATTAACTACGCTTCATCAGGTGTAAATATTGAAAGCAAATGAACCATCTTTATACTTGGCTTTTAGGCGGGAAAAACCAAATAATCAAATCACAATTAAATCCCAATTAAAACAATTTATGTATTGCTTAAAGCGGCAATGCCCTAACATTAAAGAAATGGTATGGATAACATTTCAAAACCATTCAGTGGCAAAAACGTCCAGTGCTCTATTGGTACAGTATATTAAATGTATAACACTCAAATGATAGTTTCGTAAAAAACAGATACATCACTGGAACATTGTTGTTTTAATAAATTAAAGCCAGTAAATACTAGCTTGCAATTTGTTGCCACACTCTTATATAAAATGCAGTCTTGTGTTGTTTCAAACTCATTTTCCTAATAATGTTATATTCATCTGACAGGAAACATTTGATAACAGATTAAAGTTATTTAACATTTAAAAGCCGACAAAACCATCTTTAAAACTAGATCGCCAGACCACATGAAGTCTACATGACACAAAGAGTAATGTGCCTTATTAAAACAATGCAACTAAAAATATATAAAAGTCCCTCAAATAGGCTAAAGGCAGTCATCAAACATCCATCGGATCTTAAATTCTTAGAGACCAGACATCATCCATCAATCTTACTAACACACAAGGCACTCGACAACCTTTACAGCTAATAGTAAATAAAAAATCTAGAAACAAAAGCAAAAGCATAATAAATAATTACTATACTATTCTCCATATAAACGTCATTCTTACTTTCCAGCATTACACAGAGACGGAAACAAAAACTCCCGAGTTCAAGAACATTCATATACGGAAACGCCTTACACACAAAACTGGTGATTCATTCATTTCAAAATCTCCAAATGTCTGTCACTCTCATGTGAAGCTGCATAGCAAAATCCGTGATAACCATACCTGGCGGATAAACAACCGCCATATCTTGACTTGTTAAAAGGAGGTGTTTAGTTGCCAAATAGCTAAAATAGTTAAAAAGCGCCCTCAATGGAAAAGTAAATTAACGTTTAAACCTCATCCAGCAGCGTCTCTTGACCAGTAACATCACAGATGACAAACCAACACTTTCTAAACTAATAACAAGTATAATATATTTAATGAACTTAAAATACAACCAAAATCTGCAGTAGCTAAAGCTGCTCACCATATGATGCATCACCCTTGCCATCCAAACATTCCCCACGAGCAAGACAAAGCAAAACAGAACAAATCAAGGCAAGACATGAGCAATCCAAGTCAGAGAGGTTTGTATTCAAGAGTACTGTCGGTCGAAGCTGATTGTTCATACCTCTGATGCTCTCAAAGCCTCTGCCTCTACCACATACTACTGCAACAAATTATGTAGCAAAGAAGTCTAAAAAATAGAATATAACCTTATCTAAACCTATTAAGAATATTTTAACTAGTAAATAAATAAAATAATTAAAGGACTACGCACAATACCTAAAACAAAATAATATTCAAGTTCAATTTCAAACAAACGTAAACCTAGTTCAAAACAGCACAAATAACTATTGAGTGGAAACACAATATTTTTGCTGTCAAATCATGAGCAGGCCACCTAAAAATACAAGATGAATAACAAGTCCACCTAGATCAAAAAATCCAAAAAATGAATGACCTCAAAAAAATCTCTTTACTGTATAAAAGGCTGCATCATCCTAACTATCAAACTAAAATAAAAATAAAAATAATAATATTGTCAAAATTTTATTAAATTAATAAAAATATTAAAAAAATAACATATAATATAATTAAACTAAACTTCAAATTGCATATATATTAAATGGTCAGTACTTCTTTCGATTATCCAAAACAGGTTTAATAGAAACTGAATAATTAATACCTGGGGGTATATGTGCCCTTAAGGTAAAAATCCATTTCAGTTCTCTAATGGCCAACTGGTTATTACTATCACCTGCTCTAGGGCTCAATGGCAACATTTCCAAAACTTTGAAGCCAAAAGTATGACTGGGATGCTCCATAACATGTTTGGCTAAGGCATTAGATTCTTTTTCTTTCCTTATATCGTAACAGTGGTTGTAAACCCTGTCACGTAGCCGTCTCTTGGTTAGACCAACGTAAAATGCGTCACAAGAAACACACGTAGCTAAGTATATCAAATTGCTACTGTTACAATCACTGTAGAATCTAGGAATAAAAGAAAAAATGCCTACGGGATGTATAAAACTAACCTTATTAGATATAAAAGGGCACATCGAACAACCACCACATGGAAAAGTGCCCAATTTATCATGAACAATATTTTCAAATGGAGATGTATGCTCTGAACATAGAATTTCCTTCATATTCTGAGAGGTTCTGTATGCAAATCTAGGACGTTCTCCAACTATAGTTTTTGTAAAGGTATCTGTAACCAATACGTTCCAATTCCTAGTGATAATCTTATTTAGACTGAAACTGTCACTGGTAAAATTAGTGACGTAGCTTAATTTATCTGTAAATTTACCTTTCACTGCAATGCATTTGTTATTGCCCCCTATATTCCTATCAACAGCTGTTCCACCAAAATTATAATATTTGTCTATAAATCGCTGTTTGCAATCTATAAACATTTTAAGGGGATAGCCCCTTTCTCTGAACAATGCCTCTAAAGTATTTATTTCTCTCTCTAAATAGTCACTGCGCTGGCAGATTCTAAAAATCCTATGCATTTGACTAGATATTATACCTTCAAAGGTATACCTGGGGTGCATGCTGCTAAAATGTAGCAGCGTATTTCTCCAGGTTGGCTTCCTATATAGAGATGTAATAATCTTGTCTTCCTCAAACTCTAGTTGTAAATCCAAGAAATGTATCTTGACATGGGAGGTCTCTACTGTAAACCTTAAAAAAGGTGAAGAATTCTCCAATTCATTTACAAATCTAATACATTCTGACTCAGTTCCGTCCCATACAAAGAGGACGTCATCCACAAATCTTTTATATACTCTCACTTTTTTGAACTCAGGATGGTTAAACAAATGTTCTCGTTCCCAGTTATACACAACCAAATTGGCATAACTGTTAGCACAGGGGGTTCCCATGGCAACCCCCCATTTTTGCAAGTAAAGTTGGTCCTGGAACAAAAAAACATTGTTACTGAGTATAACTTCAAGGAGATAATGTATAAGGATCATCCTATTGTTACTGTAACCAGATGAAGAAACCAAGACTTCATCAATTGCTTGAAGCCCTAACTCATTAGGGATGCAGGTAAACAGATTTTTAACATCCATTGTCACTAGTAACAGAGGTGTATCATTACTTTTAAAATCATGTTCTTTCAAAAAATCAATTAGTTGGTAAGAGTCACTTAGAATATGTGGAATATGGTCTACTAGAGGTCTTAAGATACTTTCTACAAAGGAGGAAATGGTGCAGGTTACCCAGTTGTTACTTGAGACTATCGGTCTCATAGGTATCGGTCTAAGGCCCTTATGTATCTTGGGTAAACCTTTTATCAAGGGAATGACTGGATATTCTATAAAGAGATATTCATACAGTTCACAGCTTATCTGTCCCCCTAACAAAAGATCATATAAGTCAGCATGTACAGTTTTAATAATCTTCTGACATTTTATATTACTGATTCTCTCATAGACTGTATCTTCTGATAAAAGGTTCGACATAGCTAAATTATAGTCTAGAGAGTTCATTATAACTATAGCTCCACCTTTATCAGCTGGTTTAATAATGATGTCAGTATTTCTTTTTAGAGAAAGTAATGAATCTTGTTCTGCTCTAGACATGTTAAAAAAGCAGCATCTTTTTTTATGTTGAGCAAACCAACTATAAAAGTCAGATTCACACATTTTTAAAAAGCTTTCAACATTATGTGGCATGTTGGGTATGAAACTGCTCTTTACTCTAAAGAAATGTTTAACTTCACTAGTATTGACCGCATTGTTATTCTTAAACAAAACCTTAAGTGAAACATTGCGGCAAAACAGTCTTAAATCAACCAACACATCATTAAGGGAGCTGGTTTGAGAAGGTATAAAGTTAAGACCTTTCTCTAGAAGAGAAACATCTGAGTCCGATAAACTGTATGTTGAGACATTATATATAAGGGAGTTTAATTTCGCTGTCTCCTTGGTGCTTGAAACCTCTCTTCGGAACTTTTTCTTTTTCTTGGTCCTCTGCTGTGAGAACGACCGCGCCACCCCACACGTTCCTTTACTGGAAAAGGTAAAAAAGTGTTCATTGTGGGAGCAGACTCCTTGGGTCTTGCCCCTGCAGAAAAAAAGGGGGCAGCAGCTTGCTGATTAGGTGGAGGTGTATCACTTGAGCAATGAGCTTCACTCGTAACCACTGAGGAATAAGAAGGTTGAATGTTATGTGATACAGGGTTAATCTTCTGTGCACTAGTTGCTAATAATGATGGCACTGGGTCTAAAGAAACATTGTTCATAGGCACATTAACAAGAGGCTCAGAGTCAGTATTCATGTCTGGATTTGTCATTGTAGAAACACCTTGTTGGTGAGAATTGTTATTTTTTGGCCAAATAAAAATCTGACCTGTGGCAAAATCTTTGGCATCTCTCTGAATCTTCCTCTGCTTCACTACTTTTAGACGTTCACTGAATGAATGAACTTGATTCAGAATATCATCTAATCTCTTAGTGAAATATTCACTGGAAAATTTCTCAAGAATGTCTTTATGTTGAAGCTCTATTTTCTTTCTTAGTGATGCCTCTAATGGGGCAAAGTATTCCAGTAATAAGTTCACATAACTGAAGCCCAGCTGTATGTTTAGGTCTTGCCACTTCCTCAACAATACAGGATGAGAGTTACCATAAGAAGGCATACAAAAGACACGCATACCTCTAGGTATAATTTTGAAATGGA
Organism: Protopterus annectens; assembly: GCF_019279795.1. Lineage (NCBI taxonomy): Eukaryota > Metazoa > Chordata > Ceratodontiformes > Protopteridae > Protopterus > Protopterus annectens. Next base: position 1,831,023,458 of record NC_056726.1, read on the forward strand.
TGCATGCCTCTAAGTGAAGCCTTTGCCACACATACCTTTGCAGTTGATACAAGTCATCTGGAAACGACCTTGTGAGTTTGTTAAATTCAACTACAGACTCACCGGTAGATGATTGTGGTGTAGCATTCGCTAAATTGTTCAGTTCCAGAGTCAATAAAGGATTCTCAGCATTATACTTGATAAAGTCCCAGGTAGTAAAAACTGGTGTCCTCGTCTCTGGAGTAAAATCTAGTTCAATATCAGTAGTTTCCATGAGTAAAAGTAGCCAGCAGCACCAAACAGGAAATAAAAATATATAGAGAACTGCAGCCACGAAACAAAGACTCCGTTTGGAAAAAGAAAATCAATAGTATACTTAGCTCAATGTAACTGCTGTACGGCATTTTATGTGGGCAAGACTGATCGAAGGTTACGGGACAGACTTTATGAACATCAATATGCTATAAAGAAAAATAAGCCTGACAACGCATTAGCTAAACATATAACAAAATGTCCTGGTCATAGTTTTTACTTCTTAGCCATCGATCAAGTCTTGCCTTCAATTAGAGGTGGACCTGTCCAACTATTAGAAAGCAAAGAATTGGAATGGCAACTTACTCTTAATGCCTTTAGTCCTCCGGGACTAAATGAAAACTGTAATATTACTTGCATTCTGAAATTGAGAAATTACAGGAGGTAACTCCTACAAAAACTTCTCAAGCTAGTGGTTAGTTTTTATACTAACCTTGAACTTGCTACCTATAATTATATACATATACCTTTTAGCACTGACTAGTTTCACTTGGTTTCTACTTTAATGTAGTTTATAATATAGGGAAATGTTAATTTTATTTATTATTTTTCATTGACATTTTGAAAATGTACACATGACTGGATCTGGGTGCATAATATACATACAATCTTGTATGTTACAGAAATAAATATTATATTAGATACAAAGAGTAAAAATACACTTTGCTCCTATTTTATTATTGTTACTTATACATATTTATTTTCTGTAATAGTTTTATATACCTGATGTATATTTGAAAGTTTTTAAACTACTTGTAAAAAATATTAACTTGAGGACGTTTTTCAATGCTTGAATATCTAAGAACTTGTTTCATTAAGGTAAGGACTGACGTAGATAGTGGGAGTATTTTAACATCTTTTTAAAAATTGTGGCGCCTTTTTTACTGCATCTCTGAAGAAGCTACTACCTTGTCAAGTGGCGAAAACGTTGGTTGTATTTTACTTTTTAATAAACCTACGTTAAGAGGAGTTTGGTTGGACTTTGGTGCTTGCTGTTTCTTTTTATTATTAATAATATACTATACTTATGGGAGAAGACAGACATGATAGAAAAAGAAAAAAGAAACATTCATGCAGACAAGCATACCTTTATATAAATACCCAGAAGGGAAAATTTCTTATAATTAAAATGCAACCTATGAAACTGCAGTTCAACATTTCTCAAATATTTAGTAATATTCATTTCATTCAAATCCTTCCTCCATTAAAATGATAAATTATAATACTGTATTACTGAAATTAGCAATGTTACATTAATACAAGCTAACAAAAGATACAAATCCTAACATTATACATCTCCTAACCAAGTACACTAAATACAAGACTAACAACAAAGTTATATTTTTTATTAAGAAAGAGAGAAATACTCCGATGATGTTATGCTGCTGGAGCAACATTTAACTTTCCAATAAAGTATAGTTGTGTAAGATCATACCCATAAAGGTAGATGTCCTTCTCCTCATTGTTGCAGTATTCATTACAATAAGGATCCTCTGCCAAGGGTGGCCCAACTTTTGGACAGTATACCAAAGCCTTTAGGTTGCTTTAAGGTACTCTGTACGTCACACGTATGCTCCTCACATAGTATAGGACATAAAGGTGACAATCCAGATATACCACTCTCAGAACGAAGAGCCCCAGTAGGAATGCCAGTCCAAAGAGAAAATAGGTAATCAGTACATCCAGAAGAAAAAAGGACCAGGGAGAGGAGTGAGGGAGTGAGTATATCTACCGTTATGGTAAGAACATGCACAACTCCACTGCATCCTTCCATTTCACTGCTGCAGTATTCATTACAATAGGGAGACTGCCAAAGCTCAGGAAGAAGAGAGGGAGGAGGAAGAACCAGAGGAAGGACCAGCAGAGTTCTCTTGGAACCCATGAAGGATGGCCCTAGCAAAACCAGATCTAGCTCTGGAAATTCCATCCAACTTGCAAATGTAAGTCCAGGTAGCTGGCTCAGCTATGGAGTTAGTATCCAAACCTTTGATAAAAGCCCAGAAGACGCAATAGCTCTACTAGAATGAGCTGCAACAGAAGGAAGGCTCTTACCATGAAAGGAATAACAAAATGAAATTGCTTTAGAAATCCAAGAAATTGTTTGTTTCAACACAGCCAGTCCTAAGGTCCATTAAGAAAAAGTCTTAGTCTTATCTAAATAAAATCTGAGTTGTCTATGCACATCCAACGTGTGTAGCACCTTCTCACTGGCACACTGTGGAGAAGGGAAAAAAGTGGCCAAATTAATAGACTGATTAAGGGACAACTCATTCACCCTCTTGAGCATAAAAGAAGAATTAGTACAAAGGGGTACACTGTCCTTATGAAACATCAAAAAAGGAGGACATAAAGGCTTGAAGCTCAGACACTTGTCTGGCAGAACCAAGGGCTAACAGAACAACAGTCTTCCAAGAGCAATGTTGCAAGTAAGCTAAAGCTGCAGGCTAAAAAGCAGCCTGGGTCAATTTTTCTAGTAAGATCTCGGGGTGGAGGATCAGGCTTCCTGGGAGGCCTAATATATAGGACGCTTTTAAGGAATTGCTTCAAATCTAGAAGTTCAAGAAGGTGATAAAGGCAGACAAGCAGAAATAGCTGATAAGTGGGTCATAACAGAAGAATAAGCCAACCCAGTACTGAACAGTTCACACAGATGGGAGAACACAACAGCAACATCCACAGAAAGTGGAATCAGGTATTGAGAAAGATACCAAACAGAAAAACTCTTCCATTTGGATAAGTAGTATTTCCTAGTAGTGGGTTTCCTGGCCTCTTGCAGGATCCTACGCACATCCTCAGAAAAAAGGTGTCTATGTGGAATCAAAATCCTATCATCCACAGTATCAGTTGGAGAGAGGACAGGTGGGGATGGATGACAGATCCCTTGTCTTGTGTGAGTAGGTCCACCCTGGGAGGTAACTTGTGATGACTGTCTTTGGCTAAATGCAGAAGTGGGAACTAATGCTGTATTGGCCAAAAAGAAGTCACCAATAAGATTTTGGGAACATCCTGTTGTACTTTGAACAGGACTTTTGGAATGAGGAGAAGGAGTGGGTAAGCATAGAGAAACATCTCATTCCAAGAAAAACAGAGGGCATCCACCTTCTACACCAAAGGACCTAGGGCTCTGGCACAAAACAGAGGAAGTTGTCTGTTCAGAAAGGAGGGAAAAAGATCCACTTGACGAGTACCTCACTGGTAGGCAATGTCCAGAAGCACATCCCTGTGAAGCATCCATTCAAGGGACTGAGTTCTGGAACTGCTCACAGAGTCTGCCACAATGTTTTGAACTGAAGGAATGTATAATGCCTGAAGAGTTACTTGATACTGTATAGCTAGCTTCCACACTAAAAGTGCAAGCAAGGAAAGAAAAGACCTTGTCCTCCCTGTTTGTTGACATACCACATCACTGTGGTATTGCCTGTAAACGCCTTCAGAGGTACTGGGGAGAAGCACAGGATGAAAGGCCTCAAGAGCAAGCAGATCATCTCTCTTCTCTTTGACGTTGATGTGGTGGTTCTGTTGATGAGGGGACCAAGCTCCCTGCACCTTTAAGGGGCCGAAAGCTGTTCCCCATCCCATGTATGAAGTCTGTGAATAGCTCCTTTGAGAAAAGAAGTGGATGAAAATGGAGCCCTGGATTGACAGTCAACTGCTGAATCCACCACTGAAGTTCCTGCTTGAGACATGGAGGAAGAGGAACTAAAAATTTCAGGGTATGAGAACACTGAAGCCAAACTGACTTCAGAAACCACTGAAGTTCTCTCACATGGAGTTTGGCAAAAGGGAGCATAGGAATGGTGAAAGTCATGAATCCCAGTGCTCTCAGAAATTCCCTGGCTGTTATACTGAGGTCAGATGAAGAAAGTACTGAAGAAAGGAAATGAAAGGTGGGCCTTAGGAAGAGGCAGGGATGCCAACATATGAAGAGTCTGGATCCTGCACACCAGTAAGACATGATCATGAGGAGTCAGAAAGAACTTTTTGAAATTTATAGTGAACCCCAGGGCTCTGCAGGAGGGAGATGGCAAAATGAAGGTTTTGCAGGATGCCATAAATAGGTCGTCCAAGTAGGGAAAGACTTGTGTCGCCCTTAGCCTGCAAAAATCAACCACAGGAGAGAGGCATTTGGTGAATAACCCTGAGGCAGTAGAAAGGCCAAAGGGCAAAGCAGAGAACTGTAAAGGCCATGAAACAGAGAAATGTAAAAACTTCCTGAAAAGGGGATGAATTAGGATATGAAGACAAGCATCCTTGAGGTCCAGAGACACCAGATAAGCCTGAGGAAGCAGAAAGTACAGTTGTGTACACTTACCATAAATGTAGATGTTCGAGTGTATTCACTGTTGCAGTCATCACATTTGGGTCATCTGCCTGCAGCTAGCCCTCAGCCGGCCTGAATACCAGAGTCTTCGGATTTCTGCGTCAGATGCTGTCGCTTCTTCCATGATGTCAGGTTGTCAGGGGTATAAAACATGCAGCCGACGCCATTACATCAGTTTTTCTTGCCCCAGATGTCAGGTGCCCCCAAAATAGGAAGCAATTATATGGTATGGAACACCCCCAGCAAAAAGCAAATACACATGAGAGAGTATATGCCAAACAAGGAGGAAACGTAAAAGTCAAGAGACGTCAGAGGGCTGGAGGGATGGTAACCAGGACTGCAACAGTGAATACACTTGAACATCTACATTTATGGTAAGTGTACACAACTGTACTATGCGCTTCGTGTTTCACTGTTGCAGTCATCACTTTTGGGTTGATTCCCAAAGCTAAGGAAGGGTGGAGGTAGTTAAAGAGCATTAGGGCTAGCAATAAGGCCCTGTAAGACTGCTGTGGCAAATCCAGCTCTGGATTTAGAAAAGATAGGCAGGTGGTAATGCTTGGTGAAAGTATGTACAGAGCCCCAGGTTGCAGCTTCCAGGATGCCCCTGGTAGGGACTCCTCTGAGAAATACAGTAGAGATAGATGCAGCCCTGGTGGAATGTGTTTTTATCCCCTGTGGGGTAGGTTTTCCATGGTGTTTGTAGCAGAAATGGATGCAATGTGCTATCTATCTGGAAATGGTTTGCTTTGAAATGGCCTTCCCATCTGCCCCTGTAGCAAAGCTACCTAGCAGCTGGTTAGATTTTCTGAGAGGCTTAGTCCTGTCCAAATAGAGTGTAAGCTGTGTACATCCAGATAATGCAGTATCCTTTCCCCTTTATTCTGAGGATTAGGCAAAAAGTAGGCAAATGAATGGACTGGCTTAGAGCCACACTAGACACCACCTTGGGCATAAAGGATGGATTAGTTCTGAGGGAAACCTTATCTGCATGAAAGATAATGAAGGGTTCCCACTGCCACGAGGGCCTGCAGTTCAGGCACTCTTCTTGCTGAAGTGATGGCTAGAAGTAAAACTGTTTTCCAAGAAATGAATTTCAACTCTACTGTAGCAGCTGGTTCAAAGGGAGGAAAGTGAGTTTTTCCAATTCAAAGTTAAGGTCCCAGGCTGGAGTGGGAGCTCTCCTGGGGGGGGGGGGGTCTTAAATGTTTGGCCCCTCTAAGGAACTGTTTTAGCAGGGGATGACAGATGAGGGGGTGGGGCTCAGTATTATAATGTGCTGATATGGCAGAGGCATGAATCTTAATTGAAGAGAAAGATAGGCCCTTGTGGAGCATTTCGGTTAAATAATCTAGAATATGAGGTAAGCTGGGCACCGTTGTGCCCATCCCCTGAACCTGTATCCAGAACAGTATATTTTCCACTTTTCCGAATAGGATTTTCTAGTACTAGGCCTCCTTGCCTCAAGAATGACATCCAGCATCTGCTTATTGAGGGTTGATGAAGGTGAGCTCAGGGAATTAGCCAGGCTGCAAGGTTAAGGGATTGAAGCTGAGGGTGCAGAATCTGGCCCACCTGCTGGGACAGCAGGGAAGGGGTTTGAGGAAAGTGCCAAGGTTGTAGCACTGTCAGACTGTGCAAAAGGGGGTACCAGTGCTGAAGTGGCCAGTCTGGTGCAATCAGTATTGTCTTTGGCTTGACCTGTTTTTGATCTTTAGAAGAACCTTCGAGAGGAGAGGCAGAGGGGGAAAGGCATAAACCGAGAGGCTTTCCCACAAAAAGGACAGGGCCATCCACTTTCCAAGCTTGACTGTGGGGAGTTCTGGTGCAGAATTTGTTCAATGGGTAGTTCTGAGGGGAGCCATACAGGTCTACCTCCGGTGTTCCCCATTTGCTCCTCAAGAGCTTGAATATTTTGGGTTCCAGTTTCCATTTGTATGGGTGCATGAGATTTCTGCTTAAGTCGTCTGCCAGTGAATTTAGTTTGCCTGGCAGGAAATGAGCTTGTAGGTTCACTTGGTAGCTCAAGGCTGTGTTCCACAGAGCCATGGCTAGTCTGCAGAGTGGGTAAGAATGGGTTACCCCCTGCTTGTTTATGTACCACATAACTGTGGTGTTGTCTGTCTTTACTAATAGTTGTCCTGAAAGATTAAGGTCTTTGAAGGCTGTCAGAGCATTCTATACAGCTAACATTTCTTTTTGATTGATGTGCAGGTGCATCTGTTTTGGGTTCCATTTGCCCTGAATGCACTGCCCTGTCATGTGAGCCCCCCCATGCATAGTCTGATGCGTTTGTTGTTAGGGTTTGGGTGGCAGGGGGTAGAGTGAAATGGAATCCCTTTTTGTGGTAGCACGCCTCTGTCCTCCAAAGGAACTCTGCCCTTATACAAGGAATGATAGGAATCATTGTTACCAGGTCCTGAGAATGTTGACACCATAGACTTTATAGATACCACTGAAGTTACCTCATATGCAGTCTTGCATATGGAATTAACAGAATGCAAGAGGCCATGAATCCCAGGGCTTGCAGGATTTTCCTTGCAGACAGCTGGGTTTTTGTGGTCAGTAGGTTGTCAAATAAACTTGTTTCTCTGGAGTGAGGAATGCCATCTGGGAAGTTAAGTTCAAGCTTGCTCCCAGGAATACAATCTGTTGGCAGGGTAACAGGTGTGATTTCTTCTTGTTGATGGTGTACCCCAGTGAAGTTAGAAGTCTCTTTACAAATGCCAGGTGTTGTAATAGCAAGTCCTGACTCTCTGCCTGAATCAGGCAATCGTCCAAGTATGGGTAAATCTGAATCTTTCTCTGCCTGCAAAATGCAATGGCTGGAGCTAGGCACTTTGTGAATACCCTGGGTGCAGTAGATAAGCCAAAGGGAAGTGCAGAAAACTGATAGTGCATGGAACCTGCCCTAAAGTGTAGGTATTTTTTGCAGGATTCCTTTATTGGGATGTGCAGGTAAGTTTCTTTTAAGTCCAGAGTTACCAGCCAGGCATCCTTGGCTAGCAAAGGAAGAAGCTGTTGAAGAGTTAGCATTTTGAATTTTGGAACCACCAGAAATTTGTTGAGAATAGAAAGGTCCAGGATAGGATGGCAGGAATTATCTTTTCTGGGAACCAGGAACAGTCTTGAATAAAAACCTTGTCCCCTTTGTTCTGCTGGGACAGGTTGAATAGCCCTGATACTGAGGAGAGAGACTACTTGTTTTTGGGCCTCCGCCCACTGGTTTGGGGGGAGGTCTGGCCATCCACTTGGGGTTGGGAGTGAGTAGAAGTGGAATCTGTATCCTAGGGAAACTATGTTTAAAACCCATTTGTCCTGGGTAATGAGTTCCCAGTTTTTTGCATGCAGGGCGAGCTTTCCTCCTAAGGGAGCAAGTAGTTGAGCAAGGCTTGGAAGAGTTAAGGATAAGTCATTGCGCCATTTTTCCACAGGGGGTGGCTTACTACTCCCTGCTTTGGAAGTGGGGGCCCCCCCACTGCTTAGATCTGTGCATAGCCTGAGACTGAATTCTTGGTGGTCTGCTGCTCCTGGGTTTGGACTGAGAAGGCCTGGAAGGGACTGGAAAGGACCAGTTCTTTGAAGGCCAATGCCTACTGAATCTAGGTGGCTGTACTAACAGTTTGCACAGATTTAGCTTTTTCCTCCATCCTTTTGAGGACTTATTTTGCTTTGTTGCCAAAAAGGTGCTCTTGGTTTAAGAGTGCATCCAGCAATTCAGCTTTAACATGATCTGACAAGTTTTGTTCCTTAAGCCAAGCATGCCTTCTAAGTACAGACCCAGTAACAGCAGCCCTGCAAGAAGCTTCTAAAGCATCAAAACCACATTGCAAAGTATGTTTGCCTACTTGGTCAGCAGAATGCATTAACTCTTGTACATTTTTGTGTTCAGCACAGTCAGGAATCAACATAATTTTCTGTTTAATTAATCCCATAATATACTGCTGATAATTTAACATATGAAACTGGCAATTTAAAGCCCTAATGGCCAAAGTAGCAGAAGTATATACCTTCTTACCTAATCTGTCTAAAGCTCTAGAATCCCTATCAGAACGGGTAGGATTTTTGGCAGTTGTAGCCTTAATGCCTTTTGGTCCTTGGGAAATGGTCTCTGCATCGGCAGTAGGATTCTGGAACAGGAATTTGTGAGAGTCAGGTACTCTGTAGTACCTGTCAGGTTTCCTGGGAGCAGGAGGCAAAGTGCCTGTGGTAAGGCTGGATTCCAAGAAAACAATCTACAATCTCCAGAACAGGAGGGATAGCTAGAGGCCTGTGTTGAGGCAGGTTTAAAAATTCCCTAAGTCTCTTTTTGGACTGTGAAAAGTCCTTGTTTTCCCAGTGGAAATGCTCCCTAAGGGTATGCAAGGTTTCACCAAAAGAAAGATCTTCTGGAGGGGAAGCAGAGGGAATGGAATCCTCTGCATCAGAATCCTCATAAGTAGATAAGGGTAAATCCTGGTAGTCAGAAGGAAGAGAGATATCAGATTCCTCATCAGAAGAATCAGAAAGAAAATCAGTTCTAGGTCTCAGAGGGGGAAGGCTGGCTTCCCCTAATTAAGGTAATAAGGTCTTCAGCCATTCTATTCATTTGTTTTTGAGGCATATGGGCCTGAGAATGCACTTTGGTTGCCAGTTTTCGAGGCTTAGTGCGAGCTTTAGGCATGAGGAATTCAGTATTCTTAGCTTGAAAGGAAGTCGTCAGTTGAATATGAAAATTGGTAGGCCTGAATACACCCTCAGAAGCCGGTGCCTGCACAGCACCTCCAGAACCATCCAAGGTAGACAAATTCGCAGGTTCCATTGTCGAAGCATCTCACGGCATACCGGACTCCAAATGGGTCTCAGTAGAGGCCTGCGAATCTGTAGTAACAGGTATCAGGGGCTGCGAAAGCACCTCACTGAGTACCGGCAGACTGGCGACTAGCTTAACGGTAGCATCATCGGCGGTTTTGGACCTAAGTGGTCTGTCTATCCTTGTGTTTTTTCGGAAGATTGGTAGTCGGATGGCTTAACGAAGCCATTTTGGAGTACGGAGATCAAGAACGAACATATTTAGCTACAAAAATAGCCAGACGACGAAGAGTGTGGGCATTGAACAAGGCACAAAACCAACAGCGAGGGACATCATGGTCTGGGCCTAAACAGGTGCAGCAGTAAGAATGAAAATCTCTATGAGGTATTTGCTTTCCAGACAAGACAATTGTTAATTTTTTCTGACATCGGTTAGAGCAAGAAAAAAGGATCCCCAACAGGGTACTTATTTTGAAGACTTCAGGTCTGAAACTCGAAAACGAAAATTTCAGGAGTCGGCCGACCGGCACTTGCAAACTGCTTCTTCTTCAGGCACCGCACGGCAAGAAAGACTGATGTAATGGCATCGGCTGCAAGTTTTATACCCCTGACGACCGAACATCATGGAAAAAGCGACAGCATCGGACACAAAAATCTGAAGACTCTTGTATTCAGGCCGGCTGAGGGCTACCTGCAGGCAGATAACACAAATGTGATGACTGCAACAGTGAAACACGAAGAACATGAGGGAATAAAGTGTGAAGGGACAACGTTCGAAAAGACAGGACCTGCAGAAAAGCGTTTAGATGAGAGGTCTAGAATAGGTCTCCAACTGCCCTCTTTCCTGGGCACCAAAAACATTCTGGAGTAAACTCCCTTCCCCTTTTGGGAAACTGGAACTTCCTGAATAGCTCCCTGAGTCAAATGACCCTTGAAGCACCCCTGGAAAGTACATCAACTGCTCCTGAGGGGGCTGAGGAATGCCCATAAAGGGGGAAGAGATTTCCAGACCATAAAACACCCTAGGCAGATAATGGACAGAACCTAGGAATCCTAAGTAATATTTTAACAAAACAGGAAAAGAAAGGGAAAGATGGACAAAGAGGAATGTGGCTGAGAAGAACAGGACAGTCAGACAGCAACTGGTTTGTCATGAAAAGGAGACTTCTGGGGCAAAGAACTTTGAGTAGATTTAGTAAGAGGAGAAAACTTTCCACCCTTCTTACCCTTGGGGGAGGGCAAGAATGCTTACAAACAAAGGCTGGCTTATTGGGGGCAATTTTGCTGAAATTTAGGCACAAGAGAAACAAAAACATGTTTAAGTTCCTGCAAGGCATTGACCTGACCATGAAGAGACTTGCAACAAATCAGCAGCAGCTTCACCAAAGAATTGTTTATTGCCCAGAAGAGCATCCATCAACTTAGCCTTAATATCATCAGGCAAAGGTTGAAGCCTAAGCCAGGAATATTTCCTCATCAGAGAATGAAAGGCAGCAGCCCTAGAAGATGCATCTGCTGCATCATAACTACACTTAATGGAATGGCAAGCCACCTGAGAAGTCCCTAACAGGAAAAGAACTGTAGTCTTCCCTTCAGAGTCTGGAAGATCAGAAACTACCTGACAGGCCTGAGAAATAAGAGCCAAAATATATCTGGATGTGTGTGCCTGATAAGTGACTGCCCTAAAAGCCAAGGCAGCAGAGGTATACTGCGGTGGTGGTGGTGCTGCGGTAGCGTTGTCGCCTCACAGTAAAACGTTGTCCTGTTCGATTCTCAGCTAGAGCATCTTCTGTGTGGAGGACATGCGTGAATGGGCGTACCTTGATTGAAGGTTGTGCGTCAGGGCCGGCAACTCGGCACATAAAAATCTACTGCCAATCATTAGCGGACCGGAGTTCCGCTGTGGCGACTCCTAACCGGGAAAAGCCGAAAGACACAACAACCTAGCCTTTCCATAGTTCTGTCTTTATCCGAAGGAAATAACTTAGTAAAAAGCAGCAACTGACATGGCTTCTCAGATGCCACAGACACCACAGAAACATTAGCAGAAGGGCACCTGTATAGAACTTTACAATCCTCAGGCATCACATAAAATCTACTGGGTTTCTTGGTGGCATGGGGCTGGGAATCAGGAGCCTTAGATACAGTAGAAAAAGCATCCAACAAAGCAGCCAAAACAAGAGGAACAGCAGAAGTTCTAGGAGAGTCCATTTGCAAGAGCTCAAATACCTCTTTTGTATCTCAGAAACCTGGACAAAATCCCATTTAAAAAATTCCATCATTTTGGAGATTGTTTCCCCAAAAGGAATTTCCTCAAAAGGAGTGTCAGGACTAGTAGATTCCTCTTCCTCGAACCCATAGTCTAAACGAGAGGGGAAACTGAGATGAATAGGGATTCCTCATCCGAATCCACCTCCACCTCAGAGGAATCCTGTTCACTGGGTCAGGGGAGTGGAAGACCAAGGGGGAATTAGATCAGAGACTCCATCTCTCCTTAGGAGCTGGAGAAATATGCTTAGTCTTTTGGTTTTCTTTAAGGGGACGTCCGCTTTATAAAACTTAGAAGGCTCCGACCCTAGACAGCACTCAGTAATAGTAATCGGAACTTCCTGCCTGACCAAAATTGGAGGAGCACCCCTAGGCCCCTCAGAAATAATCAGCTGCAGTTCCTCCTGAATGTCTAAAGCAAACGCCTGCAAGGCCTCCAAGGAGATGTGTAAGGTTGTAGCCATGCCGGCCTCCGAAATGGTCGCGGCAGAAAAATAAAATGGCAGAGCCAGGCAATCCTCCAGACTTTTACTTGTCTAGGAAGAGATGTCCAGCAAAGGCTGCACAGCAGAAGAATCAGACCTAGACTTCTTGGCCTTCTTCACAGAAGTCTGTCACTTGGAGCGGGAATCTCCTTCCTTTGTGTCTTTAGCTAAAAGCTTAATATGTTGGTTCTCCAAATACAAGGCCAAAGAAGAAAGCTGACTACAGAGAATCTTAGGATCAAAGGCCTGAGAAACTGAACAGGATGTATGGTCATAGGAAGTGCCAAGAGAAAATAAGCACTGCTCGTGACGGTCTTTATGGGGAATCTGTCTCCCACACTGGCATTTATCCTTCATGGATACCATGAAACCTCACAAACAACAACACAAACTAGTTCCTACCAACACAATTTACAAGCACCTCACTAAAGTAAAACCCACCACCTTGGCAATCAACAGACTCCCTGCACAGTACTTCAAAATTGCTGCTAGTGCTATAGTTTACCCCATCTCAATACTTATCAACCAGTCTAGCAATGAGCATACAATTCCGGTGTTTGGAAACCTCCTATATAATACTCTTGCACAAAGGTGGTCACTCAACCAAACTTACCAACTACCACCCCACTGCACTCTTACCCCACCTATCAAAAATCCCAGAAAAATGCATCCATTCTCAGCTGATTAAACATTTACTTACAAATAATCTCCTCGACAACACCAAACATGGCTTTTGTCCATCTCATAGCACCACCACAGCACTCATACCCTTCACTGACACTGTCAAACAATAAACAAATCTAAGAAACCTAGTATGTACCACCTTCCTTGATCTGTCCAAAGCATTCGATACAGTATCCCACAGCAAACTACTCACTATTCTAGCCAAATTCAACCTAAACAACCTCTCCTTGCTCTGGTTTCAAGAGTACCTATCCAACCACCAACAAGCAGTCAAGTGGCATTAATTCCCTCTCCCCCCTTCTTCCAGTAACAGTAGGTGTACCACAGGGATCCATTCTGGGACACCTACTATTTAATATCTTCACAAACACCCTGCACACCACCACCCAGCAAGCTACAATAGTCCAATATGCAGATGATACTATACTGACCTGCTCAGCCCCCACACTCCAGACTAAAACCCAAGAGGCCTTCTCCAATACGGAAAACTGGTTAAAAAACTCACAACTAATACTCAACCCCAAAAAGACTAAACTTATGCTTTTCCACCCTACTGAAACTAGTGAGTCTTCTGCTCTTATCTTTTTCAATTCTGACATCACCCAAATCTCGCCAGTATTGCAAGCTAAACTTCCTGGTGTAATACTTGACCAAAACCTAAAGTTTGACAAACACATAACACATACCATATCCAAAGTCCATAAAAAACATGGAACCCTATACCGCTGGAAAAAACTATCTAACCAAAGACACCAAAATTACTACATCCAGAACTCACCTTCTCTCTACATTGCTCTATGCATCCCCTGTATTAACAAACCTTAACAAGACAGACCTACACAAACTGTCCATGTGCTAAAATAAAACAGCTAGATTCACAACCAACTCTAATTTCCATTCCCATCACAGTCACTCACTAAAACAACTAGGTTGGTTAGAACTCCCCAACTTACTAAACTATAACCAACTCACCATAGCTCATTACTTGCTGTACTACCCAAACAAGATTCCTGATCTCTCAGGCTTACTCAACTTTCTCAATTCTGCTTACCAACCAAGATCCACAAACAAAGCCCTTCTTGAAATATCTAAGTGTAGAGACAGTGCTGGAGAATCCCTCTACTCCTACACAGTTGCTAAAATCTGGAATTCTCTTCCACCAGATATCAGATTAGCAAAACAGCAGTCCCGCCTTTAAAACCCAATTAAATGCCCACCTCAAGCTCATCTGGCAATGTACCTCTACTGCCCATGGCTAACCCTACTACCACCATTCAGATAAATCTTCCCCTGACGCTACTCAAAGGTCAAACACATAAAAAATCTCTACCATAATGAACTGTATTTTTAAATGAATGTAAATAACTGTATATAGTATTACTGCGCTTTCTTACTCAAATACATTATATTTTCCGCTTTACTACTGTACTATACATTGTACACTTCTGTAGCCTAGCCATATTTATCCAGAGCTGCCCCAATTATCAGTTGTTAGGTGAGTGAAGTTCAAAGAGGTAAGGATCTACGGTAGTTAATACAAACTTCCTCTGTCCAGAAGGGACATGGGTGCCACCCTAGAAGTGAATCTGTGGTCACCCATCCACTGATCTAGGTTGCATTTGAAGAGGGTCAGGGAGGGACTCTGTTTCAGATGAACTGGAAGCTTGTTCCAGAGAACTGGCAGTCTCTGGGGGATGTATCAATCTTTCCAGCACGATTTATGAATTTGTAGCATTTCCATCAGGGCCGGATCAGACACTGCCCTATAAGCCCGGCACAAGTCACCCCTTGGCAAATTGTAGGAGACAGAATACAGCAACAGTGCTTTAAGTCTTCTTGCCTAAGACTTGCTTTGTGTACCCTGTAATTTCTTGGTGAGAAACCTCTGTGGTTTCTCCAACTGTTGCAGGTGTTTGGTGAGGTACATGCAAAAGGGAGCATTGTATTTAATTATTAGTCTGATGAGGGCAGAGTACAATGGAATTAGAATTAGTTTTTTTTTTTTTTTTTTAGAAAGTGAGGTAATGAAAGAAAAATTTTATAAATGGGGGATACCCTAAAGAGTCGGTAGACAATGGGTAGATGGTAGTATCAGAGAGAGACGTAATTTGGAACAGGCAGCATCTCCAGTTATGCAACAGACTAGAGAAAGAAGTATGAGTAGGGATTTTTCTCTAGTGTGCCTACTTAAAAATTCACTAGATGATAAGAGTATAAAGAAGATTATTAGATATAACTGGAAATTTTTGATGTACTTTCCTGACTTGAAAGTGATTACAGGAGATGGTCCAGATTTTGTTTCTCGAAGACAGAAAAATATGAAACACCATTTTTATACGAAAGCGTCGAAGGTGGGTAGGTAGCGTTAAACAGTCTCCTAAAGGGATGTTTAAATGTCATGGATGTAACTACTGTAAATATATTATTGACGGAGACAGATTGTACTCAACAGCTAGAAATAGGGAACTGTATCATAAGTATACATCCAAATCAAAATTTGCAGTATACTTAGTTAAATGTGGGTTATGGATATCATTTAATATAGGTAGAACAGTTATGGAATTTTATAAAAAAATATGAGCATTTGCATGCTGTTGAAAACATGGATTTAAGTAATGCTTTGGTGAAACGTGGCATCCAAACACAGTGGCAAAATTAAGTGAATTTGGGTTTTATAGCTACTGACAAAGTAATTAATTTTGAAGTATGTTTTGATACTGAAATTGTTTTAGATGCAAAGGAATATTGGTGGCAAGTAAAATTAAATGCTTGCAACTTTCCTAGCATCAGTGACAGGGAGAATTATAAAGTGATGCTAAGAATGAAAGGGTTAAGTCACTAGGGTCAAATGGTCATGTGATTTTAATTTTGTATTTAAGGAGCATTTTAGGAAGCAAAGTTTTGTCTAATGAAGTTCAATGTATTGAATGAAAGCTCTTTCCAGTGGATGTGTTTATAACAAACTATTTTAGTATTTGTTTTTTGCAGCCTTTTATTGTTTTATTTGGAATTATAACATTCTTAGATCTACATACAATGCCTTTACTTGTAAGAAGTGCCACATGGAAGGATTTCCTTAATACTAAGGATACATGGTGGTCATACTTCAGACTGCTATTAACCTGAGTACCCAGATCACGTACCACCGGGTCTACACTTAGGGAGGGGTGCTGTCTATAATGTAATTAACAGGGATGTCAGCTTTCCCAAAGGGAATAATAACGCATTTTTTTTTAATTTAGCTTTAATCCATGGCTTTGGCACCAAACATTTGTTTAAGTTAACCCTGTCTGCAGTATATTAACATTGTTGGGGGACTCTATGATTGCTCCAGTTTAGCAGTCGTTAGCGAACTTGGTCAGCCACAGGCCATCCAAGTTTGTCTGGACTTCTGAGAAATAAATTCTGAACAGTAAGAGGGCCAGCACAGAACCCTGGGGTATGTCACTGGTGACTGTTTTTTTGTTAAAGGTGAAGTAACCCACTCTAACAGTATGTGTCCTGTCGGTGAGCCAGTTAGCTACCCATGTGGCAATGTAGGGGTTAATTTCAAACTGGGAGAGTTTGTCTATAATACCTGAGCCGGGTTGTGTCAAACGCTATGGATACATCAAGATGGGCGATATACACTGTCCTTCCCCTTATACAGCACCTTGTTGACTTTCTCGAAGAAGTCAACCATGTCTAACAGGCATGATGTACCTTTAATGAATCCAAACTGGGTTGGGTCCAGAGTTTGATATTAACTATATCCTTGTTAATAAGGTCCATAATGATTCTTTCTATGGCCTTGCAGATGCGGCTAGTCAAACTTATGGGCTTAAAATTCCCAGGGTCAGGTGATGGTCCCCCTTTGTGCGGAGATATTACTGTGGCTACCCTCTATTCACCGGAACACAGCCAGTTCGCAGGCTGTGGTTAAACAGGGATCCAAGTGGGTCTGCTAGGTCATGTCTTTAGTAGTTTAAAAGGGAACCTGGGATGTTTGTCTGATCCCACTGATGCTGTGTTTTGCTGTAGTTTTCATGTTCATCTGTACTGCGAGGTTCCACACTATTCCCACATGGATATCCAAACTGTACAATTGTTACAGAAAAGGAAAAATAAAAATGTCAGCAGTTGTCTGACATCCAAGTAAGCAAATTAACATGAACTTAAATGATAGTATTTGCATACTGAAATTTCATCACTTGAGTATCAGGGCATCTACAGCATTGCAAATAAGATTAGTGCTAATCTGCTTCTTACAGTTTTGTGATTTCATTTGTTTCATAATTTTACCTACCAGAAACTGGCCATGCAGAGTAACTGGGCAGTATTGAATCTATAGACACAACTTCTAACATTATTGCAAAACAGAAATGTATGGAGCTGTGTTTGTAATTACAGTGTTCCCTGAGGAAATAATATTGTTTCTCTGTGCTGGGTGTGAACTATAGCCCTGAAGCAAACATTTGTAGACAATTTCAAGCAGGCACAATTCAGTTTTATGGACTGTGCTGATGCCCTTGTGTTCTTCAGAATTTCTGGACTTAGCTACAAATTTAGGACTTGGGGAAATTATTCAAAAGAACTGCTTTGACGTAATGGAATTTGTCCTGTGGCAAACATCTGCCTAAGAGTTAACTGCATCCCTGAATGATCTCAAGAGTTACTTACCCTAGTCTTTGAATGTGGTTCAATATTGCTAAAGTGAGACTCGTATTATTCTATGGCTGCCATTCTTATGGAGTCTTTAGTCTGCGTGCAAAGGTCTTAGGTTTGCCTTTAGGTTTGCCTGTGTTTTCAGTGGGCAAGCATTGTAACGGCAAAACTATTGCAGAAAAAAACTATTCTGCACGAAAAGGTGGTACTGCTTGTGTGCTGAAAGGCTTTCTGCTATGTCCTGAAAATTGGTTATTTTTGTCTTTTAGCATTACACGTTTAACAGCAGCTTGTTTTAATTTCAGTTTGAGCTGTCAGAATAAAGTACTTTTCTAGACGTGGTTACCGGAACACATTGCACCTGTTACTTTTAGATAGATTTCCCCAATTACAAAATGTAGTCTATTTTAGCTGTCACGGCTAACATTATACAGACATTACTTGAATTACCCTCCTTTTTCTTTTTTAGGGTACAAAAATTGTAATTTTGCATCTGAGAATTACATGGGAGAATTTTCACAAATTTTTAATAAGACTCTGAATGCTCCCTGCTGCTCAATGTTGTAAGTGTTTTGGGTTCAGACTTGAGTGATTACTATACCCCAAAATGAGTTAATGGAATGAGAGGATCTCCTTTTCTTTCTCCGTCAATTTGAGTGGGTATGTCTACCTCCAAATGTAATTTTATACTGATGGAGATATGACACTTAAATGCCAGTGGGGAAAATGTTGGTGGCCTCAGACCCAAAAAAGTTCTGGTTGGGCAGATCCAGGTACAGGTTGCCAACCACACCAGAAGAAATTCTCTAGAGACAAGTGTGGTAGTAGTTTTACACAACTTGCTAAAGAATTTTGTCATCTGCAGCTGGTAGACGGTACCTGTAATGCTAGTACCTAGTCTACTGTGCTGTTACGTAACACCAGATCAATATGCCACAAGCCTATTAATTATGCATGAAGTGATACATGACTGATATGGTATTACTTACCAAAGCATGGCTGCATAAGAACTTTAGTTCCATCTGGTAATGCTGGATACAGGTGCCCGAGATCAATAGTGAGATGACAGCTTAATCTGATTATGTCCATATGGCAGAAATATCCCATAGACATCACTTCTTTTACTATGTATCAGGATAGCTGGAGACCTTTTTTAATTTCTCCAAATCTTTTGGGTTTCTAATACCATGATGGGAATGGACCCCATTCCCAAGTCAAATTATGATTAACGTTCATGAAATTAATATTGTTTCACGCTTTGTTGTCAGTCAAAAGTGCTCTTCACAGCACCCGCAATGTGCCCAGTAATGACTCCTCCTGTAATTCGTATGGAGTTACGTGTATTGGTAACATACCAAAATACGATTGTAGACTCTTTTGTTATAAGACCTGTTGCTCCTACTACTATTGGAACTGTCTGGATACCCTTCGTCCCCATTGCTCTTGTTTCTGCTTGCAGATCCTGATATTTTATGACTTTGACTCTCTCTGTATGCAGGGCACTGTAGCCACTGGGTGTGGCAATTTCAATGATCAATGCTGCTTTTGTCTTTTCTTGAACTACTATATCCAGTTTTCTAGCATCTATCTTTTGAACTAGTGACAATGGATGATCCCATGTGATGTAGACTTCATCACTTTCTATGATTCTTTGTGGCTCATGTTTCCAGTGTTTTTCAGCCACTTCAAAACCATAATGTTCGCACAATCCCCAGTGCAACAGTCTCACCACATTATTATGCCTTTCAGTAAACAGTCCCTTCTGCTATTAGCATGTCGCTATTAGCATGTCACCACCAACAACGAAGTGTGCGACAGTTTCCAACTCTGTTGTACAAAACCTACATTTGTCCGTTTCTCCCACATGTTCAATGGACTTTGTAAACCAACGTGTACGTAAGCCCACTATCTTGTGCCGCCAATATTAACCTTTCATTTCTTGGTTTGAATTCACCTCTCCTTAACCATTCCTGTGTTTGTTCCTGATCAACATGAAGTTCTTCCAGAAGTTTTCTATACTTGCAACTATATTTATGCATTTTCCACATTTCTTGCCTTTTCATCTGGTCCTCCTTTTGTTTTTTGGCACATTCAGTTGCTGCCTGATTTTTATCTACTTCTGTTTGATTTCCATTCCTGCTTGACGGTGATATGCTTCTGCTAAGTTAAGCAGGGAAGTAATCATAGATTTATTCTTGTCATGTTTCAAAACGTTCACTGAGTTTGGGTCTCGTGAGGTCAGCAGACATGTGTGGAGTCCCACAACTGCAAATCTATACATGTAATCAATTTCAAGGAGGCCCATCCCTCCTTCAGAACAGGGAATATATAATCTTGGTATGCACTGATTTTTATAAATCATTTGGTGAGCATGAAGCATCCTTCTTGTTTTAGTATCTAATTTATTCAACACGTTTTGGGGCCAATCACTCACTCCAAAAATATCAGTTAGGACAGGAAGAGCAAATTGGTTTATAGCTTGGATTTTATTTCTAGACGTCAAGTCTCCTAAAATATTCCTAAGTTTTACTCACATTTGTTCGTGTTTTATTGATGATCCTTCATCAATTCCAAAGTATTTATACATCCCCACTTACTCAAGTTCTTTTATATCACATTCTTGTCCTAAATTGACTTTTCCTGGTGCTGCTGTTTTCCTGCTTTAAAGGTTGCTTTTGCACATTTATCAAGGCCAAATGACATTCGAATATCATCTGGAAAAGTTTTGACAACCTACAGCTGTGCTTTCAGTTCCTCATCTGATGAGCTACACAATTTTAAATCATCAACAAATAGAAGACGAGAAGTCTTTAGACTTTGTTGTTTTCTAGGATCCAAATTATAGCCATGGCCTAAGCTGTTAAGTAAATAGCTTAATGGGTTAAGGGCAAGGCAGAACAGCAAAGATGACAATCACCCTGGAATATCCCCCTTTGAATATTTATCCCAGAGATAATAATTTGTCCTTTATCATGGTTTAATTGCAAAGTGGTCTGCCATTGTTTCATGGTCACTGTAACGTAGTCGATCAGTATAGGAAGTATCTTGTCCATTTTTAAGTACTCTTTTATCCATGAATGTGGGATACTATCAAATGCTTTTCTTGTACTGAATACATGCCATACTTAGCTTCTTTCCCTTTTTACAGTTCTCCCCTACGACTTTAACAACAAATGATCCTTTGTTCCATATGACTTCCTTTTATTGCCCTTTTGTTCTACTGCCATAATTGAGTTTTCTTCTAAATGACTAAACTTTGTCAGCATCAATTCCCATATATAGTTTATACGTCGTTGGAAGGCAAGTTATTGGTCTATAATTTTTGGGGTAGTTGGCAGGTTCACTCTTAACTCATTCTCTTCAGTAGAGCTCTTTTAAGTGTGTACCTTTAACTCCCAGTGGGTGTGGCTTCAACCTTTAAAAAATGAAGTTATCACCTTACAGTTCTACCAAATACTAATCGACAGAGGTTATATATCAATGCAATTGTGTTTACAGTCATGTATGCTTCAAGATAAACCTTGCATGTAGCATGGTTTTGAAATTATTAATGCAAATATGAACAGGCGATATTTGACGCCTAGAGGCGCAGTAGGGGGTAACTGCAGAATGAGTTAAGTAGGAGTATTCTTTTACCTGTTGTTAGTCAGATTGGTGTCTGTTCAGGGTGCGCATATAAATAGTTCTTACTCATGGCTAGTTCTTCATGCAAAGATATTGATACTTTTAACCAAAACTTAGATGCTACATCTGGGCCTGGGGCTTTCCATTTAGAGGCTTTTCTTAACTTTGTTTCAATCTCTCTGGCTGTTACTTCATCCCATTTCATATCCTGCAAACTTCTTATTCTTTCTTTTACTTCTTTTATCCATTTAGCATCTTTGTTGTGTTCCACAGGATCTTCATAGATACTTCTCCAAAATGCCTCTATTTCTTCTTTTTTTTGGTTGTCTCTCAATTTCTTTCACCTTGTTTCCCAATTCTCTATAAAACTTTTTTGGGTCATCACTAAATTGCCTATTTTGTAATTTTCCTTTATATTTATCTGTGTATCTTCCAAGTTTTTCCGTTTGTGCTGAAATTTTTAATTTATTATTTACGATAGCACATGATAGATCCTGGTCTGTTCTAATACTGTGCACTGCTTTTATCACATCTATCTTTCTTAATCTAGTCCCTCTTCTATAGTCTTCTAACAGTGACACTTCTTGCCGTAACTGCTTTATATTTTTCTCTATTTGATACTTCCATGGTGGTATTCAATTTCTCCCTTTCCTTTGCCTCACCACCCTGTGCTCTTGTGGTAGAACTTTATCAATTATTAATTTAGTGGCACAGTAACATAACCCATATAAAGAAGTTATGTACCTAACATAACGTTCCATGTTAGTTGTCTTCATCTCGCCTTCTTTCTTGCTTGTTGGGATCGGAGCCGACCCTCAGCTCCGACTTTGCCATCTTCTATAGCTCGAAAGCTGTTTACTGGCTCGAGGCTATCCTTTATCCCATGATGCCTAGCGCTAGCTACCCAGATTTCGTTTGTAATAGCTAACCCCAGACATAGTAAGAATAATCTGACAAAACTAAAAGGTTGGGCATATCTGTTATACTCTCTACACATCTGTTATACTCTCTAAGTCAGTAGAGGAAACAAACCAGAAAATACTCAGCCCGTGAAGCCTAAACTCCTCTCGGTCCAATAGGACAGGGGGATGGAGGGGGGGACGCAAGAAAGAAGGCACGATGAAGACAACTAACATGGAACGTTATTGGTAGGTACATAACTTCTTTATGTTAAGTTATCTATCTAGCCTTCAAATCTTGCTTGTTGGGACAGCGTCCCTATCACCTATGATCCTGGATGGCTCATTGGAACAGACTCTTCAGAACAGTGGAACCAAAGTTAGCTCTATTCCTGGAGGCCATGTCTAACTTGTAATGAGAAATAAAGGTATGAATATTTGCCCATGTGGCAGCGGCACAAAGAGTCCATGGGCAACCTAGACTGGAAGGCTACAGAAGTGGCCAAAGCCCTAGTAGAATGGCCTTTCAGTTTGGAAGACAATTCTTTGTTTCTTAGTTGATAGATGAAGGTGATAATGTGAGACAACCACCTGGACAGGGTCACTTTGGAAACTGGAAGACCCTGTTTGCCCCTAGCATAGGAAAGGAAGAGTTGGTTAGACTTCCTTATACTTTCGTTCTATGCAGGTAAAAACGCAGTTGTCTATGAACATCCAAAAGGTGTAACTTATATTCTGCCTTGTTGGTGTAGTTAGGGAAGAATACTGGAAGGTCTATGGATTGGTTTAGATTATTTCCTGAGCACACTTTAGGAAGGAAGGATGGATTAGTTCTCAGCGCAACCATATCCTTGTGAAAGACTAAGTACGGAGAACGAACGCTTTGCGCTTGAAGTTCCGATACACGTCTGGCTGAGGAAATAGCTACCACAAAGAGAGTTTTCCAAGATAGAAACTTAAGGGAGCAGGAAGCTGCCGGTTCAAAAGGGGGCATAATCAAGGAGGTTAGTACCAAATTAAGGTCCCAAGGAGGAGGGGGATATCTCACTGGGGGCCTAAGGAGAGTAGTCCCTCTGAGAAAGGCTTTACACAGTTTATGAGACATGATATTTAGATTAGAAAAGCCAACATGGCCGCTAGTTGAACCCTGACTGTGGCAGAAGCGGACCCAAAGTGAAAAAGCTCAGTTAGGAATTCCAAGATCTCGTGAACTGGGGCTGAAAAGGGATCCATGTTCCTAGCCTCTGCCCAATATGAGAAATGTTTCCATTTGCTAACATACGTCTTCCTAGTAGCTGATTTGTGAGAGCATACAATAATTTCACGCACCGCTGGGGAAATGCTGGGAAGCCTGGCTAGGGTTGGAAGTGGATCAACCAAGCTGTGAGCTGGAGTGTCTGGAGGGATCGATGCAGCTCTCCTGACTGATGAATCAGCAGGTCTGGAATAGGATCCAGGGTCCAGGGCTGCTCGAGGAGGTAACTGTGCAGGAATGGAAACCAAATCTGTCGAGGATCATTTTGCAACCCAACAATATCGCTTTCTGCATGAGTTTGGGTATAAGAGGAAAAGGCGGGAAGGCATAAAGAAGTCCCTGAGGCCAATCGTGGACTAGAGCATCTCTGGGAGCGTGACCGGGAAGTGGTAGAAGGGAGAAATAGTTGCTGCATTTGGTGCTGAAGGAGGTTGCAAACAGATCGCAGCAAGGCTGTCCCCATTTGCAGAAGACGAGATCCGCAACTCCTGAATCAGACCACTCGTGAGGCATGAGAATAGCTCTGCTGAGCCTGTCTGCTATGACGTTGGACTTCCCATGTGCGTTGCAATCAGAAATCGTTGGGAGGAAATCGCCCACTGCTGGAGTCTGAGTGCTTCTCGACATAGGGGGTAGGACCTGGTTCCACCCTGCTTGTTGATGTACCAAACTACTGACATGTTGTCCGTCTGAATTACAATGGTCCCAGGAGGGAGAGACTCCTGAAGTGCTTGCAATGCTAGTAGCATGGCTCTCATCTCCAAGACATTTATGTGCAGATGGTACTCGTGAGGCTGCCATGTGCCTTGGACTGTTCTGCCCTGATAATGCCCTCCACCCTATCAGTGAGGCGTCCGTGGTCACTGTGGCAACCGGAGGGGGTTGGATGAATGGTCTGCCCTGAGACACTAGCGGGGAGACCATCCACCAGGAAAGGTGTCTTTTGCAAGTTTCTGTAATCATGATCATGTGAGACATGGGGAGCTGTTGAAAGGACCACTGTGTGAAGAGAAGCCACTGAAGGATTCTCATGTGAAAACGGGCTAGAGGTATCAGAAGAATTGCCGCCACCATAGAACCCAGAGTTTGAAGGACCAACCTGACTTGTACCTTTTTGCATTGCATGAGGATATGAACTTGCTGCCGAATCGTGGCCACCCTGTCTGGCGGTAGTCTTGCGGACATACTTTTTGTATCTAGATCTGCTCCTATATAGGTAATACATTAACAGGGCAACAAGGCAGATTTTTCGAAATTTATGGGAATGCCTAACTGGGCACAAATTGCGATTGTATATTCCCTGGCTTGAAGAAGTTGATGCCTGGTAGTAGCAGTAAGGAGCCAGTAGTCTAGATAAGGAAACACCTGGAATCCTTGACGCCTCAGGTGAGCCATGACCACTGCTATACATTTGGTGAACACCCTGGGGGCTGTGGTGAGACCAAAGGGCAGAGCTCTGAACTGATAATGACTGGCTCCCAGCCGGAAGCGAAGGAATCTCCTGGAGCGCCTGTCCATCTTGATGTGATAGTACACATCCTGGAGATCAATTGAGCACATCCAATTCATCCTGACCCAAAAAAGGGTAGAATGGACTGAAGCATGACCATCCGAAACCTTGTTCTTTGAACAGACTTGTTTAGTCTGCTGAGATCCAAAATTGGTCTCCAGTCCCCTGTCTTTTTTGGTACCAAAAAGAACCTTGAGTAAGTTCCGGATCCGAGATGGTCTGCCGGGACTTCCTGGATGACTTTTTTTTCTAGCAGTCTTGAAATTTCTATGACTGCTTGGGCCCTCAGATTGGGTGGAACATCTGGGGGGGATTTGCTTGACGATAGGGGGGATTGGAAGAAGGGAATTACATTGCCTCCGGATATGATTGTGTGTACCCATTTGTCTCGTGTAATGTCTTGCCAGGCTTTTGGGTACAGTGAAAGTCTTCCCTCGACTGCCTCCAGAGGCGGGCAGTCGGGCAACCCTTCATGGATGCTGGAAGGGCTTGTCAGAGAAAGATTCTCTGCTGCCCTGGTTCTGCAGACCCCCCTCTGCCTCGAGGGCGGCGTCTGTTGTTGTTTTTCCCTCCTCTGCACCTGGAGGAAAAATCACTACGTGCATCAGGCGAGGATCCCTGGGATTTCTGAAACCACATTTTTCCACTATTCTGACCTTTGGGATATGGTCTGGAAGGAGTGGAAAAATGGACTCCCACAGCAGAGAGAGTCTTGCCTTCTTGTTCACACCTAGTGAGAGTGTCCTTCACCTGTGGTCCAAAGAGAAATGAACCGTCAAAGGGGGTGTTGGTAAATGACGCTCTAAAGGGCTCCGCAAAATTACACAGCCGCATCCATGCGTGTCTCCTAAGGGCCACGCCTGTACCTGCGGCTCTACTCACACCATCGGCTGCATAGGAAATGAGCCTCATGGAGGAGTTAACCACCGAATTAAGGGTCGCCAGCTGAGAAGCTAATTTAGCTTGAACCCCCTCAGCTGATGGATCCTAGAGGGTATGTCCAAGCTCTTTTAGGAGATCCCTCTGAAGCCTGGTAAAATGGCATACGTAATTCAGTGACCTCATGGAGAAGGTCGCTGAAGCAAACATTCACTTCCCATATCTGTCCATAGTCCTAGACTCCTTGTTAAGAGGATGGACAGAGGAAGAAGTTTCCGCTAATTCCTTTTTAGTGGCCGCTGCTACTACCATGGCATCCATGGGAACACCCTTGGTAAGGAACTGTTTGTCAGGGGGTGCAGTGATAAACTTGCTGGGCCTTCTTAGGGTTGGTTCCACTGTATCCGGGGCTGACCAAGCCCTTCGAGCCACCACAGACATTAGTGGATTGAAGGGCGGAGACACCCAGGAGATGGAAGGGTGGGAACCAAACGCATCCAGTAATACGGATTCGTCCTCAGTAGGGGTTAGGGCAGTCCAGTTCCCCCTCTGCCTAAGCATTTCTAGGATGTCCGAAAAGGAAATATCTTCAATGGGGGATCTCGGGGACCCTTCCGATTCAACCAAATCCGTATCCGAAGTGACAGACTCAGGGGAGTCAATGTGCTTCCTCTTGCACTTCCGAGGGGCCTCCTCTGAATGATCAGGGGAGGCCTCGAAAGAAGAGGAAACACCCAGTGGGGTGCTCTGGAGCGTCTGTTTCCCACGCTTGGGGTCTGGAGGAGGGACAGAGGTAGACGCAGGCACTACAGGGGACGGAGTCAGTGGGGTCGAATGTGGTGCTGACTCAGGGGCCAGTACACTCCTCATGACATCGAATGCATCCCTGCTATGATGCAAAGAAGGCTCTGGTTCCAAGGAAACCGGAATCCTTCTCAGCACCAAGGGGGACGACTCAGAGGCCGATGTAGGAGCAGAGCTCACCTGCGCCGAAGCTCCGAGAGGGAGAACGGGGTCAGACAAGGGTCCGATGCCACTCACCCCCTCGGAGCAGACGAGGGAGTCTCGGCGCCCAGATCCCTCAACAGAGGGCACCATCGAGGGGATCGGAGCTGATGACAGAACCGAAAAGGAAATAGTTATCGGTGCCGACGGATCCACGATTCGAACCCCAACAAACTCCGGCTCCGAGCTCAGAGGAGTCGGAAGAGGAACATCGATGGAAGCGGGAGGAGCAGACACCTGTGAGGATGGCTGGATAACATTTTGGCCAGTGCCTGCGACTTCAACATGTCGTAGTCCGAGTCTAGAGGACCGAGAGGAGTGGGAGGATCTGTGACTGCGGTCACTCTGCAACAAAGGAGACAGAGGGGCCAAATGTATTGACTCTAGAGACAGGGACCTCGGTCTCTTGTGGGTCCGAGACGGCTCCGAAGATGCTTGTGAAGCCAACTGGGAGGCAGCCTCCTCGGTTCCAGCTGGAACCGAAGTAGTCGGTAATGTTTGGGGCAATGATGGCTCCGAGCTGGGAGCCGACGATTTGGTCGGTTTAGGAGATTTCACCAGCTGAGCCTTGGCCGGTGAATCCTGGGGCTTAAGAAGACCTCTTAATATCAGCTTATTTTTGCACTCCTGCAGAACCCTTGGGCTGAATGCGTGGCATACAGAACAAGAGTCCTGCAGGTGCACTGTGCCTAAGCTTAGACGCAAGAAGTGTGCCCATCTGTCAGAGACATTTTCTGACAGCATGAGTCACACTTCTTGAATCCAGACACTTTGGATTCTTTAGACATATCTAGTCCTACACAGAAAGTTTTTGGCCAAAGGCCCAACAACAAAAAACTACAAACACTAATCTACCAAAAACACAATAACTACAGTCAAGAAGTTTTTTTTTTTTTTTTCTTTAATAGGAAGCCTCTAACTTAAACGGCTACCTATGAAGTAAAAGAGAAGACTAAAACTAAAAATACAACGCTACAATGAATAGAGATAGGAAAGGGGAAGGACTCCCTAACTTAAACGAGTTCTAAGGGAAAAATGCAATAACACTAAAACTACAACAAGCTAATTAACAATAATGTCGAAAGACTAAACTATCAAAAAAATAACCCCTAATTTGCTAGAAAAGTATTAAACTAACATACAAGAGACTGAGCCAGTAAGAATGAACCTCGCAGCTGAAGCGGCAAATGAGATCTGGGTAGCTAGCGCTAGGCATCATGGGATAAGGGGTAGCCTCGAGCCAGTAAACAGCTCTCGAGCTATAGAAGATGGCTGAGTCAGACAATCCCAACAAGCAAGAAACGAAGGCGAGATAGACAACTTAACATCTTCTGTTACATCACATGGATCTCTATGGTCAGTCCTAATTACTGTGTTCATTTGTTTTATCAGACTTATGACTTTTGGGGTTTTATTGACCTTCTGCAGTCTATTTCTTTCATTGATTTTAATATATCAATGTCCATTAAATCAAGCAACTCTTCCCTTAGTTCACTTTCTTCCAGACTGAGGGCACATCCTTTGTTTTCAACTTCCTGGGGGCATTCTATAGAAAGTTCCATAGCATCTTCTTGTGGCACCTTCCCTTCAATTTCATCATGTCCCATCCGTTGCTGTCATATGGGAACTCAATGGCCTATCACTCAACAATGACTGCATCAGAGTTTCTGCAGTCTCCTGCTCCTTCCCTAACTGTCTAGTTTTAAGTGAACATTTACACTGGTTTCATGTGGAAGGCTCCAAAATATCTTGATATGGGACCTGATCAATTGCTTCCTGTTCCACTGGTTTCCCCTTAATTTGGATATCCTGTTGTGGTGCTTTCTGCATTAGATTTTCTGCACTGAATCATTTACTTTGGAGGTGCTCTACAACCTCAATTTCTATTTCTTTAACCTTTCTTTGACCTTTTATGGGAGTCCAGTGATGTCCTCATTAATTCACTGGTTTTCATCTGGAACTTTCACTGATGAGTCAGCAAGTTCTGCCATGGAATTCTTCAGAAGACTTCCTATGCCACTTTTCTAAAACAACATACTCTTGACTTGATCTTTTCTTGTAACATGGTAACTATCTGGATTGGAGGTTCAGCCATTGTCTTGGTTTGATTGAGATCACTTCTACCCTGAGCCATTTCTGACTAGGTCACCTGATACTGAACTGGCTCAGCACAGGGATTTGAATATTTCTAGGAGTGACCTTAACCCTTTATTAAATCTGTTCTAAAAGGTATAATCCATTACACTGCTGACAGTCCAGATGCACTTAGCACTTGATCAGTGAGCCACTGTTCGTTTACATCTAGTTCCTACTCATGTCTCATAACGGCTAGCATGAGCATAATCTTTATAAAACACTAAGGAAAAGGCACAGGCTGAAGTATATGTGGAGTAGATCCAGCTTCATGAAGGATGACTTCCACCAGATGCTTATTATTTGGAATAGTATTCAGAAATCTCAACTAAGGATACATGCTCTTGTCCAGTGGCACACCTACTGTGTCAGATTATCTATCCAAACTTTCCTGGGGTTGTCAACAGACTGCATCATCTGCTCAAACATTTTTAGGGCTGTCAATAATCTGTACAGCCCAGCATACTTCTCAACCTCTTAGCACAAGAAATCTGGACAAAGCCTGACATAATGGGGGGAAAGGCTTAAAAATAGGGACACATTTTAAATATTCCTCTTACAAACTTAGAAAGTTGTTAGAATAACAGGATTTGTGTTAGCATTTATTTTCTGAAGGATATGAAGTCTGAAACTCAAATGTGCATCTTTATTTGGTGACTAATCCTTGCATCATCCCAGTGATTTGTCAAAAAAAAAATATGAGGTACAGACCAAAAAATATGAGGCAAAAATCTGGACATTCTGCAAAAATCTGTACAGTTGACAGGCAGCACATCTGTCCACCCAAACTGTTTTTTTCTCTCCCTCTGAAAAGACTACACAATTTTCCATAAATAAGGTTGCCAAAATAAAGCTATCATTTCCTGCTGGTGTTCTCTCAGAGCAGAGTTAAGGTGCCATCATAATCTCTTTTGTTGGCTGGAGTTCAGCTATGATGACTTTCAGAACTGGACCCTTTCCCTACAAAGCTTGTTCAGTTAGCTTGAGGGACTTGGTCCAGTGAATATCCAGGCAGTATGGGTTTCTTTACAAAATGAAGCTTCTCCACCATCATTAAGAGAGATGTATGTTACCACTCTTTAAAATAATCTTGCATCAGAGCTTCCAGTTGGAGAAGTGCTATCACATCTCTAATCTTCTTTTTATAAGTGTGGCTATTAAGGAGGTGGTTTAAAGTAAGACACATTTTCATTTGACATCTCATGGTCTCTCATATCATTATGAGCATGGTTTTCAATTCTCAAAACAGAAATGACATGGCTCTTTTAGGAGATATGGGCAATTTTGTGTTGCTGAGACACAACTATTTGATTTTTCTTCTCTTAAATCTCTCAGCAACATCTCAACATTGCAGACTACAGCATCAGTCTTGGATTCCTGCATACTCACTGTGGACCTTCAGACCCAGGCTATCTCCCTTCCCAGTCTCTAAGCACACTGCATAAGAGCCATTCATGTATCTACTTGGCTGATGTGTGGGCTTCCACAGAGTTTAACTTTGACATCTCTGTTGCTCATGGTACATCTGCCTCCTCTAAAAAGTACAGTTTTGTACCTACCATAAATGTAGATGTCAGATAGATATGCAACTGCAGTCCTTACATATGGGTTGTCCTGCCTCAGGCAGCCCTCGGTCGGCCGGATTCCAAAGTCTGGGTCCGACGTCGGCTGATGTCGCCTCCTCCCCGACGTCAGAGCGGCTGGGGTATAAAAGCATCAGCCGACGCCATCTTCCTCAGTGTTTCTTGCCCCAGATGCCAGGTGCCCTCCAAGGAAGGCTAAAATTAGAACTGGATAAAAAATTCAAGACATACACAATAGCAATAAACAGATACACCATAACAGATATCCCCAGCTAAGTATAAAAGGAGGGAAGTGGACCCAATACACAGAGGGGTAGGAGGCAGGGAAAACCTGACTGCAGTTGCATATCTATCGGACATCTACATTTATGGTACGTACAAAACTGTACTATGTCCTTCAAGAATGCAACTGCAGTCCTTACATATGGGTTGAATACCATAGCCAAGCTGGGGGTGGTAGGCTCTAAGATAAGGATGGTGTAGCTAAAATGCCCTGCAGGACTGCCGAAGCAAAGCCTGCTCAGGATCTGGAATATAAAGGGAAGTTGTAGTGCTTGGAAAATGTATGCACGGAGCTCCATGTAGCAGCTTCTAGAATGTCCTTTGTAGCCACCCCTCTTAGGAAGGCTGTGGAGGTGGCTGTAGCTCTGGTGGAGTGTGGCCTGACATTGGCTGGCACACCCTTTCCATGGAAAGAATAACAGAATCTGATGCAATGTCCAATCCAATTTGAAATTGTTTGTTTGGAAATTGCTTTTCCTTGCACTCCAGGAGCGTAAGCTACAAATAGTTGGTCAGACTTTCTGTTGGCCTTTGTTTTGTCCAAG
Source organism: Protopterus annectens (assembly GCF_019279795.1). Classification (NCBI taxonomy): domain Eukaryota; kingdom Metazoa; phylum Chordata; order Ceratodontiformes; family Protopteridae; genus Protopterus; species Protopterus annectens. Next base: position 1,831,054,657 of record NC_056726.1, read on the forward strand.
TAGTAGCGCAGTTGTCTGTGAATGTCCAAAGTGTGCAGTAGCTTTTCCCCTTTATTTTGAGGATTGGGGAAGAAAGTAGGCAGGTGAATTGCTTGATTTAGAGACACCCTGGATATCACTTTTGGCATAAAAGAAGGATTGGTTCTTAAAGAAACCCTGTCCTGATGAAAAATGAGGAATGGAGGTACTGCCATGAGGGCCTGTATTTCCGAAACTCTTCTTGCTGAGGTTATTTCCAACAGGAAAACTGTTTTCCAGGAAAGAAATTGCAATTCTGAAGATGCTGCTGGTTCAAAGGGAGGAAGAGTTAATTTTTCCAACACGAAATTGAGGTCCCATGAAGGCACTGGTGGTTTTCTGGGAGGTTTGATATTCTTTACCCCTCTTAGAAATTGTCTTAGCAAAGGATGTGAAAACACAGGTGGATCAGTGTTGTATCTTGCTGAAATTTCTGAAGCGTGTATTTTTATGGAAGAATAGGAAAGTCCATTATGCAGCATGTCTGCCAAGTATTCCAATATCTGTGGGATGCTCATTACTGATGCATCCTGTCCCTTGTTGGCATTCCAGATGTTGAATCTCTTCCATTTGGCTGAATAAGTTTTTCTGGTGGAAGGTCTGCGCGCTTCCAATAATATCTGTTGAACTTTCTTGGAGAGAGAGATATGGGGAGAAATCATGGGACCCTCCAAGCTGTCAGCTGCAGAGTTTGCAGGTTGGGATGAACCGTCCTGTAATTATGCGGAGTCAAGAGTGGAGACCATTGAGGCAGGGGCCACGGTTTGGTGCAAGTTATGCTCCTTAGTAATGGATACCAGTGCTGTCTTGGCCAATCTGGAGCTATTAAGATGCCTTTCGGTTGCTCTGCTTTAATCTTCAGTAACACCTTGGTCATCAATGGTAGAGGTGGGAATGCGTAGATTGTTAGAGAGTTCCAGCTGAATGAGAGAGCATCTATTTTCCAGGCTTGTGGATGGTGTGACCTTGAGCAGAACTTTTTCAGATGATGATTGAGGTGGGAGGCAAAGAGATCTATGTCCGGCCTCCCCCCTACAGAAGTTATTTGTGCAAAAATGTCTGCATGCAACATCCATTCGTGTGGATCCAGGATGTTTCTGCTTAGACTGTCCGCTAGAACACTGTCCCTGCCTGGAAGAAAACTGGGATTGTAGCTGTATGTTCAGTTGTAGGGATTTTTCCCAAAGAGTCATTGTTAGTCTGCAAAGGGGGTAAGAATGATTACCTCCCTGCTTATGTACCACATAACAGTGGTGTTGTCTGTCTATTAGTAGATGACCTTGTTGAAGATATTTTCCGAAGGCCTCGATTGCATGCATTACTGCTAACATCTCTTTTTGATTGATGTGCAGATGTACTTCCTGGGGAGTCCATTGCCCTTGAATACATCTGCCCTCCATGTGCGCCCCCCATCCATGGTCTGAGGCGTCTGTTGTAATGGTTTGGCTTGTTTGAGGCTTGTTGAAAGGCATACCTTTGTTTAACTGGCTTGCTTGGGCCCACCACAAAATTCCTTTTAGACATGGGATGAGTGGGATAATTGCTTCTAAGTTGTGGCTGTGTTGAGACCATAAACTTTTTAGGTACCATTGTAATTTTCTCATGTGTAGTCTTGCCAGTGGAATCAGTAGAATGTAAGATGCCATGAAACCCAGGGCCTGCAGGAATTTCCTTGCAGTCATCTGGGTGAGCATTGCTAGGCTTTTGAAGTAATGTGGTAATTGTTCTTGCTTCTCTTCTGTGAGGTAAGCCATTTGTGATTCTGTGTCTAGTTTGGCTCCTAGAAAAGTTATTTGTTGGGATGGCAGTAGTCTTGATTTTTGTAAGCTGACTGTGTATCCCAAAGCCTGTAGTAAGTGAATGACATAATTCAAGTTTTTTGTCAAGGCTTGCTTGCTGTCCGCTTGTATAAGGCAGTCGTCCAGGTAAGGGTATATTTGTATCCCCTGGAGTCTGCAGTGTGCAATTACTGATGCCAGGCATTTCGTGAATACTCTGGGCGCAGTAGATAAGCCAAAAGGTAATGCTGAGAATTGATAATGCTCTGACCCTGCAAGAAATCTGAGGTATCTTCTGCAACTGTGTCTGGGACATGCAGGTATGCCTCCTTGAGGTCCAGAGTAACCAGCCAAGACCCCTTGCCCAGCATGGGAAGGAGTTGCTGTAGTGTCAGCATTATGAATTTTGGTACAATGAGAAAAGTGTTCAGAGCGGACAAGTCCAGTATAGGTCTCCATTGCTTTTCTTTTCTTGGAACAAAGAACAGTCTTGAGTAAAATCCCTGGCCTTGTTCTTGAGGAGGAACCTTTTCTATTGCTTTGATTTGTCTCAGCTTTGAAACTTGTTCGTATGCCTCCGCCCTTTGATTTTGTGGCAGGTTTGGCATGTCTTGTCTTGTTGGTAAAGTATGGAAGTGGAACCTGTAGCCTTGGTCTATTATGTCCAGAATCCATTTGTCCTTTGTTAAGATGTGCCAATTTTTTGAAAATAAGGATAATTTTCCGCCTAAAGGTGCTTCTCTTTGAGCCTTGGTCGGCGGTGTCAAAGGCAAGTCATTGTGATTGTCCCTGTGGAGCAGGGGAAGTTCCTGCGCCACCTCTCTGATTAGTCGGTTGCCATTGGCGTCCCCTGTAGGAGCCTCTGTATTGCCCTCTTCCTCGGGCATGCCTGTTTTTTCCCCTTTGAAACTTGTCAGTGTCCGGAAAGGACCAGTTCTTAGAAGGCCAATTCCTGCTGAACCTGGAGGAAATCCTTGACTGTTTGCACTGAATTAGCCTTTTCCTCAATTGATTTCAACACATCCTGAGCATTAGCACCAAATAGCTTGTGTTTTTCCAGAGGTGCATCTAGAAGCTTTGCTTTAACATGATCTGGTAATGGCTGCTCTTTTAACCATGCATGTCTACGTATGACGGCCCCTGTCATAGCTGCCCTACATGAAGCTTCCAATGCATCATATTCACACTGAAGAAAATGATTGCTAACCTGCTGTGTGTTGTGAACCACATCCTGCAAGGCCTTTCTATCTAAAGGCTCAGGAGAGGCTAACTTTTTCTGCAAATCATCCATCAAGAAATCCTGATACTGAAACATATGAAAAAGGCAATTGAGGGCTCTCATGGCAAGTGTGGTTGAGGTATAAACTTTTTTGCCCCACCTCTCCAGGGACCTAGCTTCCCTGTCTGAGGGCAAAGGATTCTTGGCCGTGGATGTTGTCACCCCTTTGGGCCTCTGGGAAATTGTTTCTAGATCAACAGCATGGGCCTTAAAGAAATGTTTGTGAGTTTCAGGAACCCTGTAGTATCTGTCCGGCTTGACAGGAGCAGGGGGGAGAGAATCAGGAGAAGCACTCGAATCTGAGTACACATCATCCAGAACATCTAGCAATGGAGGGATAGCTAAAGGCCTGTGTTGGGGAAGCTTAAGGAAGGTACGAAGCCATTTCCTGGAATCGGAGAATTCCTGGCCTTGCCACTGAAAGTGCTCTCTCATGGAGTGGAGAATTTCCCCAAAAGAAATATCCTCAGGAGGAGAGGCAGAGGGGATAGAATCCTCCGCATCTGAATCCTCGTAGGCCTGGAAGGACTCTTCCTGGGTATCTGAGTGATCAGAATGACCAGAGGCTTCATCTGAAGAAAGGGTGTCTGTATGCTCAACCCTGGGCCTTTTGTCTGAAGGTGGCTGAGATCCTCTGTCAGGATGGGCCTGGGAGCCTCTGATTAAAGAAATTAAATCTGCAGCTAAAGACATGATTTGTTTATCAGTAGTGGGCTGAGGCAAAGCTTTAGGAGGGTGAGACTTAGCCTGGCTAGCAGCCTTAGCACGTGTGTAGGCCTTGATAGACATAGACATAGGGGGCCTAGCTGCCCCACGTGCTGGAGTAACCTTGTCCACTGGTATGGTCTCAGGCAAATCTTGGGCTTCAGAATCTGGAGGAAAATCAACCACCGGCACTTGCGCAGGCTCCGGTGCCGGAGTGATCGGTAAAGCGGTGTCGTCGGTCCGGAGCGGTGGAACAACCACCTCAGAAGAGACCGATGCACTCGCGGTAATTTTTGGTGTGGTGTCAGTGGAAGTCGCGGGCTGAGGATGTCGGTCCCGGTCCTTCCGTTTTTTGGAAATATGAGGTGTCGGTTGTTCCGACGGCATGGTATAAGAGAATTTATCACCAAAAAAGATCTTCAGCAAACTCTGCCTGGCGCCTGAGGGTGCGCTTACTGAAGCAAGCACAGGCCGAGAAGTCGTGGTCTGGGCCAAGGCAGGGGAGGCAGTAAGAATGGAAGTCCTTATGAGGTACTTGTTTACCACAAGACAAACATTTATTAACTTTTTCAGTTTTTTCTGACATCGGCTGAGGCAAGAAAAAGATCCCCAACGGGGTACTTAGCTTTTTTGATGACTTCGGATATGTAAAACACAGGAGCTGACCGACCGGCACTTGCGAACTGCTTCTGCTTCGGGCACCGCACGGCAAGAAAGACTGAGGAAGATGGCGTTGGCTGATGCTTTTATACCCCAGTCGCTCTGACGTCGGGGAGGAGGCGACATCAGTCGACGTTGGACCCCGACTTTGGAATCCGGCCGACCGAGGGCTGCCTGAGGCAGGACAACCCATATGTAAGGACTGCAGTTGCATTCTTGAAGGACATCACAGTATATATCAAAAAGAGGGATGCAGTTTTATTGCTACAATGATGACGTTTTTACCATAAACAACCTTCTCAGTAATTTTCCCTATAAAAGATGGTTAGGGAATGGGTAATAATTCTCCAGATTCAGTGGATATGACAGCTCATGTCAATCATTACATTTAATTTAAAATTAAAAGCTGGCTCAAGTCAAAATTAAATTTTTCCCTCTTTTTGTTGTGATTAACATGTTGGAATTCAACACCTTGGCATGTTTCTGGACAACACTCTAAAGGAACAGGTGAAAGGAGATTATAAAATCTGTGCATTTTTAACTCAAGCACATTTCCAGAAATAAACACTTATTCAGGTTGACAGCTAGAACAGTCAGCCCTCTCTATCATCCCACTCTGACCACTATAATTGGCATCTCAGGCACTGTCCTGGAGCAGTTGCAATGGGTGCAAAATTATTCTGCTAGACAGCTGAAGGGCAACTCTAGTTATGACTGTATTACCCTCTGTCTTGAGGAAAATGCATTGTAAAACTACAGTACACAGTGGACTTTAAGACCCAGTCTCTCTCTTTCCTTGTAGCTCTTATTTACATAGTCCAGTTGGACAAAGGTCCCCTCTACCTAAAGAGCTGTTTGGTTCTCTATACCTCAATTTGCAGTCTCTGTTCTACCAGTGAGAGACTAGTGGAAAAGTACAGTTTTGTACTTACCATAAATGTAGATGTCCGAACTGGATAGCATCTGCAGTCATAACAACTGGGTTGTCCTGTCGTCAGGCAGCCCTTCAGTCGGCCGGATTCCAAAGTCCGGGTCTGGCTTCGGCTGATGTCGCACTTCACCCGACGTCATCTCTGTTGGTCTTTGGGTATAAAGGCATCAGCCGACGCCATTTTCTTCAGTGTTTCTTGCCCCAGATGCCAGTAGCCCTCTTGGAGGCTAAAATTTGGATAGATGCCAATGTTTCCAAAAAGATAGAGGTAAACACAAAAATAAGCATATATATACAAACAAATACACCATAAAAGACTCCCCCCCCCACCAGCTAGCTATTAGGAGGGTAAAACACCCTAGGAGTACCACAGAGGGAAGGAGGAGGTAATCCTGACTGCAGATGCTATCCAGTTCGGACATCTACATTTATGGTAAGTACAAAACTGTACTATGTCCTTCATGGATGCATCTGCAGTCATAACAACTGGGTAGAATACCATAGCCAACTAGGGGAGGAGGATAAAACTAGATTATGGTGTGTTTAGGATCCCTTGCAGTACAGCAGTGGCAAACCCTGCTCGGGATCTGGAATATAGAGGCAAATTATAATGCTTGGCAAATGTATGCACGGAGGTCCAAGTAGCCGCCTCAATAATGTCTTTGGTTGCCACTCCTCGTAAGAAGGCTGTGGTAGTGGCTGTTGCCCTTGTAGAATGAGGTCTTATGTTCTGTGGAATTGGTTTTCCATGGAAGGAGTAACAGAATCGTATGCAATTTCCTATCCATTTGGAGATTGTCTGTTTGGAAATAGCTTTTCCTTCCCTTCCTGTTGCATAGGCTACAAAAGTTGGTCAGTCTTTCTGCTATTTTTGTTCTGTCCAAGTAGTAGCGTAGCTGTCTATGTACATCCAAGGTATGCAGTATTCTTTCCCTCTGTTTTGTGGGTTGGGAAAGAAGGTAGGTAGGTGGATTGCTTGGTTTAAAGACACTCTGGATACCACCTTAGGCATAAATGTAGGATTAGTCCTCATGGACACTCTATCTTGGTGGAAGATTAGGAAGGGTTGCACTGCCATTAAGGCCTGTAGTTCTGAAACCCTCCTTGCTGAAGTAATTGCCAGTAGGAAAGCAGTTTTCCATGACAGGTGTTGTAGGTCTGCTGTTGCTGCTGGTTCAAAGGGTGATAGTGTCAACTTTTCTAGCACAAAGTTTAAGTCCCAAGCTGGTAAAGGTGGTTTCCTTGGAGGTTTTACATTCTTGATTCCTCTGAGGAACTGCCTGAGCAAAGGGTGCGAAAAACAGGTGGATCAAAGCTGTATTCTGCTGAAATAGCTGATGCATGTATCTTGATGGAGGAGTAGGACAGGCCTGAATGAAGAAGTTCGGCCAGATACTCCAGAATGTTAGGCATATCTGTGTTTGACACATCTTTTCCTCTTTCAGTACTCCAAATGACAAACCTTTTCCATTTTCCAGCATAGTTCCTTCTTGTTGAAGGTCTGCGTGCTTCAAGAATAATGTCTTTAACTCTTTGAGAAAGTTCTGGATTAGCTGCTGCTATGTGATGTTCCATGCAGTCAGTTGCAACGTTTTTAGGTTTGGATGTATGATGCTGTAGTTGTTCTTAGTTAACATCAAAGGCATCAGGGGTATTGGCCACATATTGTTCCGAGACATGCCCCTCAGCAGTGGGTACCAGTGTTGTCTTGGCCAGTTTGGAGCTATCAGGATTATCCTTGGACGTTCTTCCTTGATTTTTAGTAATACTTTGTGTATCAAGGGAAGAGGTGGGAATGCATATGCTGTTAGGCCTTTCCAGCTGAAGGAGAGCGAATCCACTTTCCATGCTAGTGGGTGGAATGTCCTTGTGCAGAATTTTTTGAGCTGGTGATTGAGAGGTGATGCGAATAGGTCTATCTGAGGCATTCCCCATTTCTTTGAGATGGTCTTGAAGATGTCTGGGTGCAGTTTCCATTCGTGGGCATTCGATGTGGTTCTGCTTAATATGTCTGCTAGAGTATTTTCTTTTCCCGGTACAAATATTGCCTGTAACTGGATGTTGTAGCTGAGTGCCAGGGTCCACAGCTTCAAAGTCATTCTGCATAGGGGTATGAATGAGTGCCTCCCTGTTTGTTGATGTACCACATGACTGTGGTGTTGTCTGTCCTTATCATCAACTGGCCCTCTTTGAGAAATAGTCTGAACTTTTGGATTGCCAGTTTTACTGCCAGCATTTCTTTTAGGTTGATGTGCAGGTGAAGTTGATCCTGTGTCCACAATCCTTGCACGCATTTGTCCAGCATGAGGGCCCACCATCCTAGGTCTGAAGCGTCTGTTGTGATGGTCTGGCTTGCTTGACATCTGCGAAAGGGTAGGCCTGGGTTTGACTGGCATGCCTGGGCCCACCATAGGAACTCCTGTTTTAAGCATGGAATTAGTGGGATTTCTGTTTCTAGGCTGTGTCTATGTTGGGACCATAAATTCTTTAGGTACCACTGTAGTTTTCTCATATGTAGTCTGGCAAGTGGGACCAAGATTATGCATGATGCCATGAAGCCCAAGGCCTGCAGTACTTTTCTTGCTGTTAACTTGTTCAGCTTTGTTAGTCCCAAGAAGTAAAGAGGGAGTTCTTTTTGTTTTTCTGTAGTTAGGAATGCCATTTGTTTTACTGTGTCCAATTCCGCGCCCAAGAATGTTCTTGTTTGGGATGGTATCAGCCTTGACTTTTGTAAATTGACTGTGTATCCCAGTGCTTGTAGCAAGTAAATGACCCTTTGTAAATCTGTTGTCAGCTTGCTTTTGTTGTCCCTTGTAGCAGGCAGTCGTCCAGGTATGGGTAAATTTGAATTCTGTAGTCTGCAATGGGCGATTACTGATGCCAGGCATTTTGTGAATACTCTGGGCAGTAGATAAGCCAAAGGGCAATGCTGAGAATTGATAGTGCTCTGATCCTGCAAGAAATCTGAGGTATCTTCTGCAGATTGGTCGAATGGGGACGTGCAGGTATGCCTCCTTGAGATCTAGAGTTACCAGCCAACACTCCTTGCCCAGCATGGGAAGAAGTTGCTGTAGGGTCAGCATTTTGAATTTTGGGACAATGATGTATGTATTTAAGGCGGACAGGTCGAGAATTGGTCTCCAACTTTTTCCTTTCTTGGAACTAGGAATAGTCTGGAGTAGAACCCTTTCCTTGCTCTGCTGTTGGCACTCTTTCCACAGCTCTCATGTTTGCTAACTGCATTATCTGTTGTAGAGCCTCTGTTTTTTTGATTTGGAGGTAGATTTGGCATTCCTCTTTTGACTGGTAAAGTGTGGAAGTGGAACCGTAACCTTGATCTATGGTTTGTAAAATCCACTTGTCCTTTGTTATATAGTGCCAGTTCTTTGAAAATAAGGTTAACTTTCCGCCTAGAGGAGCTGCTATTTGTTCCCTGGTAGGCGGATTTAGGATTAAGTCACTGTGGTTGTGTTGATGTAGTGGCAGTGGTTGTGTCTGTGCCTCTGTTGTTACCTTGCCACTGTCGTCCTCTGTAGGCACCTCCTCTGGATTGGTTTCTGCCTCTGGAACGTCTATTCCTGCCCCTTTGAGATCTTGTGGAGTCAGGAAAGGACCAATTTTTGGCAGGCCAGTTCCTGCTAAACCTTGGGGGTTGAACCTGCAAGAAATCTTTAACCGTTTGAACAGATTTTGCCTTTTCTTCCATTTTCTTCATAACCTGCTGGACAGGTGTACCAAACAAACTTGTCTTATCCATAGGAGCATCTAGTAACTTTGCTTTAACATGCTTGCTCCTTTAGCCATGCATGCCTTCTTATCACTGTGCCAGTCATGGCTGATCTAAATGAAGCCTCCAGTGCATCATAGCCACATTTTAAGGAATGGTTACTAACCTGTTGTATGTTATTTACCATTTCTAATACATATTTCTTATCAAGAGATTCATCAGTGGTTAGCTTTTTAGTTAACTGATCAAGCATAAACTCTTGGTATTGTATCATGTGAAACTGACAGTTTAAAGCTCTAGCTGAGAGAGTAGCTGAAGTGTAGACCTTTTTGCCCCATCTGTCTAATGACCTTGCTTCCCTTTCAGAAGGAATAGGGTTTTTAGCTATGGTGCTACTGCCTTGGGACCCTGGGATATAGTTTCGGGTCTGCAAGTGGGGCCCTGTAAAGGTGGTGATGAGTGTCTGGCACCCTGTAAAATCTGTCTGGTTTGGCAGGGGCTGGAGGTAAAGAATCTGGTGCGGAGCAGACATCATTGAAAGCATCATCCACCACAGAGAGAACAGGAGGTATAGCCAAGGGCCTGTGTTGTGGAAGGTGCAGAAAGGTCCTAAGTCTTTTCTGGAGTCTGAAAAATCCTGTTGCTGCCATTGGAACTGCTCTCGCATGGCATGTAAGGTTTCGCCAAAGGAGAATTCTTCTGGTGGGAAGCAGCTGGAATGGATTCTTCAGCATCAGAGTCTTCAAAATTGGAGAAAGGAGCCTCTGGCTGGTCAGTTATGTCTGATTCATCGGCAGAATCATCAGATGACACTGGCTCAGGGGCTCTGCCCTAGGTCTCTTCTCTGGGGCTGAGAGGCCCTGTCTGGGTGAGATTGAGATCCTCTAATTAATGAAATTAAATCTTCTGCCAGAGTAAGCATTTGAGAACTAGAGGAGGGCCTGGTTGTAGGGGGTTTAACAGGCACTGTTTTAGTAGTCTTGGCTGCTTTAGCCCTGGCAAGGCCTTAATGGACATGGCTGCTGGAGGCCTAGCAGCACCACGCACTGGGGTAGAGACATCCAAGGGAATGGTGTCTGATAAGTCAGTGGCAACCACCGTAGTGGATAAAATTTCTGAGGCCGATTCAAGAGTGGTAGCAGGGGCCTCAGTTGTAGAGATAGTTTCAGCTGTACTTTGATCAGTTTTCTCGGTTTCGGCCGAAACCGAGACACTCATGTTTGCTTAACCATGGTTTCGGCCGAAACCGCGGACTGTGAGTGTCGGTCTTTATCTTTGCGTTTTTTGGCAGATTGGGTAGTCGGAGGATCCGACGGCATAATGTACGCAAAATCAGAACCGAAAAACTGTTCAGCAAACTCCGACCGACGCCTAAGCGTTCGTCGGTTGAACGAAGCACAGGCCGAACAGGCTGCTACGTCGTGGGCTGGGCCTAAACAGGGCAGACAATAAGAGTGGAAATCTTTATGAGGTATTTGTTTCCCACAGGTTAAACAATTATTAACTTTTTCTGACATCGGCTGAGGCAAGAAAGAGTCCCCAACGGGGTACTTAGCTTTAGAAGTCTTCGTAGTATTCGGTAGAAGTAATCTCTGGATCCGACCGACCGGCACTTGCGAACAGCTTTTGCTTGAGCCACGCCGCAAGAAAGACTGAAGAAAATGGCGTCGGCTGATGCCTTTATACCGAACCAACAGAGATGACGTCGGGTGAAGTTCGACATCAGCCGAAGCCGGACCCGGACTTTGGAATCCGGCCGACTGAAGGGCTGCCTGACGGCAGGACAACCCAGTTGTTATGACTGCAGATGCATCCATGAAGGACATTTCCATGCAATTATTCAAGAGTCATCTGACCACTGCTCACTTGCAATATCAAGCCCAGGTTATGGGAAATTCATTACAGTCTCATCTCAGCCTCGGAGCTAGAAGACTGAGCCTTCTTTCAAGAGCTGATGGGAATGCTACCTGTTCAGAAAGATGTTATTTAATTCCTAGATACAAGTTTTGGGTCTAAATGTTTTTGATGTCTTAATGTGCATCCTAGTAGCTCATTCTGTGGTCTCACATTAACAGAAAAGTTTAACTGATGTTTACTGTTGTTTTAACTGTTTTACTGTTGGTTATTATTGTAAGGTACTTCACCTCTGACAAAAAAAAAAAACTTTTACACTTTAAATAATGGACACTCAAGAAGCACATATTTTCACAAACTTAACTCCTTACAAGTTCTCAACTTCTACTTGAATGAATATACCAATGCAATCAGAAAAGTCATTTAAGGTAATTATGTTCCAGAGCAGAAGGCAATGAAGAGGCATTAATTCTAAAATTCTACTTCTCTACCCTCACAGCACTGCTCTGCACTACAACTATGACCAAGTGGATGCACAAACAGCAAAGTTCAGGACATAGGAGGTTACCAGGCTAATGGCCTCAGGACCCTTACAGTCCTATCCAACTGCAACCTGTGTTCCCAAGGGTGTCTGGTTCAAGCAGACACTAAAATCAAGCAGACACTCCTATCCAAGAGGGACACAGGTGAAAACCCTGGGGTGACTTTCCAATTCATCCAAATTATGCTTAAATAGTTACTTATGTCCCGTCAAGAACAGCAACATGGTTCAACAAACATACTAGTCGTCATACTAACTTTATGTTGATACAAGCCTAATAAGCACAACATATCCTGAAGTTTACGCACCTGCACACTTTCCTGATAGCAAATTAACAGCAACACTTGGAGGTAAGCATCTAAGAATCTAAGAAACTCAGAGCTTACACTTCATAAAATGTGATCCATGTTCTAAAGACTACAACAGAGAGAATGATGTATAAAGATGAATTTAAATCTCAAAACACAAAAGCAAAATGGGCTGGTAAAACACTTGTAACCACAAAATCCACTCGTCAAAACTTACATCTTTTTTTCGGAGGTGATAGTGGTATCACATCAATGGAGGGAAGTGGACGATAATTTGGTTGGATGGGAGGAAGTGGAATATCTGGTAAAGTAGGAACTACATCAATTACTATCTGTAATAGAAACAAAACGAATGATAGCATCAACATTTTACATGTGTGACCAGGAAGTTACATTACTATAATACTGCAAAAAGCAAAAATGTAATTCAGTGGACTAACTTGGTTTCCAGCTTTAAAATTCTAGATTTAACACACTGGTCTGTTAATTCCATGAAATAACAGTTATGCCAAATTTTCTACTGTATACAAGTATTAACACGTGCAAAAAACGTCTTAATGTGTGTGTCATTGGGAACAGCCCACTGTTTAAAGGGCGGGAGGGTTCAACACAGTACAGTTGTGTACACTTACCATAAATGTAGATGTTCGAGTGTATTCACTGATGCAGTCATCACACTTGAGTTATCTGCCTACAGGTAGGCCTCAGTCAGTCCGAATACCAGAGTCTTAGTATTCCTGCGTCGGATGCCCTCGCTTTTTCCATGACGTCGGGTCATCAGGGGTATAAAAACAGGCAGCCGATGCCATTGCATCAGTTTTTCTTGCCCCAAATAGGGAGCTAGTACATGGTGTGGAAACAACTACCAGTAAAAAGTAAATACCAATACCATTAGGAATAGCCACAGAATGGAGAGATAGAAAGATATAGAAAACCAGGGAGCTGGAGGGAGGGAAACCAGGACTGCAACAGTGAATACACTCGAACATCCACATTTATGGTAAGTGTACACAACTGAACTATGTTCTTCGTATTTCACTGCTGCAGCCATCACATTTGGGTTGATTCCCAACAAAGCCGAGGAAGGGTGGAGGTAGTCAAGATGAGTTAGGGCTGGCTAGTAGTCCCTGAAAGACTCCTGTAGCAAATTCTGCCCTGGCTTTGGAAAAGATAGATAAGTGGCAATGCTTGGTGAAGGTGTGTACAGAACTCAAGTTGCAGCTTCCAGAATGTCCCTGGTAGGGACTCTCCTGAGAAATGCTGTAGAGGTAGATGTAGCCCTAATGGAATGTGTTCTGATCCCCTGAGGGGTTGGTTTTTCATGGTGCTTGTAGCATTAATGAATGCAGTGTGCTATCCATTTGGAAATGGTTAGTTTAGAAATGGCCTTAACCTCTGCTCCTGTTGCAAAGCTGACTAGCAGCTGGTCAGATTTTCTGAAAGGCTTAGTCCTATCAAGGTAGAACCTGAGTTGTCTGTGCACATCCAAAGAGTGCAGGATCCTTTCCCCTTTATTCTGAGGGTTACGGAAGAAGGTTGGCAAATGGATAGATTGGTTTAGTGCCACACTGTACACCACCTTAGGCATAAAGGACGGGTTAGTCCTGAGGGGAAACCCTGTCAGCATGGAAGATGATAAAGGGTTTCACCGCCATCAGTGCCTGTAGCTCAGACACTCTTCTAGCTGAAGTGATGGCTAGAAGCAAGGCTGTTTTCCAAGAGAGGAATTTTAACTCTGCTGAAGCAGCAGGTTCAAAAGAGGGAAGTGTGAGCTTTTCCAGTACAAAGTTAAGGTCCCAAGCAGGGGTGGGTGCTCTTCTTGGGGGCCTTAAGTTGTTGGCCCCTCTTTGAAACTGTTTGATGAGAAGGTGAGAAATAGAGGTGGCTCAGAATAGCAATGATCCGGAAAGGCAGAGGCATGAATATTAATGGAGGAGAAGGAAAGGCCTCTGTGGATAGATCTGCTAGGTAATCCAGGATTAGAGGTAAGGAGGGCACTGATGTGTCCCTTCCTTTAGACTGAATCTAAGCACAATATCTTTTCCATTTTTTATGCTTAGGATTTCCTAGTACAAGGCCTTCTGGCTTCAAGAATGACATCCAGAACCTGTTTACTTAGGGTTGCTGGTAGAGTATTCAAGGAATAAGCCAGGCTGCAAGATTTAGGGTTTGCAACTGTGGATGCAAAATCTGTCCCTCCTGCTGTGTCAGCAGGGTAGGGGTCTAGTGTGGGTGCCAGGGTGACGCCGTGGTCAGGTTGTGCAGGAGTGAGTACCAGTGCTGGTGTGGCCAGTCCGGGGCAATCAGAATTGTCCTTGACCTGTCTTCTATTATCTTGAGTAGCACTCTTGAGAGAAGGGGCAGAGGGGGAAAGGCATAGATTGAGAGGTTTTCCCATTGAAAAAATAGGGCATCTATCTTGCAGGCCCTGCTGTGAGGGTTCCTGGTGCAGAATTTGCTTAACTGGTAGTTGTGGGGGGGAGGCAAAGAGATCCACCTCTGGGGTCCCCAACCTCTGGATCAAAAGGTTGAAGGAGCTGGGCTCCAATTTCCACTTGTGTGGGTCTAGAAGATTTCTGCTCAAGTCTGTCAGTGAATTTTGTTTGCCTGGCAGGAATTGAGCTTGTAGATGGACCTGGTTACCAAAAGCTGTGCTCCACAGAGTCATGGCTAACCTGCAGAGTGGGTAAGAATGGGTTCCCCCCTGCTTGTTTATGTACCACATAACTGGTGTTTGTCTGTTTTTATCAGCAGTTGTCCTGGAAGGATTAGGTATCTGAAAGCTGTCAGAGCATTTTGTACAGCTAGCATCTCCTTTTGGTTGATGTGCAGGAGAATTTGGCTGGGGCTCAAATGGCCCTGAATGCATTTGCCAGCCAAGTGGCCCCTCATGCATAATCTGATGCGTCTGTGGTCAGGGTTTGGGCGGTGTGGGGTAGAGTAAAATGCAGTCCCTTGTTGTGGTTGCATACTTCTGCTCACCAAAGGAACTCTGCCCTCAGACAAGGTATGATAGGAATGACTGTTTCCAGGTCATGAGAATGTTGGCACCAAAGACTTTTTAAGTACCACTGAAGTTTCCTCATACACAGGTCTTGCATATGGAATTAGCAGAATATATGAGGCCATGAACCCTAGGGCTTGCAGTACTTTCTTGCAGTTAGCTGGGTTCTGGTGGCCATTTGTTTGAAGTAGTCGGTCAGACCTGTTTTTCTGAAGTGAGAAATGCCAACTGGAAAGTTGTGTCCAAGCCTGCTCCCAGGAATACAATCTTTTGACTGGGTACCAGTTGTGATTTCTTTTCGTTGATGGTGTACCCCAATGAAGTGAAGTCTTTTTACAAATGCTAGGTGCTGAAGCAGCAATTCTTGGCTGTCCGCCTGAATCAGGCAGTTGTCCAAGTATGGGTAAATTTGGATATTTCTCTGCCTGCAGTATGCAAAGGCTGGAGCCATGCATTTTGTGAATACCTGGGCACAGTAGATAAGCCAAAGGGAAGTGCAGAGAACTGATAATGCATAGATCCTGCCCTGAAACGTAGATATTACCTGCATGATTCCTTGATGAGTATGTGCAGATAAGCTTCTTTTAAGTCTAGGGTGACTAACCAGGCATCCTTGGCTAGCATAGGGAGAAGCCGTTGCAGGGTAAGCATCTTGAATTTTGGGACCACTAGGAATGTGTTGGGAATTGAACGATCCAGGATTGGGTGCCAGGAGCCCTCTTTCCTGGGTACCAGGAATAGTCTGGAGTAGAAACCCTGACCCATTTGTTCTACTGGAACTGGCTGAATAGCTCTGATGTTGAGCAGGGAAAGAATTTGGTTTTGAGCCTCTGCCCAGTGGTTTGGAGGAAGGGCTGGAAACCCGCTTGGGGTTGGCAGTGAATGGGACTAAAATTTGTACCCCTGGGATACAATTTTGAGGACCCATTGGTCCTGAGTGATGGACATCCAGTTTTTTGCATGAAAGACAAGTTTTCCTCCTAGGGGCACAAGCAATTGGACAGGGCTGGGAAGTCATTGTGAACTTTTTCCATAGGGAGGTGGCTTACCACTCCCAGTTTTAGGGGTGGGAGCACTCTATTGCTTAGATCTCTGCATACCCTGAGACTGTAGTCTGGGTGGTCTGTTTCCCCTAGGTCTTGTTTGGGAAGGCCTGGAGGAGGCTGGAAAGGAGCAGTGTTTTGAAGGGCAATGCCTACTGAATCAAGGTGGTTGCACTTGTAAGAATTCTTCAACAGTTTGCATAGATTTAGCTTTTTCTTCCATCTTTTTAAGAACTTCTGCTTTGTTGCCAAACAAAACTTCCTTATTTAAAGGAGCATCTAGTAAATTGGATATGACATGATCTGGCAAGGTCTGCTCCTTCAGCCAAGCATGTCTTCTCAGTACAGAGCCAGTGACTGCAGCCCTGCAAGATGCTTCTAGGGCATCAAAGCCACACTGCAAAGTATGCTTACTAACTTGGTTTGCAGAATGCATAAGCTCTTGCAAATCTTTATTTTCTGCACAATCTGGAAATATTACCATTTTTTGTTTAATGATTGCCATAATATGTTGCTGGTACTTCAGCATGTGAAACTGCAATTTAATGCCCTGATAGCAAAAGTTGCAGAAATATATACCTTCTTACCCCATCTATCTAAAGCTCTGGAATCCCTGTCCGAAGGGGTAGGATTTTTGGCTGTAGTAGCCTTAATACCTTTAAGTCCCTGGAAAATGATCTCTGGATCAGCAGTAGGATTCTTGAAAAGAAACTTGTGGGAATCAGGTACTTGGTAGTACCTGTCAGGTTTCCTAGGGGCCAGATGTAAGGTGTCTGGAGTGAGACTGGATTCCATGAAAACATCATCCACAACATCCAGGACAGGGGGAATAGCTAAAGGCTTGTGCTGATGTAGCTCTAAGAATTCTCTGAGTCTCTATTTGGACTGAGGATAGTCTTGACATTCCCAATGGAAATGCTCTCTTAAAATATGCAAGGTTTCACCAAAAGAGAAATCCTCTGGAGGGGAGGCAGAGGGAATGGATTCCTCTGCATCTGAATCCTCATAGGCTGATAAGGGCATGTCCTGATAATCAGAAAGATCAGAGTCATTGGACTCCTGGTCTGTAGAATCTCAAGGCAACTGAATTCTTTGTCTCTTAGCAGGGGAAGGCTGGCTTTCCCTAATTAGCTTTATAAGGTCTTCAGCCATTCTAAGCCTCTGTTTTTGTGGCATGGGGACCTGAGCATCAGCTTTGGTCATCACTTTTCTAGGCATAGTGTGTACTCTGGGCCTAAGAAACTCGGTAGTTTTGGCTAAAAAAGTCGTCTGTTTGATTCGAACATTGGTAGGTCGGAAAATACCTTCAGAAGACGGTGCCCACACAGCGGCTCTGCACCCATCCAAGGTAGAGACATTCGCTGTCTCCATAGTCGAAGAAGCATCTCGCGGCATACCGGACTCCAAATGGGTCTCAGCAGAGGCCTGTGAATCCATAGAAGTAGGCATCAGGGGCTGCAAAGGCGCCTCACTGAGTACCGGCGGACTGGCGACTAGCTTAACGGAAGCGTCGTTGGCAGTTTCGGACCTATGCTGTCTGTCTCTGTCTTTATCCTCATGTTTTTTTCGGAAGATAGGTAGTCGGATGGCTTACCGAAGCTATTTTGGAATATGGAGATTGAACACGAAAGAATTTAGCA
Organism: Protopterus annectens; assembly: GCF_019279795.1. Classification (NCBI taxonomy): domain Eukaryota; kingdom Metazoa; phylum Chordata; order Ceratodontiformes; family Protopteridae; genus Protopterus; species Protopterus annectens. Next base: position 1,831,072,145 of record NC_056726.1, read on the forward strand.
ACAAAAATAGCCTGATGACGAATGGTTTGGGTGTTAAGGCACAAAACCGACAGCGAGGAACGTCATGGTCTGGGCCTAAACAGGTGACGCAGTAAGAATGAAAATCTCTGTGAAGCATTTACTTTCCACAGTCAAGACAATTGTTAACTTTTTCTGACATTGGTTAGAGCAAGAAAAAAAGATCCCCAACGGGGTACTTAGCTTTAAAAGACTTCAGGATTATCAACTCGAAAAACGAATATTTCAGGTAGTGGCCCACCGGCACTTGCGAACTGCTTCTGCTTTGGGCTCCTCCTCAGCAAGAAAAACTAATGTAATGGCGTCGGCTGCCTGTTTTTATACCCCTGATGACCTGACATCATGGAAGAAGTGACAGCATCCGACGTAAAAATACTAAGACTCTGGTATTCGGGCCGACTGAGGGCTACCTGCAGACAGATAACCAAAGTGTGATGACTGCAACAGTGAAACACGAAGAACATCTTAATGTTTCTTCTACATTTATGTATGAGCTCTGACTTTATACTCAAAAACCCAACAGCACCCAAACTCTCCATTCAGAGCCATAAGTTCCAGAGTAGGTTTACTCTTCCAGCATTACTTCTTCAGTTAACTGTAGCCAGATGCAGTTCTTTTGTTGCTCACTTACACAATGTAACACATCAGTAAAAAAGAAAATTGGCAAGTGGCTTCCTACTCCTGCTTTTGCCTTCAAAGTTCCATTGCTGAACCCATACTTGGAAAGGTACTTGAGGTGTTTAACTGTGCAAGTAAGGGCTAGTTGTGAGCCAGTATGATGCCTATGCCTAAAACTGCATCACAAACAAAACATTACTATTAATACTTATGGAAATTCTGAAAAATAGTGTGCAGATAAATAGTAACGTCTACAACTGGAGGGTGGAATGTAGCTGGACTACAGGGTCAACAGGCATCTGGTGAGGGCATTTCAGTGTCAGTAGTTGAAGGAATGTAGTTACAGGTCTGATGATATACATGTAAGTAAACTTAGTTCAATAAATGTTGCTTTCTTGCTCACAGTTTGAAATAAACCACAAGTGACACTAACAATTTTCAACTAATGTCTTAATGCTTCAGACAGCTGTGTCCTCTGCCAAAAAACACTATGTCCAGGAGGACAGCAGTAATTTGAGGCACAAGATTTTCTGCCTTTTGTCTCCCAGCACTTATTACACATCACTCCATAAAGAACTGGTATGAGGGCTTCCAATGTGCAGCCTATATACAAAAAAAAAAAATTCAAATTTTTCTATTTCTATTTCTGCCTTCTTTAACAATGCCTGCATTTCCACACTTCATACAAGGACATTCCTGCATATTCACAAAGCCTTCTGCATATTGCCCATACCCCATTCTTTATTTCACACATAGCTTTCCATATGTGCATAACTGTACTTTGTAGTTCACTGTTGCAGTAACAACTCTTGTGAATGTGTGCTAAACAGAAGTCTGAGGCCAGCCTGAACACCAGAGACGACCTCATTCCTCCACAGCCTGAAGAATGCCCTTCCCTCTGACATCAGGACATCTGTGATATAAAAGGCTGGTCAGATGGCACCATCTTCACTTCTTTCCTGTTACTGGAGTCCACTGCTACTTTGCATTTCAGTACTGCAACTGGTCCCCAAGCCAGAGGATTTCAGATAAGTACCCCACTGGGTAACGTTTCTACACTTTTTGCTAATCCGTTTAGCTTTTCTGTAGCAGTCAGAAAATAACTGCTTAGTGTGTGGAAAACAAATTCCCCACCAGAATTTCCATTATCTTTGTTTATTTTGCCGGTGTCTGGAGAAAGACATCCCAATTGCTACCCATTTTTTTTTTCAATTAAACATACACAGTTGAGCCTTTAGAAAATACTTAACAAAAGAGATCACGTTCTTGGCCTAAGTTCAAAACAAATATTTAACTATTCACAGGAAGAAAAATTAAAGGACAAGGACTCCTTCGATATCCAGCTCTTATTTTCCTCTAACTCAGCACAGGTTACCTTTGGTATATGCATTTTTGTAATCTGAATATTTCCCTAATCATCCACTGAATTTCTATCAAATTGCTTCAGGGATTACATCAATTTTCCTGTAAACTAAAAACTAAGCACTCAGTACAGAAATTAATACAGCGCAAAAATGCTGGTTTTATCACTGGCCTCTTGCAAACCCTTGTCTGTAACACTAGACAAAAAGTACAGTAGCATAACTAAAAATACCATTAATGGCAGATGGTCTAATGATCATTAATGTAGTACAGTTAGCTATATGGAGTTATACAGTCTGCCAAGGATATAACAGCCAGGCAGCTTCCAAAGCTTCAGAACACCTTCCACATGCCCAAACTGTCAGACAGCCCGAGCGGAGCTGACTATGAGACAAGTTTGGCAGTCAAGCTTTTCAAAACATTCTTGTCAACTTTAAGAGGGAGGAAGGCTAAACTCTGAAAGGACAATGCTAAGAACAACAAGAAAATAAACAACATACCATGACATAAACATACCAAAATACAAGGGGGATGGACGGGAGGGAGCAGCTACTGCAGCAGTGATCACTCGAACATCTACTATTATGGTCAAATTTATTTTAACTATGTTCATCATAGTAACCCCTGCTACTCTTGCTTACTACATTTGGGAGGTGAAAGGAGAAGAATCCAGGAGACCCTGGAGAAAGGTCCTTGCAAAACCTGATCTACATCTAGAGAAAGGATAAAAACTTCTAGTGCTTTACAAAACGATGTACAGAAGACCAAGTTGCTGTTTCTAGAATACTTCTAGAACCCAACCTTTTCCAAAAAGCCATAGATGAAGTCAAGGTCCTGGTAATGTGGGCCTTGACCCTACCTGGAATAGGTTTATTGTGGTAAGTATAACTAAAGGTAATAGCCTCAAACAGGTCTGTTTTGATACAGGTTGCTGATCCTTACCTTCACAAGAAACTAACAACTGATCAGATCATCTGAAAGATTTAGTTATTTACTTATTTATTTCACATTTGTTCACTGGGTTAGTCCTACTGGGCAGATACCCTTTTTCAGTGGAGACCTGAGGAGAAAAACTCAAAAAACAAAAAAAGTATGACAGTAAATGGTGGTAACAACTGCTAAATACAATAGTCACATTATGGTTTTCTACTTATAGTCACTAAAATAAAAATACAAATATAAAAAGAAATCACAGTACAGTTTCATCATAATCATAGTCACAGTGCTAACTGTTACAGATGTAGGAATATTATTAAAACTTAGGGTGAAAAAAGTATTAAGTAGGATCAGTGCAGGAGCAGGTCCTATTAACAGAATGTTTAATGATTTTTTGAAGCAGTTAGTGTTGGGAATTGATCTTAAATGTGGGGGCAGTTTAATCCAAGCCATGGCCACAGAGTGATTATACGGGAGTTTGCCAGGGTTTGTACATCTGTAGGTGGTGTTGCTCTGAGCTGCAGTATGTACAGTTTGGAGTGTATGGAGAGATTAGGGATGAGAGAGGAGGACACGAGTGAGGTTGATTTAAGATGGAGTGAGTCAAATGTATTTGAGGCAACAGCAATCAATGGCGAAATTCTAGCCACTGTAGGTTTTTAGGAATATACAGTGGTCATACCGCTCAACCTGGGAATATCAAATATCTGAACAAAGACCATGAAAAATTGGTACAAATTTGTATGCTGATTAACATAAAATTTGCCACACCGTTATGTAACCCCGCCCACTCCAACAGAATTCTGGGGTACCAACTTTCAAATGCAAACTGAAGAATAGAACCAAAATATGGCCCGACCCAGCCCAGACCTTGTAGTAAATGGTAATCATTTTTTTTTTAAATGTGTAGCAATGACATTCTCTGGGAAGGGAGAAGATGATGAACCTTAGGATTTTGTTTTTGGTAACTTGCAGTATGTGGGTTTTGTGGTAAAAGTAGGGCATTTAATGGTAGGCAATATTCTAATCTTAGCAAAAGAATATTAGTTTGCTAGGCCCTCCAAAAGTCATTCTCCATGGCCTACTGATCAGTGGCATAGCTAGAGTTTGTGCCGCCCAGGACTGTCTGAATTTGCCACCACCCCCCCCCCCCTCACAAAATCCTGGTCGAATGGGGCCCTCCCATACACAGCCCTCCCCCCTGCAGCCATTCCAATGTCCCATTACTTGGCTATTTCACCCCATTTACCATAAACACTGTAATGTACATACTGCTTTACTTCTACAATGCTTATTTGGATTTCATTTAAAACTTTTATTTTACATTTTATAGCACGACCAATAGACATCTGTTAAACAAAGCAATACAGTCACACAACGAAAATAGACTTGGCATTAAAACTTCTCTGCCCTTGAAACTCACATTCATTGAAACAGCACTGAAACCCACATTCAAAGAAAATGCATCTGACCAGCAGTGGATAAAGATTAACCTTTGGGCTATTTTCAAATCATAGGCCCCTTGCACACAAAACATACATGCATTCTTTGATGCACCTTCCTGACTGAATTAAATCATATTCCTTGTATAATACAGCACACTTGTTACAGTGCGTTTTAAATTTGTTTCAAACATTTTTCCAGTAAGCAATGAAACAAAATGCATGAACCAATAATGACAAAACTGCCCAATTCACAACATTTTCATCAAAAAAAGTATACTCAAACTTCTACAATCCACCAGTATCAGTAAATATATCTCTACAGAAGTAAAAGTAATCTAAATAATTCCACATTAAAGAGATCTGTAACTAATGAAGAGGTTGCTGCTAGCAAAGGACTTTATATTTCATTGTTTCATCTACAAATAAAGTGCCTGTTGCCCTTGAGGAATAAATTGCCTATGTTACATTAAAAATGATGAGCTAGTAATATTGCAATAGGGAATGGATGGCAAACTCATAACAGGTTCATAGTTACTATCTCCGCCAAAGAGAACATTATCAGGAATGCAGCATCCACCCCCTTTAAAAGTACAACACACTACAGTATCAGCAATCCATCTACATACTGTGGGAATAGAACCCACAGCTTCTGCATCAAAAAGTAAGCATTCTACCTGTTGTGCTACTAACACAAACAGGACTGGCATAAGCAGCACTAAACCTTTCTCCCTGTGAAGAACTATGCAGCACAAGAAATCTGGCAAAAGCCAAATTTTATTTTGGGGGACAAAGGCCCAAAACCAGAGACACATTTTAAACATCGCTTGTATAATCTTTGAAAAGTTGAAGAATAAAATGCTTTGTGTTAATATGAATTTCCTGAAACTTAAATGGCTATCATAATTTAGTGAATTCAGTTCTCATTGATTTGCCAAAAAAACACAAATTTTAAGAGGAACAGACCAACAGTATGAGCCAAACAACATTTTACACACACACACACACAAAGAACTTCTGTCAACCTCTGAGCTGGAGCTGCGATATGACATGTATAATGAGATATTAAACAGGAATCTCCAAGCTGTTAGCTGCCTAAATTAATTTAACAACTGAGCTGCATCACACATCATTCAATACTAAATAGGAATCTCCGAGCTGTTAGCTGCGTAAATTAATATGTCTGAGCTGCATCACACACCCTTCAATACCAAATAGGAATCTCCAAACCGTTAGCTGCCTAGATTAATATAATGTCCAGAGCTGCATCACACAACCTTCAATACTAAATAGGAATCTGAGCTGTTGGCTGCCTAGATTAATATAATACCCGTGCTGCATCACACACCCTCTTCAATACCAAATAGGAATCTCGAGCTGTTAGCTGCCTAGATTAATATAATGTCCAAGCTGCATCACACACCCTTCAATCTCATTCTCTGAGCTGCTAAGACAGGACTCTCATAGCATAATGAGTTACCACCAAATATAACAGGAATCTCACAGTATAATGAGATACCACTAAATATAACAGGAATCTCACAGTATAAAGAGATACCACCAAATATAACCTGTCAGTCACAGAAGAATCTCTGAGCTGTTAGCTGCCAGATTAGTACACAAGTGACTCACGGAGATCTGCACCCACTTACGGTAGCTACCTAATACATAAGCGAACCTAAGACCAACCGAGCTGCACCTTCAATATCGAACACGATGCAGCGGTTGGGCCAGACAAGAATTAATGATAAACTAAAACTACTGTCGCCTGTTATCAGAAGTCTTTCTTTCCTCTGTGGGGGACACTGAGCCAGAGGAATCTGCTAAGACCCAAATATAACTCAACCTAACCAATCACTCTGTCTAGATTAATACAAAGTGGGACACACCACATGCAAACAAGCTACTAAGCTCCTACATGCCTACAAATACGCACTGAAATATAATTATTAGGAAGTGGTCAGAATTAACAAACCATGAGCTGCTGTAGTGGGCGGACAGATGAATTAATTAACTACTGTCTGCTTAGCTAGAATTAATGAACCACTGTTATGTTAGCAGATAGCAGAAGTCTTTTTCTTACCTCTGTGTGGGGGCTGGGTGGACTGAAACTTAAATTTTGTGTAGCTAGCTTCCATAAGTTCCATTGCTGCTATATTCCCACCAAAATGGTTCGACGTGTGACCGAGTTCAACTAAGCTGATGTCATCACACATACCCCTGTAGGTTGGTGATGCGGGTGACGTCAGCCATAAATTTAAAGTTGTAACAGACACAAAAAAAAAAAAAAAATAGGGAATTAAAGGGGCAACTCAGGAATTCGTGGCATCCCATTATTTTACTCTCAAAACCAGTAAATACAGAGGAATTCATTAGGGTTGAGAGGTATGACAGTGGTGTGTGAGCTTTAGGGTTGGTTTAGTTGCAAATCTAGCAATTTTACTAATGGTGAGTTCCAAGTTTTGTCATCAGATTTGCTTGAAGGTTGGTGAAGAATGGAGCAGCATATAATAGTGTGGGGTAGTAGACAGGCTTGTGCTAGAGTAAGTTTGGATTCATTTGTGAGGAATAATTTGTTTCTATACAGAAGGCCTAGTTTTTGATGTGTTTTCTTAATACAGTTTTGGATGTGAAGATCGAATTTTAGATGGTCATCAATAATGACCCCTAGAAGTTTGGTGTGAGATTCAACCTTGGTAGTTGTGTTGTTGATGTAGGAGACCGTAAAGGTGGCTTTGCTTTGCCGAAGAGACTTAGAGGAAAAGGAGGAGTTCAATTTTGTTTGGGTTGAGTAGGAGTTGGTTGGCTGTCAGCCAGTTTTCAACTGAATGAAGAGAGTCCTGGGTAAGGAAACACAGGTTGGGGAGATGGCCAGAGATAGAAATAATTGTGCAGTCATTGAGTTCTGTCAAGATAGTACCAGATTTGTCTGTGGACATCCAAGTTGTGGAATATCCTTTCTCCTTCATTTTTGGGTTCATAAAAGAAAATGGGGAGATACACAGTTTGACTTAAAGTAAACTTGGATACCACTTAAGGCATAAAAGAAGGATCATCTCTGAAAGAAACCCTGTCCCTGTGGAAAATGAGATGGAGCTGACTTATAAACTCTGATATTTTTCTTGCAGAGGTCAGACCAATCAGTAAAATTGTTTTCCATGTTAAGAAAGTACAGTTGTGTACACTTACCATAAATGTAGATGTTCGAGTGTATTCACTGTGCAGTCATCACATTTGGGTCATCTGCCTGCAGGTAGCCCTCAGCCGTCCTAAATACCAGAGGCTTCGGATTTCTGTGTCGGATGCTGTCGCTTCTTCCATGACGTCAGGTTGTCAAGGGTATAAAACATGCAGTCAACGCCATTACATCAGTTTTTCTTGCCCCAGATGTCAGGTGCCCTCACAATAGGAAGCATTTATATGGTATGGTACACCCCTATCAAAAAGCAAATACACATGAAAAAATATATATATACCAAACACAAAGGAAAGGTAGAGCCAAAAGAAGTCAGGGAGCTGGGGGGAGGGTAACCAGGACTGCAACAGTGAATACACTCAAACATCTACATTTATGGTAAGTGTACACAACTGTACTATGTACTTCGTGTTTCACTGTTGCAGTCATCACATTTGGGTTGATTACCAAAGCTAAGGAACGGAGGAGGTAGTTAAAGAGCATTAGGGCCAGCTATTAAGCCCTGCAAGACTGCTGTAGCAAATCCAGCTCTGGATTTAGAAAAGATAGGCAGGTGGTAATGCTTGGTGAAGGCATGTACAGAGCTCCAGGGAGCAGCTTCCAGGATGTCCCTGGTAGGGACTCCTCTCAGAAATGCCACAGAGATAGATGCAGCCCAGGTGGAATGTGATCTTATCCCCCGTGGGGTAGGTTTTCCATGGTGCTTGTAGCAGAAATGAATGCAATGGGCTATCCATTTGGAAATGGTTTGCTTTGAAATGGTCTTCCCCTCTGCCCCTGCAGCAAAGCCAACTAGCAGCTGGTCAAATTTTCTGAGAGGCTTAGTCCTGTCCAAATAGAATCTAAGTTGTCTGTGCACGTCCAGAGAATGCAGTATCCGTTCCCCTTTGTTTTGTGGATTAGGGAAAAAGGTAGGCAAATGCATGGACTGGTTTAGGGACACACTAGATACCACCTTGGGCATAAAGGAAGGATTTGTCCTGAGGGAAACCCTGTACGTATGGAAGATAATGAAGGGTTCCACTGCCATGAGGGCCTGTAATTCCGACTCTCTGCATGCTGAAGTGATGGCTAGAAGTAAGGCTGTTTTCCAGGAAAAAAAATTCAACTCTGCTGTTGCAGCTGGCTCAAAGGTTGGAAGAGTGAGCTTTTCCAATACAAAGTTAAGGTCCCAGGCTAGAGTGGGAGCTCTCCTGGGGTGTCTTAAATTTTTGGCCCCTCTAAGGAATTGTTTTAGCAAGGGGTGAGAGAAGAGGGGTGGCTCAGTATTATAATGTGCTGAAATGGCAGAGGCATGAATCTTAATTGACGAGAAGGATAGGCCCTTGTGGAGCATTTCTGTTAAGTACTCTAGAATATGAGATAAGCTAGGGACAGTTTTGGCCATCCCCTGAGCCTGACTCCAGGAGCAGTATCTTTTCCACTTTTCAGCATAGGAATTTCTGGTACTAGGCCTCCTTGCCTCCAGAATGACATCCTGCACCTGCTTACTGAGGGATGCTAGAGGAGTGCTCATGGAATTAGCCAGGCTGCAAGGTTCAGGGTATGAAGCTAAAGGTGCAGAATCTGGCCCGCCTGCTAGGAAAGCAGGGAAGGGGTCTGAGGCAGGTGCCATGGTTGTAGCAGTGTCAGACTGCGCAAGAGGGGATACCAGTGCTGGCGTGGCCAGTCTGGTGCAATCAGTATTGTTCTTGGCTTGTCCTGTTTGATCTTCAGTATAACCTTCGAGAGGAGAGGCAGAGGGGGAAAGGCATAAACCAAGAGGCTTTCCCAGGAAAAGGACAGGGCAGTCACTTTCCAAGTTTGACTGTGGGGAGTTCTGGTGCAGAATTTGTTCAATTGGTTGTTCTGAGGGGAGGCAAACGGGTCTACCTCTGGGGTCCCCCATTTGTTCCTCAACAGGTTGAATATTTTGAGTTCTAGTTTCCATTCGTGTGGGTCCATGAGATTTCTGCTTAAGTCATCTGCCAGTGAATTTAGTTTGCCTGGCAGGAACTGAGCTTGTAGGTGCACTTGGTAGCTCAAGGCTGTGCTCCACAGAGCCATGGCTAGTCTGCAGAGATGGTAGGAGTGGGCTCCCCGCTGCCTGTTTATGTACCACATAACTGTGGTGTTATCTGTCTTTACCAGTAGTTGTCCTGGGACAATAAGGTCTTTGAAGGCTGTCAGAGCATTCTGTACAGCTAACATTTCTTTTTGGTTGATATGCAGGTGCATCTGTCTCAGGTTACAGTTGCCCTGAATGCAATGCCCTGCCATGTGAGCCCCCCATGCATAGTCTGATGCGTCTGTTAGGGTTTGGGTGGCAGGAGGTAGAGTGAAAGGGAGTCCCTTGCTGTGGTAGCAGGCCCCTGCCCACCAAAGGAACTCTGTCCTTAGACAAGGAATGACAGGAATCATTGTTTCCAGGTCTGAGAATGCGGACACCATTTACTCTTCAGATACCATTGGAGTTTCCTCATATGCAGTCTTGCATATGGAATTAGCAGAATGCAAGAGGCCATGAACCCCAGGGCTTGCAGTATTTTCCTTGCAGACAGCTGTGTTTTTGTGGCCAATAGTTTGAAGTAGGTTGTCAAATAAACTTGTTTCTCCGGAGTGAGGAATGCCATCTGGGAAGTTGTGTTCAAGCTTGCTCCCAGGAATACACTCTGTTGGCAGGGTACTGGGTGAGATTTCTTTTCATTAATGGTGTAACCCAGTGAGGATAGAAGTTTCTTTACAAATGTCAGGTGTTGTAATAGCAAGTCCTGGCTTTCTGCCTGAATCAGACAATCATCCAGGTATGGGTAAATTTGAATATTTCTCTGCCTGCAAAATGCAATGGCTGGAGCTAGACACTTTGTGAACACCCTAGGCACAGTAGATAAGCCAAAGGGAAGTGCAGAGAACTGAAAGTGCATGGAGCCTACCCTGAAATGTAGGTATTGCCTGCAGGATTATCTTATTGGGATGTGCAGGTAGGCTTCCTTTAAGACTAGGGTTGCCAGCCAGGCATCCTTGGCTAGCATAGAAAGAAGCTGTTGAAGAGTTAGCATTTTGAATTTTGGAACCACCAGAAAGGTGTTGAGAATAGAGACATCCAGGGTAGGATGCCAGGAGTTTTCTTGTCTTGAATAAAAACCTTATCCCCTTAGTTCGGCTGTGACAGACTGAATAGCCCTGATGCTGAGAAGGCAGAGAACCTGCTGTTGGGCCTCCACCCATTGATTTGGGGGGAGGTCTGGCCAACCATTTGGGGTTGGTAGTGTGTGGAAGTGGAATCTGTATCCTTGGGAAACTGTTCAAAACCCATTTGTCATGGGTAATGAGTTCCCAGTTTTTTGCATGCAGGGCGAGCTTTCCTCCTAAGGGAGCAAGTAGTTGAGCAGGGCTTGGAAGGGTTAAGGTTGAGTCATTGTGCCATATTTCCATAGGGGGGTGGCTTACTACTCCTTGCTTTGGAAGTGGGAGCCCCCCAATGCTTAGATCTGTGCGTAGCCTGAGACTGAAGTCTTGGTGGTCTGCTGTTCCTGGGTTTGGACTGAGAAGGCCTGGAAGGGACTGGAAAGGACCAGTTCTTTGAAGGCCAATGCCTACTGAATCTGGGAGGCTGTACTTGTAGAAAATCTTTAACAGTTTGCTCAGATTTAGCTTTTTCCTCCATCTTTTTGAGGACTTCCTCTGTTTTGTTGCCAAAAAGGCGGTCTTGGTTTAAGGGCGCATCCAGTAGTTTAGCTTTAACATGATCTGGCAGGTTTTGTTCCTTAAGCCAAGCATGCCTTCTAAGTACAGACCCAGTGACAGCAACAAAGCAGCATCAAAACCACACTGCAAAGTATGTTTACTAACTTGTTCTGTAGAATGCATTAAATCTTGCAAGTCTTTGTGTTCGGCACAGTCAGGAAATAAAATAATTTTCTGTTTAAGTAGTCCCATAATATGCTGCTGATACTTTAACATATGAAACTGGCAATTTAGAGCCCTAATGGCCAAAGTAGCAGAAGTGTAAACCTTCTTACCCCATCTGTCTAAGGCTCTAGAATCTCTATCAGAAGGGGTAGGGTTTTGGCAGCAGAAGCCTTAACGCCTTTTGGTCCTTGGGAAATAGTCTCTGGATCCGCAGTAGGATTCTTAAAGAGGAACTTATGAGTCTCAGGTACTCTGTAGTGCCTGTCATGTTTTCTGGGAGCTGGAGGTAAAGTGTCTGGGGTAAGGCTAGATTCCAAGAAAACATCATATACAATAGCCAGAACAGGACGGATAGCTAGAGGCCTGTGTTGAGGCAGGAGTAAGAATTCCCTAAGTTTCTTTTTGGACTCAGAATAGTCCTGGCTTTCCCAGTGGAAATGCTCCCCAAGGGTATGCAAAGTTTCACCAAAAGAGATGCAGAGGGAATGGAATCCTCTGCATCAGAATCCTCATAAATAGTTAAGGGAAATCCTGGTAATCAGGAGCAGAGATATCAGATTCCTGATCAGAAGAATCAGAAAGAAAATTGGTTCTAGGTCTCTTAGAGGGGGAAGGCTGGCTTCCCCTAAATGAGGTAATAAGGTCTTCAGCCATTCTAAGCATTTGTTTTTGAGGCATATGGGCCTGAGTCATCGGTTTGTACGCTGGTTTTCTAGGTGTAGTGTGAGTTTTAGGCCTGAGGAAATCAGTACTTCTAGTTGGAAATGATGCTGTCGGTTTAACACAAAAGTATGTAAGGCCTGAATACACCCTCAGAAGCCGGTGCCTGCACAGCGGCTCCGGACCATTCCAAGGTAGAGACATCCGCAAGTTCCATAGTCGAAGAAGCATTCTGCGGCATACTAGACTCCAAATGGGTCTCAGTAGAGGTCTGCGAATCTGCAGTAGCAGGTATCAGGGACTGCTAAAGCACCTCACTGAGTACTGGCGACTAGCTTAATGGAAGCATCGGCAGTTTTGGATCTATGAAGTCTGTCTCTGTCTTTATCCTTATGTTTTTTTTTGGAAGATCGATAGATGGCTAAATGAAGCCAGTACGGAGATAGAGAACAAAAGTACCTGGCTACAAAAATAGCCCGTCGACGAATAGTTCGGGTGTTTTACAAGGCACAAAACTGACAGTGAGGGACATCATGGTCTGGGCCTAAACAGGTGATGCAGTAAGAATGAAAACCTCTATGAGGTATTTGCTTTACACAGGCAAGACAATTGTTAATTTTTTCTGACATTGGTTAGAGCAAGAAAAAAGATCCCCAATGGGGTACTTACCTTTTTTGAAGACTTCGGGTGTGAAACTTGAAAACGAAAATTTCAGGAGTCGGCTGAACGGCACTTGCGAACTGCTTCTGCTTCAGGAACCGCAAGGCAAGAAAGACTGATGTAATGGCGTCGGCTGCATGTTTTATACCCCAGACGTCATGGAAGAAGCGACAGCATCCGATGCAGAAATCCGAAGACTCTGTTATTCAGACCGACTGAGGGCTACCTACAAAGAGATAACTCAAATGTGATGACTGCAATAGTGAAACACGAAGAACATCGTCAAGTCAGCCAGGTTAGCTGGTGCCAATGGAGCAAGCATTAGTTTCTCTAACACAAAATTAACATCCCAAGGAGGGACCTCCAGTTTCCTTGGAGGTCTCTTATGTAAACCTATTTCAAAAACATTTTGAAATGAAACTGCATTCAAACAGGATTCATGGGCAGACTTGCTGAAAAGACTGATAAATGAACCTTGACAGAGAAGCATGAAAGGCAAAAGGATAGCAACTCACAAATATTGGAAAACCACAGAACCAGCTATCCCTGAATGGGTGCTGGTTATGTTGTGGGTACCAACTAGAAAACCTTTTCCATTTGTTAATATATGATTTTCAAATAGCAGGTTTTCTTACCTTCATCAGTACCTGCCTGACATCCTCATTAAAGAGGTGCTTAAAAGGAATTAAGACCCTATCATCCAGGCAGTAAATTGAAGCTGACTGGAGTCAGGGTGTACCAAACACCCTTGCTTTTGTGTGAGTAGATCCAGTCTGTGAAGAAGCTTCTGGTAACTGCCCTGGCCACTTCCAAAAAAGGGAAACTCACAGCTGACTGTGCCAGAAGGGAGTCATCACAATGATCCTGGGGGACTCTTTCTGAATCTTCGGAAGTACCCTGGATATTAACCATGAAGCAACATTCCTGTTCAAGGAAATGAAAATGTATCTGTTTTCCCAGCTCTTCTTGCATGGAGTCCTGAAGCAGAACCTTGCTAGTGGATTTTTCAGACAGCAGGCAAGGAGGTTTGCTTGAGAAACTACCGACAGATGGATCAAATCTTGGAAGACTCCTTGATCTAGTTTCCATTCTTGAAGGTCTGCCTTTGTCCTGCTCAGCTCTTATGCCACACAATTAGGCTTTAATGGAATGCAAGGCACCTCTAGAGTTAGACTGTGCTCTGAAGTTATATCCCAAGCTAAGAAGCCTGCAAAGGGGCTACAACAACATGTTTCTACCTTGCTTGTTGATGTATCACATGACTGTGGTATTGTCTGTAACAACATGAAGAGGTCGTGGGACCACAAATGATTCAGAGAGTCGAGTGCCTTGATCAGGGCAAGCATCTCTTTTACATTTATGTGCTTCTATCTGTCTTTGGTGTCCCACACACCTTGCAATTTTATCAATCCTAAAACTGCTCCTCATGCAAAGTCCAAGGCATCTGTGGTGACTAGCTGCTTTGGAACATGGAGGGAGTAAGAAAGGCCTGGATTTAGGGATATACCTATCTCCACCAAGTGACTTCTCTTCTGACAAACCACAGCAATGGCAGTTTGAAAAGACAAAGGCTGTTTATGACCAAGGAGATTTCAGATACCACTGTAGCTTTCTCATATGAAATCTTTCCAGGTGTATCATAAGAATCATCGCAGCTAATAAACCCAAAATCCTGAGGTATTTTCTCACATGACAAAAGTCTAAGTGGAAAACCCAAGAAACAGATCTAGTTATATATCTATTTTTCTTATGGAAGATAAGTTCTTTGAACTGTGGTATCTAGCTAAAACACAATCCTGTGAGTAAGAGTCAAGAAAGGGTTTTGAATGTTCTCTTAGAATCTCAGACTGTGCAAAAGCTCTCTCACCCAAGAGCGAAAGATTCCTGACAATTTGAAAAAGATTCTTCAAAGATTAAGCAAGTCATCTAAGTATGGAAAAATGTGATATATCCTGTAGCTTGCAATGAGCTACAACTACAGCTAGACAGTTTGAGAACACTTTTGGTACAGTGGACATTCCAAAGGGTACGGCAGAATTGGATGCAATGAGAAAGTATGAAATCTAGTGTTACAAGGAAACTTGAATGAGGAAGAATATGCAAAAGGTTGAGAAGTGACACCATTTTGAAATTGGGTACCATCATGAACAGGTTTAAGAAAGAAAGATCAAGAACCATCTCCAAGCATTTTTTGGCACTAAAAACATCTTTGAATTAAGCTCCTTTCCCACCTAGGAAGGGATAACTGGTTCTATCACTCCGTGGGAAAGCAAGTGATGGACAGGTGGAAATAAGAGAATCTTTACATTTGTCTGGAGGATGAGGAATTACCCCTGGACATAAGGAATTTCTTCCCATTGCCATCTGTAACCTTGATGAATAATGTTCAGAATCCATTTGTCTGAAACAATCTTGTTGCCCAAGAGAGAAGTGGATACTCAGACTGTCTGGAAGACAAAAGGGGTGCCAGAAGTGGAGGAAGGAACAAAGTCTCAAATAGTCATTCTGAATTACTGGACTGTTTTTGGTTTTGAGAGGTTCCTGAATTCTTGGAACACCCTTACCATTTTGTTGACAGCGTTTATTTTGTTTCTTACAATAACTGGATGAGGAGTTAGAAAATCCCTTTGAAAAATTGGAAAAGAAGGGCTGACAGATTTCCTATATCAGCTTATCTCTTTCATCACACTTTCTGATCACCTCTGAAGCAGATAGGCAAAAATCTAAATCTATCAAAAGGATAATTTAAAATCTTATGTTTAACATTATCTGGGAGGTTCTGAGAATACAACCAGGCAAACCTCATCAAAACACAGTGGTTATAGCCCTTAAAGTAGTATCAGAGTCATACTCACAGTATATACGAGTAGTGACTTGAAAAATAGAAATTACATTTAAAGTAGATTTTTCCTCACAAAAGTAACTTTAGACAAAACATTCCTCGTACTTTCACAATTACTCAGGACAAACCTTAACATAGGAGCCTGACAACTCAAAACTCAAAAGTATACACTTTTTTTCCCCCATGCTTATTAACAATCTTTCCTTCCTTACCTGAAACACTATAATTGGAAGTAACTAACTAATTAAAGCAGGAGCTGCTGGGTCAGGTTTGGGAAGAGTGTATAAAAAATTATGACTGAATAACTTTATATACCTAGAAACACCATACAAGAATTTGTGTCCTTGCAGCTAAATATAACCCAAAAACAAAATCTAAGCTCATGTAGTGTGCTAGCTGTACAAAGCATCTTCCTGATCTATTCCAGTTAAAGTAGAAAAAATATATCAAAAGTAATGTATTAAAAGTAACTGAAGCATAGTAAAATGGTCAAGTTCTTTCATCAGTACATGGATCGGACTTCATCAGAAATATTATTTACATTAATTCATTCATTTAAATAAAAAATTTAACCTGTCATGGGACAGAATCCTTTTGTCATAAAGAAACATCCACAAATTGTAACATGACAAACACAACTATGCTTTCAAGTGCAATTTAATGCAAAAAAATAAGTTTAAAAAGAAGTTATGTACTCACCATAACATTCCATCTGAGTAGGTAAACATTTATCAGCAACCTGTGGGTTTCGGATCCGACACGGATCCGAGCCGGCACCATACCAAGCAAAAAGATCCGAGCTCCAAGCTCCTCCCCCTTACCCATACTACACTGCAACCTCCTTCCAATCCTCAGATCGCGTTTGCCACCTGCACATAATAACAAAACAAACTAACAACCTGAGACACCTGAATCCAGGACAAAGTAAAGCTCATAAGTCCGAACTTCGAGCTCAGCTAAATAACCATCAAGGTCAGGGGGAAAGAGGGAGGGACGGTTGCTGACAAATGAAGTTTACCAACTCAGATGGAACGTTATGGTGGGTACATAACTTTTTTATCTGAAGTAGTTAACTTCATTTGATCAGCAACCTGTGGGACAGAGTCCCCAGCTACCCGAAATCTTGGGAGACCCTTAAGGAAGGATATTCCGGAGCACTGCAGAGCCAAAGGCAGCCCTACCTCTAGACACCAAATCCAGTTTATAATGAGAAATAAAGGTGTGAGAGGACGCCCAAGTAGCTGCTGAACAAATGTCATCCAGGGAAACTCTAGACCAGAATGCAGCAGACATTGCCATAGAACGCGTAGAATGAGCATGAACTCCCATTGGTTCTGGTAAGCCAGACTCTCTGTATGCTTGTAGGATACAACTCGAAATCCACCTGGTGAGAGTCACCTTTGAAACTGGTTTCCCTAGAAAAGGCTTAGCAAAGGAGACAAAAAGTTGATCAGATTTACGAACGACAGCTGTCCTGTGCAAATAAAAACGTAACTGTCTGTGAACATCCAGCAAATGAAGTTTATATTCTCCTTTGTTCTGGAAATTAGGGAAAAAGACAGGCAAATTAATGGACTGATTAATGTTAGTCTCGGAAGCAACTTTAGGGAGAAAAGAGGGATTAGTTCTGAGGGATACCCTATCCTTATGAAACACAAGGTATGGAGGTTTGATACAGAGAGCTTGAAGCTCCGACACTCTCCTGGCTGAAGTAATGGCTACCAAAAAAGCCATCTTCCATGACAAGAACTTCAGATCAACGGAAGCTGCGGGTTCGAACAGAGGCGCAACTAACGCCTGAAGAACTAAGGTCAGATCCCACGGCAGGGATGAATTTCTAAGAGAGGGTCTCAAAAGAAAAGTGCCTTTTAGAAAGGTCTTACAAATTCTGGTGGCAGCGAGAGAACCAAAGTTGTCCTCAATATGGAAATGGCAGCCAGCTGAACCTTCACAGTAGATGAGCTAGCCCCTTGCTGAAAAATATGAGACAAGAATTCCAGTACCTCTGGAATAGGAGCGGTGAAAGGATCCAAGTTCTTTCGTGAAGCCCAAATGGAAAAACGTTTCCATTTGCTACTGTAAATCTTCCTGGTAGAGAGTTTATGTGCCGCCACCAGGATAGACTTGACTCGGGAAGAGATACCGGAAGTCCTGGCAACTAGGGGAACTGGATCAGCCAAGCTGAGAGTTTGAGACCGTCCAGGTTCGGAAGAGCCATTCCCGAGGGATGAGAAATCAGATCCGGAATGAGATCCAAGATCCCGAGTGGAGCTATGAGGTGAGGCCGCAGGCAGGGGAACCAGACTTGACGAGGCCAGAATGGGGCTATGAGGATAATTTTGCTCCCCAACCGGCGAGCTTTCTGCAAAAATTTTGTCATAAGCGGAAGTGGAGGATATGCATAAAGAAGACCGGCCGGCCAAGCACGGACTAGTGTGTCTCTGGGGGCTTCCCCCAAAGGAGGAATTAGAGCGAAAAACTCGCTGCACTTCATGTTGGAAGGCGATGTGAAGAGATCGCAGCAAGGCTGACCCCACTTGAGAAAGATCTGTTCCGCTACACAAGGATTCAGAGACCACTCGTAAGGAGAGAGGATAGTTCTGCTCAATTTGTCCGCCAGTACATTGGACCGACCCGGAATGTGCGTTGCTAACAGGAAGCGGTTGGTGGAGATCACCCATTCCCAAACTCTCATGGCTTCTCGGCAAACGAGGTAAGACCTGGATCCCCCCTGTTTGTTGACATACCAGACCACTGACATATTGTCCGACTGGATAGCAATAGTCAAAGGAGGAAGAGAGGCATGAAGGACCTGCAACGCTAAAAGGACCGACCTCATCTCCAGGACATTTATATGCAGTATGGTCTCAGGTCTGAGTCCACATGCCTTGGACAGTCCTGCCCGCACAATGCCCCCCCCCCACCCTAGGCGGGAGGCGTCCATGGTCACTGTGGCCTGGGGTGGGGACGTAAAGGGTCATCTTTCCCGAAGGGCTCGGGATTGAAGCCACCACATGAGGGAGTTCCTGCAAACCCTGCTGAGGGGGATCGGGAAGTCTAGAGGGTGGTGTAGAATAGACCACTGCGCTTGCAACGTCCACTGTAGAACCCTCATGTGCAGACGAGCGTAAGGAATCAGATTGATCGCTGCCGCCATGGACCCCAAAGCTCTCAGGACTAATTCTGCTGGGGGAGCAGGGGACTGAAAGAGGGCTAGCACATGCAGAGTCATGCTGTGAAGAATGTCTGACGTTAGGAAGGCCCTGGCGTGGGGGGTATCTATCCTGGCCCCTATGAAGTCCAACACTTGAACAGGCTGGAGGATAGACTTCTTGACATTTATGGTTATCCACAACTGGGGTGATATACGGAGGAAGAAATCCCCGGCTAGAGAAAGTAGATGCCTGGTGGGGGTGGTGAGAAGCCAGTCTAGGTACGGGAAGACCTGTATGCCCTGGAGCCTCAGGTGGGCCGCTAAAACTGCCATGACCTTGGTGAACACCCTGGGGGCTGTGGTGAGACTGAAGGGTAGGTCCCTGAACTGGTAATGACTGGCCCCTAGCCGAAAGCGGAGAAACCTCCTGGACCATCTGTCCATGAGAATATGGTAGTACGCATCCTTGAGGTCTATGGAGCACATCCAGTCCTCCTCCTGCAAGAGGGGCAGGATGGATTGGAGCGTGACCATCTGGAATTTCTCCTTGGCAACGAAAAGGTTCATTGTTGACAGGTCAAGAATCGGCCTTAAGTCCCCCCGTCTTTTTTGGCACTAGAAAGAACCTGGAGTAGATGCCTGATCCATACTGGTCTGGGGGCGCATGCTGGATGGCTCTTTTTTCTAACAGCTTTTTTATTTCTAAAGCCGCGGACTCCCTTTGAGTGGGTGGTACATCTGGGAGGCACCTTGAGTAAGGGGGGCTTGTTTATGAAGTGGATTGAATAGCCTCTGGATATTATCTGAGCCACCCAGCGATCTGTTGTGATGGACTCCCATTGAGCCAGGTGCCTCGAAAAATGCCTCCCAATGGCCTCCAGAGAGGAGCAGTCGGGCAACCTCTCAGGGCTGCTGTGCGGGTCGGTCGGAAAAGGGTTCCAGTGACCCAAAGTTCTTTGGTCCCCCTCTGTCTCTGGGCCAGCGTCCACCTTGTCCCCCTCTGCCTTTGGGGGAGAAGGAGTCCTGAGCGTTCCGGGCCTGCTGAAATTTTCAGAACTTCATCTTCTTCTGCCCTAGCTGGCTCCTGGAGAAGGATCTTTGAGGGGTAGAGAAGCGGATTCTGACGGCTGACAGCGTTTTCCCGTCTTTCTCGCTCTGGACCAGCATCTTGTGGACGGTTTTCCCGAACAGGGTCGACCTGTCAAAGGGAGCATTCACGAAGGCCGCCTTGAAGGACTCCGAGAAATTGCATCGAAGCCAGGCATGACCCCTTAAGATGATACCAGACCCGCTAGCTCTAGCGGCTCCCTCCGTGGCATGGGAAAGTAGCTGCATAGAAGTATTAGACACTGCCTTGAGAGAGTGGTCATACGAGCAGAGAAAGTCCATTTATCCTCAGCCGACATGGACTCTGGGGGAGACTCAGCGTACTCTATGACCAGGTCCCGCTGCAGTCTGATTACATGGGCCAAGTAATTCAGCGCCCTTATAGAGAAGGTAGCTGAAGCAAAAGACTGCTTTCCAATACTGTCCATTGCCCGAGACTCCTTGTCAAGGAGATGGACCGAAGAACTTTCCTGGGTGAGTTCCTTCTTGGTGGCCACCGCCACCACCATGGCATCAACCGGGGAACCCTTGTTCCACGAAGCTCTGTCTGCAGGGGGACTAAGAACCTTATCGGGCATTCTGGGTATCAGCTGTACAGTGTCCGGCTCCTTCCACCCCCTGGTTGTAATCGGGTCGACCAGGGGTTTGGCTGGGGGGGACACCCAAGAGGTAGATGGGCCTGTGTTGAATGCCTCCACAAATACTAATTGCTTCTGGAGGGTACATGTGGCGTCCCTTGTCAGGGCCACAAACCGACGTAGGGTATATAAAGGTGACATCTGCGCACACCCTCCTCAGAATGAACTGCTGCATACAGTAGTACTCCTGTGGGTAGAAGGGTACCAAGGGAGTCCTTAGAATTACATGTATGCTAGAGTCAGGGTAGCAGGAAGTCTGTGTTTAGTGGAGAAACTGGGGGATAGAAGGGTTATGTCCCCACAAGTCAGTATGGTATGTAAGATGGTAAAGGTAGAGGGGTAAGTGGGGGGAGTGAATACTGCAACATGGAAGAGAAGGACATCTAATATTATGGTAAGTTCTTACACAACTATTCTATGTCCTTCTATTCACATGTTGCAATATTCATAACAGTAGGGAGAGTACCAGAGCTTTTAGGTATGGTTCTGGGTGGAGGATTGGGTTCCCTGGTCAATGAGTCATTGTAGGATAGACCTGGCAAACTAGGTCCAGTTTGTAATGTTTGGTAAAGGTGTGGACAGAAGTCCAAGTGGCAGCTTTCAGGATGGAAGCGTAGTCAATTCCTGGTGGAGTGAGGTTTGACTTGACCGTGTAGGGATTTTCCATGGTAAGAGTACCATAAGGTAATGGATTTAGAAATCCATGAAGAAATGGTTTGCTTGGAGACTGCCTTCCTTAGAGCTCTCGGGTGGAAGGAGATGAAAAGTTGATTTGATTTTCCGATAGGTTTGGTTTAGTCTAAGTAATACCTCAGTTGTCTGTGAACATCCAAGGAATGGAGAGTCCTTTCTCAGGAATTTTGAGGTTGAGGGTAAAAAAATGGTAGATTAATAGTCTGGTTTAGTGAAAGTTCATTAACCACCTTTGGCATGAAGGAAGGGATGGTCCTGAGAGCAACTCTGTCCTTGTGGAAAGGTAACCAAGAGGGCTTGTATCTCTGATACCCTCCTGGCAGATGTAAGGGTCACTAGTAGAACTGTTTTCAGTGTGTATAGCTTCAGGGATACTGAATGAGCTGGTTCAAAGGGTGGCAATATAAGTTTTTCTAGTACAAAGTTCAAGTCCCAAGGGGGGGAGGGGAGACAGGTTTCCTGGGAGGCATGATGTGAAGAACCCCTTTGAGGAAAAGTTTGATCTTCAGTCTGGAATCCAGAGGAGGGGAGATTGGCAGACAGGCAGAGATAGCAGACAAATGCACTTTGACTGATGAGCATGTTAGTCCTGAGTGACATAGCTCATATAAATAGGAAAGGACCATAGGTATAGAGATAGTTAGAGGGTCCTGTTTCTTCCGTTGGCACCATTTGGATACACAGTTTCTCCTGGTACTAGGTTTTCTGGCCTCCTGCAGAACATGGAGTACATCCTCTGAGTATAGGTGTCTGTAGGGGATCAAAATCCTATCACCCATAAGGTTAATTTCAGATTGTTCACCTGAGGGTGTAGTAGGGATCCCCTGTCCTGTGTGAGCAAGTCTATTCGGTGGGGTAACCTGTGGTGATTGTCCTTGGCTAGTAGGTGTAGGAGGGGAAACCAATGCTATCTTGGCCAAAAGGGGGTCACCAGTGGGATTTTTGGGTTGTCCCTCTATTTTCAGAAGGGATTTCTGAATTAAGGTGAAAGGGGAAAGTATAGAGGTACATTCCCTCCAAAGAGGAGGAGAAGGCGTCCACTTTCCATGCTTGTGGATGTGGATTCCTTGTGCAGAATTTGGGCATCTGTCTGTTCTGGGCGGAGGCATAAAGATCTGCTTGTGGAATACCCTACCTGTGGATTATGTCCACAAATACTTCCCTGTGAAGCATCCATTCATGACTGTGAGCTGAAGTTCTGTTCAAGAAGTCTGCCATGACATTCTCTGTTGAAGGGATATAGACAGCTACCAGATGAATGTGGAGAAATACTGCTAGGTTCCAGATCTGGATTGCTAGGCTGCACAGAGGGTAGGACTTTGTTCCCCCTGCTTGTTTATGTACCACAGGACTGCCATATTATCTGTGATCAGTTTCAGGGTTCCTGGCTGAAGGGCTGATTTGAAGGTTAGTAGGGCCAAGTGTAAAGTCCTCATTTCTTTGATGTTGATATGGTACTTTAGTCTTGGGGTGGACCATGTGCCTTGCACTGAGAGTTGTTTTTGGTTTGTAAGTAGCACTGCCCCCCACCCCAAGTCGGAAGAATCTGTGGAGACCTGTTGGAGGGGTGCAGGGACCTGAAGGTGGGCCCCTTGGTTGAGCTGGAGAGCCGATATCCACCACTGGAATTCCTTCTTGAAACATTGAAGTAAGGGTGGGGGGTGTCCAGGGGTTGGCAGTGTTGGCTCCATAAGTTTTTCAGAACTCATTGGATTTTTCGCATGTGGAGTTTTGCCAGAGGCAGCATGGGTGTGAGTGATGCCATGTGGCCTAGAATTCTTAAAATTTCTCGAGCTGGCAAGGAAGTGTGGGAGAGGAGTTTTTAGAAGTATAGACAAAGGTCTAAGATTCTTTGATCTGGAATGAAGGCTTTCATTTCGTCTGTTCTGATCCTGCATCCCAGGAAAACCAGGTCCTGAGAGGGATTAGGTGAGACTTTTCATGGTTTAATGGTGAACCCTAATTGAGATAGGGTGGAGATTACCTGTTGTAGATATACAAGGAGGACTGGGTGATCTTGATGAAGAATGAGCATGTCGTCCAGGTATGGGTATATGTGAATACCCTGAGTCCTGCAGTGAGCAATGATGGGGGCCAAGCACTTTGTGAACACTCGGGGTGCAGTAGACAGTCCAAAGGGCAAGGCAGAGAATTGCAAATGGCAAGAGCCTATTGCAAATCTGACATATTTCCTGTAATCTGGGTGAATAGGGATGTGTAGGTAAGCATCCTTCAAATCCACGGCTAACATGAAAGCCTGAGGTGGAATGAGTGGTAAGAGCAGGGGTAAAGTAATCATTCTGAAACTGGGAACTTTGAGAAAGAGGTTTAGAAAGGATAAGTCTAGGATTGGCCAACATAGGCCGTCCTTCCTTGGTACAAGAAACATTCTGGAGTAAAAACGTACGTTTCTTTGATGATATGGTACCAGTTCTATGGTATCTTGATCTAGAAACTGTTGAATGATAGGAGGAAAAAGGTGGGTTTGGCTTGCAGGTGGTTGAGAGATACCATGAAAGGGTTGTAGCATCCACCAAGTCATGAAATAGCCTGACTGAATGATGGAGAGTACCCATTGTTCTGATGTGATTATCCGCCAGGAAGGAAGGGAGAGGGTGAGATGGAGGGAAAGTGGGGTGTTTTGGTGCAAAGGTGGGTAGTCACAGAGGAGGCAGTCTGGAGTGGTCAGACTGGCCACAAAAGGGCATAGTGGAAGAACTGGTTGGAAATCTTAGGAGTAGAGTTTTCCCTGGTTTGTCAGCATCCTTTAGACTGTGGTGCAGAGTGTGAAGACTGCCTTCTGACAAAGGAAGGTTTTTGTGGATAATTCCTGTGGTATCTTGGTATAGGAGACACCAGTAGGTGTTTAAGATTTTGAAGTCCCTTACCCTTTTCTTGAAGGGATTTGAGGAGTTCTGCTGAGGCTTGCCCAAACAGAGCTTTATTATTCAGGGGTGTATCCAACAATTTTGTTTGCACATCCATGGGTAGGGGTTGTAGTCTCACCCAAGAAAATTGCCCCAAGACTGATCCAGATGCAGCAGACTTAGATGAGAATTCCACAGAATCATAACTGCACTTTGTTGACTGCCTAGTTACTTGGGATGCAGTGGCGAGGAGGGTACTTTTTGTGTTTTTATGGGAGAATTTGGTGCCTCAGATAGTAATGTGGACGCCTTGGTAATGGCATCCAGGACATATTTAGCCATATGTGTTTGGTACTTGAGAGTTCTTATAGCCAGAGTACAGGAGGTATAAACTTTCTTCCCTAGTCCACCCATGAATTTATGGTCTTTGTCTGTGGGATGAAGAACAGTCGAAGGTAGTTGCCTAGATGATTTGTCAGCAGAGACAGCAATAACTGCTGCATCTGCTGGTGGGTTCCTAAAGATGTATTGAGTATCCTGAGGAACCTTGTAGTATCGGTCCGGTCATTTAGAAGCTGGTGGTTGACAGTCAGGGGACTGAGAAGCAGCCAAGAAAGCATCCTGGATGGCAGGTAGCAAGGGGGCCACTGCTGAAGTAGTAGGTTGCTCCATTTGTAAAAGGTTGAAGTACCTTTTCTTGGTGTCAGATACTTAAGATGCCCGCCATTTAAAATTTTCCCTCATGAGGGAGATTGTGCCTCCAAAGGTGATTTCTTCCCCTGGAGACTCAGGAGTAATTGAGTCCTCCTCTTCTGGGGTGATGAAATATTTTGGGGACTCTATTTGGGATTCATATGAAACAGACTCGTCTGAAGAGGAGTACTCTTCCTCAGATAACTGTAAAGTAGGTTGAGGTGAGGGGGCTGGTGGGGCCTATTGTGTCTTTAAGGCCTGAAAAGCCTTAAAAACACTTTGAAAAAAATTCCCATCCAGGAACTGATTGGGTTTCAGGGTGTTTAACTTTTTTGCTTTTTCTTTAAGGGAGCAACTGGTGGGGACAGAATTGGAGCAGATGTCTGCCTAGGTGGAAGTTAAGGAGCAAGGCCCTCTGATTAACTGAGACGTGGTTCCCCTCCACCATTAAAATCTGATGGCTGAACAGCCTCATCATACATACTAAGTTTTTGCCACAACAGCTTCCAATGAGGTTCCCGGGTCTGGCTCGAAAACAG
Source organism: Protopterus annectens (assembly GCF_019279795.1). Lineage (NCBI taxonomy): Eukaryota > Metazoa > Chordata > Ceratodontiformes > Protopteridae > Protopterus > Protopterus annectens. The sequence continues at coordinate 1,831,097,461 of NC_056726.1, forward strand.
ATGTCTGGGAAGATGCCGGGCTTTCATCAGCCTCAAGAACCTTCTCGGATGCCTGAGGCACAGCATGGAATTCCAACCTAACTTTCTTGGCCTTCTTCCTCAGCGGCTCTTAGGACGAGCCTACCCCCCATTCCATACCAAGAGCAAGACATCTGAGTCTCTGATTTTCTAAATACAATTTTAGTGCAAGACCGCTACGATGGGTTTCCGGGATGAAAGATTTACAAATGAGGTAGCACGTATGGTCGCGGGCCTCGCCTAAGCAAAAAATGCACTTCTCGTGTGCATCCTTGTGAGGAATCTGTCTCCTGCAAGCACACTTCCCCTTTCCATCTGACATGTAAGCCTTAACAATAATCAAAGGCAAAGAAAAAAACCCAACAGGGCACTTACCTATATCAGTAGGAGAACCGGTCATCTGGTCTGGAGACTTTTAACGGTCGTCTGAAAATGCGATCTGCTTTCAGGAGTCTGGTGTTCACTGCAACAGGAAATTTCTGAGGAAGGTGCATGCAGACATCACCTTTATACCATAAGTCGGTTTATGGCCCTCACAAGGGATGTCACACGTACCCTCCAGAAGCAAAGACTTTGGTATACTGGCCGGAAGGCAGCAATGCTAGCAGCAACTCTTACTGTTATGAATACTGCAACATGTGAATAGAAGGGCATCCTGCTGCACTTATAGTTGAGAAGAGATGCAAAGAGGTCGCAGCACGGTTGATCCCATCAATGGAATATTTTCTCTGTCACCCTCATGTTGAGAGACCACTAGTGAGGCATTAGAATAGACTTACTTAACTTGTCTGCAATCACAGTGGACTTCCCCAGAATGTGCACTGCTATCAGAAATTGACTGGATGCGACTGCCACACACTGAAAGCTTCTCAACACAGGGGGTAAGATTTGGCTTCCCCTTGTTTGTTGATTACCCAGACTACTGACATGTTGTCCCTCTGAATCGCAATAGTCCTGCTGGGTAGAGGGTCTTGGAAGGCCTGCAATGCTAGCAGGACAGCCATCATTTTCAGATCATTGATATGCATGTTGGCCTCTTCAGGGGACCATGTGCCTTGGACTGTTCTTCCCAGGAAGTGCCTCCCCCAATCTGAGAAACATCTGTGGTCATTATGGCCTTGGATTGGGGAAGAACAAAAGTATGTCCTTCTTGCACTGGACTGGAGTGTATCCACCATAGGAGATATTGTTTTGCAAGTCTGAGTTATTTTTATCTAAGTGGACAGGAGATGCAAAAGAATGGACCACTGAATTGCCAATGTCCACTGAGGAAGTCTCATATGATACCTTGACAATGATACTATGATGACTGCTACTGACATGGATTCTAAAGCTCGAAGGATTAAACGAGCTGAGGGGAGAGAGTTTTGGATGATCTTTCTGACCTGGAACTGAATAGTCTGAACTCTTGATAAGGGGAGAGATGCTGTTTGTGTTATCGTACTAAATAAAGCACCAATGAATTCGAATATCAGCAATAGCTCCAAATGAAATTTGTTGTAGTTGATTGAAATGCCTACTTGGGAGCATAACTGGAGTATGTAATCTTGAACATGAATCAGTTAATGTCTAGTCAGAGCAGTAATGAGCCAGTTGTCTAGATATGGAAACGCTCAAAATCCCTGCAGTCTCAAGTGAGCTGTCACTACTGCCATATGCTTGGTAAACACCCTGGGAGCTGTTCTGAGAGCAAAGAGCACAGATCCGAACTGGTAATGACTGGCTCCCTGACAGAAGTATAGGTATCTCCTGGATCATCTATTCGTTTTGATATGATAGTACACGTCCTGAAGATCTATTGAGCACATCCAATCATCCTTGTGCAGAAAAGGCAGAATGGACTGAACCGTGACCATCCAGAACTTGGTGTTGAACAGATGTATTTAGAATGTTCAGATCCAAAACTGGCCTCCGATCCCCTGTTGTCTTTGGCACTAAAAAGAATCCTGAATAAGTTCCAGACTCCTCCTGGTCTGGGCAGACCTCTCTTGCATGAATCTTTTTTCTGGCAGCTTGTTTATTTCTAGTGCTACTGTCTCCCTTGGACTGGTTGGAACACTGGGGATTTTCTTTGAAACCAATGGGGGTGGATGGGAAAATGGTATGACATAACCACTGGATAATATCCTCTTCACCCATGACTCTTGTAATTTCTAGCCAGGCTCTTTGATGCAGCTATAAGCAACCCCCAACTGCCTCCAGAGATGGACAGTCAGCCCTCCTTTCCGGAGGGCTGGTAGGATTGGTCAGAGAAAGCATCTCTAGATCCTTGATTTTGCAGACCCCTTCTGCCATAAGGGCTGTGTCTCCTATTAGAGTACCCCCTCTGCCTCTGGGGGAATGGTCTCCATGTGGATAATGGAAGGTACCCTGGGATTTCTTGAACCACATTTTATGACCATCTCTTTCATCCCTACAAAAAGTTCATGGGGGGGGGGGGGTCGAAAAACGCATGTCCACAACAGACAGGATTTTACCTTCCTGCTCACATGTACAGTGTGTCTTTCACCTTGGGGCCAAACAAAGAACTTCCATCAAAAGGTGCATTGACAAAGAAACTTTAAAGGGTTCTGCAAAGTCACATAAGCGCATCCGGGCATGCCTTCCAATGGAAATACTTGAACCTGTCGCTTGTGAAGTACCTTCTGTTGCATGAGAAATAAGCTTCATGGATGAATTGGAAATGGACTGAAGGGTAGCCAACTGTGAAGCAAGAGTACTCTGTGCCTCAGAGGATATGGTCCCAAAGAGTGATTTATACAATTCCTTTATCAAATCTCTCTTGAGCCTTGTGAAGTGTGCCAAATAGTTCAGTGACTGGAAGGCAAAGGTCGCAGAAACAAATACACTTCCCAAATCTGTCCCATTGCCCTAGACTCCCTGTTAGGAGGGTAGACAGAGGAACTTTGTTCCACTAGTTCCTTCTTAGTGGTGGTCACTACAACAATGGCATCAACTGGTACTCCCTTGCTCCTCTATCCTTAGGTGCTGTCAGGATCCTATCTGGTCTCTTGGGTTCAATGGTATCAGGTTCCTTCCATGCCCGCCGAGAGACCAAATCAATAAGCTCACTGGTGGGTGGAATCACACAGGAGGTACACAGGGACAGCACCAAAAGCCTCAAGGAATACAAACTCGTCTTGGGAAGGGTTGTCAGGAGACCACTCCTTTGCTTTAAGAGTGCCAGAATTTCTCCAAATGAAAAGTTGGAGGGTGATGATCCTGAGGGCCCTTCCCTCTTATCAAAGTCAGTATCTTCTGTGACGGTCTCTTGAGGCCAGTCCAAGCTCTCCTTTTGCAATTTTTCTTCCTGGGAACCTCTTTGTTGCACTGTTCCAGAGAAGCGCCAGAAGAAATAATTATACCTTGTTGGGTATCCCGGACACTAATGTGGGCTGGCTGTCCTTGTGACAAGGATAATGGAGGCTCAAGATGCAGAGACAATGGGCTAGGGTGGTCAGAGCCAAAGAAGGTGGAGACGTTTGAGCTCTAGGGATAGAGAAAGTTCTCTCCACTACCCAGAATGTTGAATACCTGGGAGAGAAGGAAACTGATGGCTCCGAAAGCACATGCTTATGAGCTGTAAGCTCCCTCTCCCCTGAAGGCAGAGCATTCAAACAGGGAGTCAGAGCTGAGCTATGCAATGCCTAGGCTCTGAGGGGAAGAGATGGCTTTGACAACTTCAGAGTCTACTCCAACACCTCGGATCCAGCACTGACACTGGATCTGAGACATTCAGACGCCACCGGAGTCAAAGATACCAGTATCTATGGATCCAATGTGAACGACTCTGTAATCTATGGAACAGACAACTCTGATACCATAGGTCAGATCAGAGAAGGAGCAAGCAAGGGGGCCAGGGGTTGTACTAACAGGGTCGCCAGACACAATGGGGTCGAAGTTGGGAGAACCCCCATTTGTATCTGCATCAACAAAAACATCCTCACCATCTTGTCCATGTCAGTGGAGAGCATTCCAACAAAAAGAGAGTGAAGTCTGGATATAATCGGATCTGGGACCAAGAGTGGTGTTTCGATCTGAGGAGATTTCTCTTTTCTGGTTTTCGGATCAGAGGAGCCAGAATACAAAGTCTTAGCCAGTTTCTTATGAGGTTTTGAACCCGGAGCCAATGAAATGGTTGATTCTGGGGAATGTTTTCTGGTATCTTTTTTCTCTGTACTTTTAGAGGTTTGAGCCCTAGAAGATGCTGTTGGGGTAGATGATTTAGAGAGCAGCACACCTCTGAGAATCAGTTTATTACTTCTATCTATAAGGGCCCTAGGGTTAAAACCCTTACATATGTCACAACTAGCGTCAAGGTGTGAAGGGCTTAGACAATAAATGCATTTAGTATGCACATCAGATAGTGTAATGTTGTGGCCACAGGCCATACATTTCTTGACAACTGAGGGTTTCTCAGACAGTAACATACAGAAAAATAAATTATCAGCAACAGTAAAAGAAAGAGTACACAAGTACTTGAAAAGTTATTTAGTGGGGAAAAAAGGGATGAAGCACAACAAAAGATGCTTTTGAAGAGTTTTAGCAATAAAATTAAATAAAAAGAATTACAGTACCCAAAAACGCTACTAACTCAAGCAGAAACACTGACCACATCTGTATGTTGGGAGCTAGGGCATTACAGAAAAGGGAGGAGCTCGAGAGCTTTCAGTGATTTACGAAGTAGTAGAAGCAGAAGAGTCGGAACAGGGTCAGATCCAAACCCAAGAGATGAGAAATGAATGAAAATTGGCATCATCAGATTTACAGATGTACTTTTTCCATGCATACATTACTAGATTGGCATACATCGGTGCACATGCCATGCCCACTTCCACTCCTTGTATCTGTCAAGGTCCGGTTTTGCTGACAACATAAGGAAGTACAATGAGAATTTAAAAGATTGGTTTAAGTAAGACTTTTCATTTGTCAACTATAGTTCGGATGCTTTTTCCACACCCAACCGAAACTTATCCTCATTTATGGGACACCTAGAGAAAAAGTTAAAGGTACAGAATTTAAAACTTGACAACAGTTTTCTTATTGAAAATTTGAACAGAGAGAGATTCAATAACGAATTAAGACTGTTTACATTCCCTAATGGACTGATTAATAGTTCAGAATATAATGAACTAATATGTTTGAAAGGCATGGGTTTGAACTTAATGAATTTTACTATAAAATGGAACTCAACCCAGATCAGTTTTGTTTGATGAAATCTCTGTTTTAAACAAAACTGTAGATGATTTATTGTTTGATTTAAACAAATACAAGTATGGCCAGATGTTTGTACATGTGGAAGACAACTGCTTAGAGACTACAACAATTACAATAACATTAGGACATACCCTATGCCTAGGAATGTTGTTGTACAGAATACTGGTCAACAGGGAAATTCATACAAACATTACTCTGATGCAGGAGCTTCCCTTGATACAAACCATTTGCAAAACAACCAATACAAGAAGGGTACTGATTTTCAACAGACTGGACAATATCCTAGTGATATGGATGAACTCCCCCCTTACACCACAGATTGAATGTCTGGGGGCTAAGCCTAAAGAAAATAAGCAATACAACAATTTTTTTCAGGGAAGTCTCCCCCCAGAACAAGAGAATCAAGGGGCGGGGAGACACACACAGGGGCAGGGGAAACGGAAAAGGAGCAGGAAGAAGGAATTAAACTTACAAGTTGAATGTTACTGACAACAGTGTTAGTGACAAAATACAAGTAGATCATAATATATTTATTCATACTAAGGTTTTAATATTTTTAACTATCTTGATATTACTATTAGCCATTTCTTTACCTTTACTAAAGGATTTAAATTTGTACCCTCTAGCTGAAATGATTTTCCTGACCTTGTTTTGGAATTAAAGATGCTTACTTGGCAATTTAATTTTTCTACACTATCTTTAAGCAATGAAGCAAGCGTTAATACTTTGGCTAATATGTTTAAAAAGAAAAGCACATAGAACCCCCCTACGAACAACAGAACAGCTACTTCTAAGAGATGTACTACAGACCTCTGTAAGTTAAAGGAATTCATTCCTTACATGGAATCTCAGCAAAGAAAATAATGTATGAAAGACCTTCTATAATAATAATTTCATCAGGGTATTAAACTCTGATTGGGGGGGGGGGGTGGATAAAAAGGATTATGCTAGAAATTTTTCAATATGTTACAAGCTACCTCCAAGTAGGTTACAGTACCTCATAATGAAATCCATGGTGTGTATAGGAAAATTTAGAAGTTATGTACTTACCATAACTTTTCATCTGTGATTTCCATCGTCATTCTTCCTCATGAATGGGTCTCGGATCCAATCCTTGGATCAGACTCAGCCGCATATACAAGACTTAGGATCCAAATCTCAAGCTCCTCCCTCTACCCATAGTGCTCTATCCCATCCCCAAGTCCTCAGAGTTTGCTGCCTTACTCCCCACTGTGTTACAGAGACAGAAGACTGAGGCACAGACCTGGAACATGAAGGTTCCAATATCATCCATATATCCTTCTAGGAGTGACAGGGCTGGAAATGGCTGGGAGGGAAGGCGAGGAAGAATGAAAATGGACAGCACAGACACCAAATTATCGTTAGGTACATAACTTCTAAATCTGATGTTGTCCTTTTCATTATTCCTCACGAATGGGTCAGAGTCCTCAGCTATGTAATTCTCGAGAGGCCACTGCAGAAGGATATGTTGGAGCACTGCTGAACCAAAGGAAGCTCTACATCTGGAGACTATGTCTAATTTGTAATGAGTAATAAAGGACTGAATCTTTGACCAAGTGGCTGCAGTGCAGATGTCGTCAATGGAAGTTCTTTAAGAAAAAACAGATGAAGTAGCCATAGATCTAGTGGAATGAGCTCTAGGAGGATAAGGCATTTTCAAACCTTTCTGCGAATAAATCAGTGAAATACAATCAATAATCCATTTGGCCACAGTCATTTTGTAAACTGCCTGACCCAAGTGGTTAGGGGAAAAGGATACAAACAGTTGGCAAGACTTCTAGTAGTGTTTTGTTCTGTGAAGGTAAAAACATAATTGTCTGTGAACGTCAAGAAGGTGAAGCATATATTTGCCCTTATTAGTACAGTTTGGAAAGAAAACTGGTAATTGTATGGACTGATTAATGTTAGCCTCTATAGCCAATTTAAGCAGAAAGGGTTGGTCTGTACAGGCACCCTATCCTTATGGAAAATAATGTAAGGAGGCTTAGTTATTTTTTTGCTGAAGTGATAGCTACTAAAAATGACAGTTTTCCAAGAAATAAACTTCATGATCGCATTTGTCTGCCAGTTCAAAGGGTTTCAGAGTTAACTCCTGAAACACCACTGTTACATCCCAAGGAGGAGAGGGATGCTTTATTGGAGGTCTAAGGTGGAAAATTCCCTTTATGAAAGCTTTACATAATCTGGAGGATGGCAGAGAAAATGACTCATTTCCAGCATGTAAGTTGGAAATGGCTGTCAACTGATGTATAACAGTAGAAAAGCTAGCCCTTTCCTTAAAATGAGTAGTGAGAAAAGGACAAATGGTCAAAGTAGGTGCTGAAAAGGGTTCAATATTCTGAATGGAAGCCCAAATGGAAAATCTTGTCATTTACTTCTGTAGACTTTCTTGGTGGAGGCCTTCTAGGAGGCCAAGATAATGTCACGAACTGGGGAAGCGAGCCTGGACAGCGAGTATCACTGAAGTGGAGAAACCATGCGGTCAGCTTAAGGGTGTGGAGATCGCGATGCTGAATTCCTGATGGATGGGACAGGAGATCCTGAGTGTGTTCCAGTATCCATGGAGGATATTTCAAGTGAGATCAGAGGAAGGGGAACCATACCTGTTAAGGCCAGAAGGGGGCAATGAGGATAAATGAGCTCTTCAGCCTGCTTGCTTTCTGTAAGAGCTTTGGGGATCAGAAGAGGAGGAGGATAGGCATACAGGAGACCAGGGGGTCAATCGTGAATCAGACCATCCCTCGGTGACTCCCTCCAGGGAGGATTAGAGCAAAGTACTTGTTGCACTTGTTGAGGGGTGAGGCAACCAGGTTGCAACAAGGTTGGCCCCAGGGGTTGAAGATCATATTCAGTACTGTTTGACTGAGGAACCACTCGTGAGGAATTAGAATGGACTTTCCAAGTCTGTCTGCCAGCACTTTGGTTTTCCCCAGTATATGCATTGTAGTGAGAAAGTGGTCTGAAAAGATTGCCCATTCCTAGACCCGCATGACCTCTCTGCACAACGGGTCAGAACAGATTCCTCTCTGTTTGCTTAAGTACCAGACAACCGACATGTTGACTGTGTCAACTGCAATAGTCCCTACAGAGAGGGTGTCCTGAAATGCTTGCAACGTTAGGAGGATTGCCCTCATCTCTAGGAAACTGCTATACAACTTGGCCTCCAAGGGGGACCACGTGCCTTGGACCATCTTTCCTAGTAAAAAAACTTGACGTCTGCAGATTGGAGTGAGTCTTATGGGAAATGATGGAGGCTGGTAAAAAATGGACCACTGTACCGTCAATGTCCATTGAAGGATTCACATAAAGAATCTTGCTAGAGGAACTAGAAGAATGGTAGCTGAAACCGACCCAAGAGCTTGTAGCACTAGTTTTGCTGAAGGGGATGGATGAGACAGTATGGCCTGCAAATGATTTCTCAATGATGTGATGTGATGAAAAGGTAATTATGCCACCTGTGTCATAGTATTCAGTTGAGTTACTATAAATTCCAGAGTCTGTACAGGAGTTAGGTTCAATTTGGCATGGTTGATTGCGATGCCTACGGGGTTGGAGATCTGAAGCAAGAAATCCCTGGCTTGTAGAAGTTGATGCTTGGCTGGGGCAGTGAGGAGCCAATCAAGATACAGAAATGTCTGGTATCCTTTGAGTCTCAAGTGAGCCATGATTGTCATGCATTTGGTGAACACCCTGGGGGCTGTGGTGAGCCCAAATGGCAGTTCTCTGTATTGGTAGTGGCTGGCTCCCAGCTGAAAGCACAGATGTCTCCTGGAGCACCTGTATTCTGACAGTATGTATCCCGGAGCTCTATAAAGCATATCCAATCGTCCTTGCGCAGAAGAGGCAAGATGGACTGAAACAACCATTCGGAATTTTGACTTCTTTACATACTGGTTCAAACTGTTTGGATCCAAAATTGGTCTTAGGTCCCCGGTTTTCTTTGGCACTAAAAAGAAGCAGGAGTAAGTTCCAAATCCTGTTTGGGTGTGACCTCGTGGATGACTTTTGTAGCAGCTTTTGTACTTGAGCTGCATATTCCCTCTGACTGGGTGGAAAGTCAGGGAGGTTCTTTCTTTGGACAGGAGATTGAAGGGAAAATGGTATGTAGAGTAAGCTCTAGATAGGATTCCTACCACCCATAAATTTTTAGTGACGTTTACCCAGGCATCTAGAGCAATGCTTTAGGAGTGCTGACAGGGCCTATCAGAGGAGTCGTCTCTGAAGCCCTGATTTGTGGACCCCTTTCTGCAACAATGGAAATCACGTCAGTTAGATCCAATAAGGCCTGTGGATCAGAGGAAGCGTAACGGTCTTCGGATCCAAAGAGGCTCGATCTGAAGTCTTCATGATTTTTTTCAGATGGCTCAAACGAAGTCCTTGGAGACTTCCGGGGAGCTCTTTTCCTGGAATCTACAGAAACTTGAGGAGCTTTAAAGGGGGTTTGAGCCCCAGAAGAAGAAACTGAATGTAAACCCTTTAGTATTAATTTGTTGCACGTATCGGAGAGGGCCCTGGGTTTACAGGTGGTGGAAATATCACAGGATGACATAAAATTGTCTGGCCCACAGGCAGTGAACACACTTCTTGTGGACATCAGAACTGGGTATCTTATACCAAGTGAAGTGCACTTCTTAAAACCAGTGGGTTCTCAGAAATTTATATAAAAAGAGAAACAGTAAAATAACTGCAAGAACTATAGCAACTATACAAAAACAGAAAAATCTGAGAGGTTAATAAAGCACGAGATACGTGCTCTGACTCAACTACACACTTCAAGTTACACACTCTAAGCTAAACACTAACTAAGCTACACACACTTTTTGATATATATATATATATATATATATATATATATATACATATATACATGTATATGTACGTATATATTTGTATTCGATATAGATAGATATATAGAAACAAGAGGGAAGAAAAAATGCCAAGACAGGCATGAAGGGAGCAATAATATTGGTAGCAGTACTGAAAAGGAAAAGGAAAAGCCCTAACACCTGCGACACCTGAGGGAGGAAAGATGAGAAAAGCTAACTGTAATAGCTAAAGAGCAAAAATTTGTCAAAAAAATTTTATAAGAAGGTATTCAGAAACGTTTTCTCTCAGAGCTCGTGAACAATCCTCCTTGTCATGAATGAGATCTGAGGAGTTGGGGATGGGATACACCATTATGAGGAGGAGGAGCTTGAGATTTGGATCCTAAGTCTTGTATATGCAGCAGAGTCAGATCCGAGGATCGGATCCTAGACCCATTCGTGAGGAAGAATGAAATGGACAACATCAGACTAATTTATTTCTACAAGATTGTTTGACACAGGGTATTATTATGTATGATCTATTTACTTTCCTTACCCTAAAGAATCCTTTCATCCCTGCAGTGTCTGGAATTCCAGAAGTCCATAAAAACCCTATGACCCTCCACTTAGACTCATAGTTTTAGCAGAAGGATTGAAGACGTACTCCTTTAGCAATGTCTGTGGACAGATCACTAGAAAACATTCAGTTTTACAACCCATATTTTGACAGACTCCAACGACCTTCTGCATAAAATCAACCAGCAGTTACATAATCAAGATATTACTTTTTTGACAGTAGATGTTACTGATCTATACACGTGTATCCCTCACCAAGAAGGTTTAGATTTCTTCCACTAAGGCTTTACTAGAGTTGACTGACTATCAGTTTATTAGGTTAATACTGGATTGTATGAAACTGGTTTTGTATAACATCTTTTCTGAACATGAATACTTCAAACAGATACAAGAGTGCAATGGGTGCGGCATGTGCACCGATATATGCCAATCTAGTAATATATGCATGGGAGAAGAAATTTATCTGTAATTCTATTTACTCCTGTAATTGGACTTTATATCTGACATAATCTGGATGACTGGATGGCTACATTTTCTTTTGGGGAGGTAATGAAAAGAAAATACTTGAGTTTTTAAGCTATTTGAATAACAACTAAATTTTTGAGGTTCACCTATCAAATCCAACATGACTGCGTTAATTATTTAGATCTTACTACTTTCAAAAATACTAGTTTGAAGATATTTGATTCTACTATCGTTGAGGAGACATTTTCAAACACATTTATACTTTACCAGCTGCCACCCATGTGTGCATACAAAAAAGCGTAGTAAAGTTAACTTACTAGAGCAGCTAGAATCTTTTTGAACTTTAAACTTTTTAAGTGAAGTCAACAAAATGACTGGGATATTCGTGGAATGAGGATACCCACAAGACTTTCTTACTACACTAAGGCAAGGACAGGAAATTATAGTGGCCTGGGGAAATAAATATTACCCCCTCTTAGGCTCAGAATTTGACCACCACTAGTAACAAACTAAAGATTTTAGTACCTCAATGGTTATAAAATATGGAATGTTTGCAAAAGTGATTAGAGAAATAGTTCTGAACTGGAATTTGTTTAAAATAGATCCAGCTCATTTTAATACAGTTGGTGAAAAAATATTATTCACCTCCAAAATGGGGAGAAATCTTATGTGTATTTTCCAAAAGCAGCAAAATGTGAATAACTTTAGAATGACAAGAGGTTCCTGCAGTTGCGGTTATTGTAACAAATGTGCTTATGTAAGGACTGAGGACACTACTGTATTGTTTGTTCAAAATATACATTTAGCAAAAGGAAACTGTTCTGCTAAGGGGGTCATTTATGTGGCAATTTGCTCTAGATGTGCAAACGTTTACTTTAGTAAAATGGAGCATGCTTTACATAAATGCATATACAAACAACTACAACATCTCAAAGACAGAAACAGTTCCCTTTTTAAGTACATTTTGAAGGTGTACACTTTATAAAAAAAATTCCGGTTTGGGATTTTAGCAGTAGTTACCCCCAGTGAAAGGGGAGGTGACTGGGAGAACATGTGGAAATTACAGAATTGTTCTGGCAACTAAGGTTAAATGCGTCCAGCGTTCCAAGTCTTAATGACCCCATCTCCATAGTTCCTTGGTTGAAGTTTAGAGCACCAATATTAGTTTAATATTTTATTTTTAAATATCAGTAGGACAGTATTCTGATATATATATAAAGATGTAGTTACATATAACTATCTTTTTATATTATTCTTTACATGTTCATACTTTTATAATAATTTATTAAATGTATTTTTTGCATTAGATTTACTTAAAAGCATTGATGTGTATGTCATGCTACAATGTGTGGATGTTTCTTTAAGATAAAATAATTCTGTCATATAACAGGCTAATTTTTTTATTTAAATGAATGACAATGTAACTAATGGTTCTGATGAAGTCTGCAAAAGTGCTTAACCATTTTACTACGCTTAAATTACTTTTAATAAATTATTTTTTATATATTCTTTCTACTTTATTTACTGGACGAGACCAGGAAAGTACAGTTTTGTACCTACCATAAATGTAGATGTCCGATAGGTATGCATCTGCAGTCCTTACATATGGGTTGTCCTGCCTCAGGCAGCCCTTCGGTCGGCCGGATTCCAAAGTCTGGGTCTGGCGTCAGCTGAAGTCGCCCTTTCCCCGACGTCAGAGCGCCTGGGGTATAAAAGCGTCAGCCGACGCCATCTTCCTCAGTTTTTTTTGCCCCAGATGCCAGGTGCCCTCTAAAGAAGGCTAAATTTGGAGAGATGCAATAAAATCCAAACATGCACAGAAATATAAAACAAATACACCATAATAGATAACCCCAGCTAGCTATGAGAGGGATAAGTACCCCAAGGAATACCACAGAGGGGAAGGAGGGAGGGTAAACCTGACTGCAGATGCATACCTATCGGACATCTACATTTATGGTAGGTACAAAACTGTACTATGTCCTTCAAGGATGCATCTGCAGTCCTTACATATGGGTAGAATACCATAGCCAATGTGGGGGTGGTAGGATCTAAGAACAGGATGGTGTAGCTAAAATGCCCTGCAGGACTGCCGTAGCAAAGCCTGCTCTGGATCTGGAATATAAGGGTAAGTTGTAATGCTTGGAAAATGTATGCACGGAGCTCCATGTAGCAGCTTCTAAAATGTCATTGGTAGCCACCCCTCTTAAGAAGGCTGTGGAGGTGGCTGTGGCTCTGGTGGAATGAAGTCTAATGTTAGCTGGCACAGGTTTGCCATGAAAGGAGTAACAAAAACGAATGCAATTCCCTATCCATTTTAAATGGTCTGTTTGGAAATTGCTTTTCCTTGTGCACCAGCAGAATATGCTACAAACAGCTGGTCAGTTTTTCTTTAAGTTTTAGTTCTGTCCAAGTAGTAGCGCAACTGTCTGTGAATGTCCAGGGTATGCAGAAGTTTCTCCCCTTTGTTTTGTGGATTTGGAAAGAAGGTAGGCAGGTGAATAGCTTGGTTCAATGAGACCCCGGATACCACCTTTGGCATGAATGAAGGATTGGTTCTCAATGAGACTCTGTCCTGATGAAAAATAAGAAATGGTTGTACTGCCATGAGGGCCTGCAACTCAGATACTCTTCTTGCTGAGGTTATGGCCAGAAGGAAGGCAGTCTTCCAAGACAGGAACTGTAGTTCTGAAGATGCTGCTGGTTCAAAGGGAGGCAGTGTTAGAAGTTAAGGTCCCATGTAGGCACTGGTGGTCTTCTTGGAGGACTGATGTTTTTAATTCCTCTTAGAAACTGTCTTAGGAGAGGATGAGAGAAGACAGGTGGATCAGTGTTGTATTCTGCTGAAATTGCTGAAGCATGGATTTTTATGGAAGAGTAAGACAGGCCATTGTGGAGCATTTCTGCCAAGTATTCCAGGATATGTGCCATGTTCATCACTGTCGCATCTAGGCCCTTTGTGGTGCTCCAAGTGCGAAATCTTTTCCATTTTGCTGAATATGCCTTTCTTGTGGAAGGCCGTAGAGCTTCCATGATGATATCCTTCACTCTCTTGGATAGCTTATCCTGGGGAGGAGTCATGGTATTCTCCAGGCTGTTAGCTGCAAGGTTTTCAGGTTGGAATGCAGAGTTTTGTAATTGTGCTGTGTCAGAAGAAGTGGCCATTGAGGAAGAGGCCACGGTTTCGTGCGTGACATGCTCTTTAACAGTGGGTACCAGTGCTGTCTTGGCCAGTCCGGAGCTATTAGAATCACTTTTGGCTGCTCTGTCCTGATCTTCAGTAAGACCTTGTTCATTAATGGAAGAGGTGGAAATGCATACACTGTTAGAGTTCTCCAGCTGAAAGAGAGGGCGTCCACTTTCCATGCTTCCGGGTGGTATGTCCTTGAGCAGAATTTCTTCAGCTGATGATTGTGGTGGGAGGCAAAAAGATCTATGTCCGGCCTCCCCCATGATTGTGTTATCTGAAGGAAAATGTCTGGGTGCAGCATGCATTCGTGTGCATCCATGATATTTCTGCTTAGGCTGTCCGCCAGTATATTGTCCTTTCCTGGCACAAGCTGGGATTGCAGCTCTATATTGAGTTTCAGGGAAAGTTCCCAAAGATTCATTGCCAGTCTGCAAAGAGGGTAGGAATGAGTACCTCCTTGCTTGTTTATGTACCACATAACTGTGGTATTGTCTGTCTTTATTAGCAGGTGGCCTTGATGCAGAAAGGGTTTGAAGGCCTCGATTGCATGTATCACAGCCAGCATTTCTTTTTGGTTTATGTGCATGCATAGTTCTTTTTGTGACCATAATCCTTGAATGCATCTGCCCTCCATGTGTGCTCCCCATCCGTGGTCTGAAGCGTCCGTTGTAATGGTTTGGCTGGTTATTGGTTTGCTGAAGGACAGACCCCTGTTTGACTGACTTGCTTGGGCCCACCACAGAAATTCCTTTTGAAGGCATGGAATGAGTGGTATCAAAGTCTCTAGGCTGTGACTGTGCTGAGTCCATAAACTCCTTAGGTACCATTGTAGTTTCCTCATATGCAGCCTTGCTTGTGGAATCAGAAAAATGCAGGATGCCATGTAACCCAGGGCCTGCAGGATTTTCCTTGCAGTCAGCTGAGTTTGTCTTGTCAGATTTTTGAAGTAACCCGGTCGTTGCCTTTGTTTTTCTTCTGTGAGAAAAGCCATTTGGGTGGTTGTATCTAGATTCGCACCCAGAAAAGTTGTTCTTTGGGATGGAACAAGTCTTGATTTGTGAATGTTGACTGTAAATCCCAAGGCCTGAAGTAGGTGGATGGCATAATTCAAGTGTTTTACCAAAGTTTGTTGGCTGTCCGCTTGTATAAGGCAGTCGTCCAGATATGGGTATATTTGAATCCCCTGAAGTCTGCAGTGTGCAATTACTGATGCCAGGCATTTCATGAATACTCCGGGCACAGTAGATAAGCCAAAGGGCAATGCTGAGAATTGATAATGCTCTGTACCTGCAAGAAATCTGAGGTGTCTTCTGCAACTTTGTCTGATAGGGACATGCAGGTATGCCTCCTTGAGGTCTAGAGTTACCAGCCAAGACCCCTTGCCCAGCATGGGAAGGAGTTGCTGTAGAGTCAGCATTTTGAATTTTGGCACAATGAGATAAGTATTCAGCGCGGACAAGTCGAGAATAGGCCTCCATTGTTTTTCTTTTCTTGGAACAAGGAATAGTCTGGAATAAAAATCCTTGGCCTTGTTCTGAAAGAGGAACCTTTTCTATAGCTTTCATTTGCATTAATTTGGAGATTTGTTTCAAAGCCTCTGCCCTTTGATTCGGTGGCAGGTCTGGCATGCCTTTTCTTTTTGGCAATGTGTGAAAATGGAACCTGTATCCTTTGCCTATTATTTGCAGTGTCCATTTGTCCCTTGTAATACTGTGCCAATTTTCTGAGAATAAAGAAAGCTTTCCGCCCAAAGGTGCTTCCAATTGAGCCCTGGATGGCGGGGCCAAAGTAAAGTCATTGAGTCTGTCCTTGTGCAGCAGTTGTAGGTCCTGCACTACCTCTCTGGTTAGGAGGCTGCCATTGACATCCTCTGTAGGAGCCTCTAGCTTGCCCTCTACCTCTGGCACGCCTGTTCTTGCCTCTTTGAAATCTCTCTGTGTCTGGAAAGGACCAATTCTTGGAAGGCCAATTTCTGCTGAATCTTGGTGGTTGGACTTGGAGAAAATCTTTGACTGTTTGTACAGATTTTGCCTTTTCCTCAAATTTCTTTAAGACCTCCTGAGCAGTGGAGCCAAATAACTTTTGCTTTTCCAATGGAGCATCCAGAAGTTTTGCTTTAACATGGTCTGGCAGAGACTGTTCCTTCAGCCAAGCATGCCTACGTATGACTGCACCTGTCATAGCTGACCTACATGAAGCTTCCAATGCATCATAACCACACTGCAAGAAATGGTTGCTAACCTGTTGGGAGTTATGTACCAGATGCTGAAGTGATTTGCGATCTAGGGGTTCAGGTGAAGACAAGTTTTTTATGCAATTCATCTAACAAATACTCTTGGTACTGTATCATATGAAATTGACAATTTAATGCCCTCATAGAAAGAGTAGCAGAAGTATACACTTTTTTACCCCATCTCTCTATAGCCCTGGACTCCCTTTCAGAGGGGAGTGGATTTTTTGTAGTGGTAGCTGCAACCCCTTTAGGGCCCTGGGAAATAGTTTCTGGATCAGCAGAGTGGGCCTTGTAAAGGAAATGATGAGAGTCCGAGACCCTGTAGTACCTATCGGGTTTGACAGGAGCCGGAGGAAGTGTGTCAGGGGTTATGCTAGACTCAGAGTACACATCATCAGTAACATTCAAAACAGGAGGAATGACCAAAGGGCTATGCTGAGGTAAATGCAAAAAGGTCCGTAATCTCTTCCTGGAATCAGAGAAATCCTGGCCCTGCCATTTGAAATGCTCTCTCATGGAGTGCAGGGTCTCCCCAAAGGACAGCTCTTCCGGACGAGAGGCCGAGGGGATAGATTCCTCTGCATCAGAATCCTCGTAGGCAGAAAAGGCCTCCTCCTGGTAATCCGAGAGAGCAGAGCCATCAGAGGCCTCATCTGACGAGTGTGGATCAGAGGGCTCAACCCTGGGCCTTTTGTCTAGAGGAGGTTGGGAGCCCCTGTCCGGATGTGGCTGAGAGCCCCTAATTAAGGAAATAAGGTCCTCAGCTAAACTTAGAATCTGTGAACCTGTAGAGGGTCCCTGAGGAATAGCCCTGGGAGGCAAAGCTTTTGGGTGTTTAGCAGCTTTAGCCCTGGTAAAGGCCTTTATGGACATGGATGCAGGCGGCCTGGCTGCACCACGTGCTGATGTAGTTTTGTCTAGAGGAATGGTGTTGGATGTTTCCTGGACACCAGTTTCTGAAGGAAATTCTATAACCGACTCAGTAGGGGCCTCCAGGGCCAAGGTTGTCGGTTGAGCAGTTTCGGAGATCGGAAGCACCAAGGACTCGGTTTCAGCCGAGACCGAAACACTTGCGGTAGGCCTAGCCGTGGTTTCAGCCGAAACCACGGTCCGCGTGTGTCGGTCCTTGCCCTTCCGTTTCTTGGTTAAATGAGAAGTCGGAGTCTCCGACGGCATATTATAAGAGAAACTAGCCCCAAAAAATTCCTCTGCAAACTACGCCCGACGCCTAAGAGTGCATCGATTGAAGGAAGCGCAGGCTGAACAGGCCGAGACGTCGTGGTCTGGGCCTAGGCAGGGGAGGCAGTAAGAGTGGAAATCCTTATGAGGTATTTGTTTCCCACAAGTTAAGCAATTATTAACTTTCTGACATCGGCTGAGGCAAGAAAGAGTCCCCAACGGGGTACTTAGCTTTTGAAGTCTTTGGTAGCTGAATTACAGGAGCTGGCCGACCGGCACTTGCGAACTGCTTCTGCTTCGGGCACCACGCGGCAAGAAAGACTGAGGAAGATGGCGTCGGCTGACGCTTTTATACCCCAGGCTCTGACGCCGGGAAGGCGACTTCAGCCGACGCCGGACCCAGACTTTGGAATCCGGCCGACCGAAGGGCTGCCTGAGGCAGGACAACCCATATGTAAGGACTGCAGATGCATCCTTGAAGGACATGGTGCTTTTTACAGCTAGCACACTACATGAGCTTAGATTTTGGGTTTTGAACTTTAAACACCCTATCTACCTTTTTAGGGGCAGCTGTCAGTAACACACACATCCTTCAACACAGGCAGAATTGGAGGAATGGGTGCAGTTTGTAGAAATTCCTTCTGTAACAGCTCATAGCAGTTTCTGAGGGACTGAGAAACTTCAGTGTTATCCCACTGAAAACACTGGCACAGTCTAGAAAATAGTCTCAGAAAAACAGAACTCACCATATGGAGAATCAGAAACGAAGCTCTCCTCTTAGTCCGAATAAAAAAAAGAGGTGAAAACCTTATATCCATCCTGTCATCCTCCTATCCATATTCAGAATCTTGAGTTTTTTCAGGGAAGGAAGTATTTCTCTTTTTTACCATAAACTACCTTACAAGAACGGTCAATAGCCTGAATTAAATTGTGTGCCAGCACAGTAAATTACTCCTAAGGATATTTGAGGAGGAGTAAATACATGCTTAGTTTTCAGTTTTGTTTTGACAGGAAAAATTGAGTCAGCCATGTTACTAATGGCAGCACCTGCTTCCCCAGGGATGGGCACAGCACTGTGACACAAGGAAATGTCTCTGTTCCCTCTCCCAGCACTAACAAAAGTGTCTCTCCCTTGTGCACTAAGGGAACCCCAACAGCCACAGAGAATATGGCGGACCCCTGGTACAGTGTAGCTGTAGCTGCTACATTAGGGATTTGGTAAAGATGAACGGTCTGAGATGCAGCAAATGGTCACAAAGTCACCCACCTGTGGCTGAAGCAAACTGCTAGCCTGCTGTGGTGACAAAGGCTGTTTGCTTAACTTCTTCTCTTTGTGGCTAGAAGAAGATGAACCAACCATGGGGCTAGTAGTTTGTTCCATGCTGATAGGATCATAGGAGGTTACTAGGCTAATGGCTCCAGGGCCCTTACAAGCCTAGCCAAGCTCAACCCGTGTTCCCAAGGGTGTTTGGTTCAGCAGACACCAAAATCAGCAGCTATTGCCCCTGTCCAAAAGGGGCACAGGTGGAACCCCTGGGATGAATTTATGGTTACTCATCCAATCATCCAAACTGCACTTGGACAAGCTGAAAATGACACCTCTTTCAGTGAAAACAAGCAGCAAATGCCAATAAAAATAAAAAGTCTTTAAAAAGTCACTTCCCCCAGACAAACGTAGTAAAAAGCACTTTTAAACAGTATGCCAGCCCCACAAAGTAAAATAAACACAATTTTGACACAGAAAATGGTTTTCATTTACTTTAAACAACCTTTAAATTGACAGAAAAAAGAGCACTTCTGTTTAAAGTACAGTTACAGTCTCGTGACAGTCCATTAAAAAACAGACTCCTAGCTTGAAAATAGATTTCCTGACGAGGAAAGTATAAATATGTAAAATTATTAAATGGAAGTTTTTTCCCCAAAAGGAAACTTATCTGTGCAGCAAAGGAACAGCACAAGCCAACCATCAATCCTTGAAAGCCTCAGAAGAGCATACTTTTCTATGGCAGTAAAACTCTGGAGGGCTTGGTGCTCAAATTGTCATTTAGTCAGCTCCACTAAAGCTGCCTGACAGTTTTGGGCATGTGGAAGGTACCCTAAAGCTTCGGACTCTGCCTGGCTTGTTTTATCATTGGCAGGATATAGCTAAGGCTACTGCAGCAGTGATCAATATAATGAACACATACATGAGATCAGCACTGCAAGTAATTTCTACAATGCTGCCATCTCTGAGGCAGCAAGTCTGACATGTGGAGGATTACATTTCGCATACCACCACTGATGGCTATTATGGAACACGGGGAATGGTGTAGCAATGTAATTTTTTGCAATGTTCCTCTCAATACATTTTGCAGTAGCTTTATGTAAGATGCAAAAAGTCCATAACTGGAAGAGGATACTCAAACATGTACAACAGACTTGATCTTATACGAACCTGAAGGAAAGCAAGCTTAATACCCTATGCGAGGCACACAGAAAAAAAAGAAGTTATGTACTCACCATAACATTCCATGTGTGTTACCCATCTTGCCTTCATTCTTACTAGGTTGGGTTCAGATCCGACTCAGCCTTATACACAAGATTGAAGTCTTTCACAAGCTCATGGCTAAACCCTATCACATCATGCACTAGAAGAGTTCCCTAGATCTTGTTTGCAGATATAAAAAGAATAAAAATAACTTATTACTTAATACCTTACAGATCAATAAAGAAGGTCAGAGGTCGTTAATAGCCAGCTGTATCAATTGGGCCATCCAGGAGCAAAAGGCTGGGGGAAGGAGAGTGGGATGTAAGAATGAAGGCAAGATGGACAAAGCATATGGAATGTTATGGTAAGAACATAACTTCTTTATGTGTTGTTGTCCTAACTCACCTTCATTCTTACTAGGTTGGGACACCATCTTTCTTGGGTGGCTCATGGGAGAATATTCTTCAGAACTGTGGAACCAAAGGAGACCCTGTTCCTGGAGGCCAAATCGACTTTCTAATGAGTGATAAAGGTATGTGGGGTCTTGCCCACGTTGCTGCAGCACAAATGGTATCAATAGGCAGTCTAGCCCAATAGGTGGAAGAGGTTGCAATGGCTCTTGCAGAATGACCTTTTATTTTATGAGAAAGAACCTTGTTTTGAGATTTGTAAATGAAAGTTATACAATCAGAGAGCCATTTTAAAAGTGTCACTTTTGAAACTGGAGCACCTTTCTTTGAATATGAAAAGGATACAAATAGTTGGTCAGATTTTCTGAAGGCCTTTGTCCTATGAAGTAGAAGCGTAATGGTCTATGTACATCCAGTTGGTGCAGCATGCATTTTGCCTTATTCTCACAGTTAGGGAAAACACTGGTAGCTGTATGGATTGGTTTTAATTAGATTCTGCACATACTTTGGGTAAAAAGTAAGGGTTTGTTCATAAGGATACTCTGCCTCTGTGGAAAAGTATGTAGGGGGGCTTTATTGACCAGGCTTGCAGTTCTGACACTCTTCTAGCTGAAGTAATGGCTATCAAAAGAATAGTTTTCCAAGTCAAAAATTTGAGATTGCAGGATGATGCTGGCTTAAGTTGGGGAAAAATCAAATGGGATTAGACAAAGTTCAAATCCCGTGGAGCTTGAGGGTCTTTAATAGGTGGACTTAATAAAAAGGGTTCCTTTAAGAAAAGCTTTGCATAGTCTGTGGGACATAATATTGAGGCCTGATTCACCTAACTGGAAATTGGATATCACTGCTAACTGAACTCGAATAGTAGCTGTGGCTGCGCCTTCACTGAATAGTTTTGTCAAGAATTCTAGAATGGAAGCTAATGGGGCAGAAAAATGATCTGTGTGATTATTTGAAGCCCATAAGGAAAACCTTTTTCCATTTGCTTCTATATATCTTTCTTGTTAAAGCTTTATGAGAAGAAATTAGGATATGTTTTACTGAGGAAGAAATGTTAGGGAGCCTGGCTATGGGTGGAATTGGAGCAGCCAAGCTGTCAACTTGAGGGTTTGGAAAGGAGTGATGGAGTGTTCCTGATGCATGAGTCAGAAGGTCTGGAACTGGATCCAGAATCCAAGGTTCCTACTGGAGATGAGGCCACAGGAAGGGGAACCAGATTTGACAAGGCCAGTATGGGGTGAGGAGTATCAAGTTCCTTCCCAAGTAATTGGCTTTCTGAAGAACTCTGGGTATCAACGGAAAGGGAGGAAAAGCGTACAGGAGACCCGAGGGCCAATCGTGAACAAGTGCATCCCTTGGTGACTCCCTCAGAGGGGGGATCAGGGCAAAGTAGATGCTGCATTTTGTGTTCATGGATGTGGCAAAAAGGGCGTAGCAAGGCTAGCCCTATTTGCGGAAAATCTTTTCCAGCACTTCCTGTTTTAGGGACCACTTGTGAGGCATCAGAATTACTCTGCTGAGTCTGTCTGCAATCACACTGGATTTCCCCAGGATGTGTTGCTATCAGAAAGCGTTGTGAGGAGGTTGTCAAGTGCCATACTCTCAGGGCCTCCCAACAAAGGGGGTAAGATCTGGTTTCTCCTTGTTTATGTACCATACAACTGACATGTTGCCTGTCTGTAATGCAATAGTCCCCAGCGGAAGACAGTCCTGGAATGCCTGCAACACTAAAAACACCGCTCTCATCTCTAGGACACTGATGTGCAAATGGGTCTCGTGATCCTGCCAAGTGCCTTGGACTGTCTTTCTCAGATAATACCCCACCCCCCATCTGAGAAATGTCTGTGGTCACTGTGACTAATGGTTGAGAAAGTACAAAGGGTCGACCTAACTTCACATGAGTGGAGTAAAGCCACCAACGAAGATCTTTTTTGCAAGATTTCATTATTAATATCTTGTGGGATATGGGCATATCTTGCATCGGCCATTGAGTGGACAGTAGCCAGTGGAGAATTCTCATGTGCAGACGTGATAAGGGAAGCAAGGTTATTGCTGCTACCATGGTCCCCAAGACTCTTAGGATTGTCTTTTCTTGCACTTTTTTCTTGGAAAGGAGATTGAGGACCTGATGTTGAAGAACTCATACCCTTTATGGAGGAAGACTAGCCATCATTTTTGTTGTATCTAGTTCTGCTCCTATAAAAACGAAATGCTGAGATGGCAGCAAGGCAGAATTTTTGTAGTTTACTGTGATTCCTAGGTGAAAGGAACGCTGCAAGGTGGTGCGTCTTGCTTTTGTTAATAGATGCTCGGTGGTGGCAGTTAAGAGCCAGTCGTCTTAAGTATGGAAACACTCAGAATCCTAGGTGTCTCAAGTGAGCCATGATTACTGCCATACACTTTGTGAACACACTGGGAGCTGTAGTGAGGCCAAAGGGCAGAGCTCAAAACTAGTATTGGCTGTCTCCCAGCTGAAAGTGCAGATGTCTCCTGGATCGCCTGTCCATTTTTATGTGGTAGTATGCATCCTGGAGGTCTATAGAGTACATCCAATCTTGTCTCAGAAAAGGGAGAACTGACTGCAGTGTTACTATCCCGAACTCTGACTTTCTTACATATTTGTTTAGGTTGCTGAGATCCAGAATTGATCTCCAGTCCCCTGTTTTCTTTGGAACTAAAGAATCGTGAGTAATTTCCGAATCCTATTTGGTCTGCGGGGACTGTTTGGATGACTTTTGCCTAGCAACTTTTGAATTTCTAGAGTTGCCTTTTCCCTTTGACTGGGTGGAATGTCTGGGATGTTTTTTTATGTTTGGGATGGGGAGGGAAAAGGTATGGAGTAACCTCTGGATATGATGCTTTGTACCTACTTGTCTTTTGTTATTGTTAGCCAGGCTTTTGGGTACAAAGATAAGCTGCCCCTGATTGCCTCCAGAGATGGACAGGCAGGTCTCCCCTTCATGAGCGCTGAAAGGGCTTACCAAAAAAAGGATTCCAGGTCGCCCTGATTCTATGGACCCACTCTGCCACATGGTCGGTGTCTTCTATTATCACTTCCCCCTCCCCCTGGGAGAAGAATCACCATGTGTGTCCTGGAAAGCTCTCTGGGATTTTCGAAACCACATTTTCCCACTACCTTTCTGACCTTTGGGATAAGGTCTGGCCAGTAGGGAAAAGCAGACTCCTATGGCAGAAAGAGTCTTTCCCTCTTGGTCACACCTGGTTAATGTGTCCTTGACTTTAGGCCGGAACTGGGATGAGCCATCAAATGGGGCATTCACAAAGGGAGATTTAAAGGGCTCCACAAAGTCACACAAACACATCCAGGAATGTCTCCTTAGGGAAATTCCTGAACCGCTGCTCTGCTAGCTCCATCCGCTGCATATGAAGTCAATCTCATGGAGGAGTTGTCTACTGAACTTAAGGTAGAGAGCTGACAGGAAACCTTCTCTGACACCCCTTCAGCTATTGAACCTGAGAGGGTATCTCCTAGCTCTTTCAGGAGCTCTCTCTGCAATCTGGTAAAACGAGTCAGGTAATTCAGCAACCTAAGAGCAAATGTCGCTGAAGAAAAGATGCGCTTTCCATACCTGTCCATCATGAGAGACTCCTTGTTCAGTGGATGGACAGAAGTAGACATCTCTGAGAGCTCGTTCTTGGTGGCTGCTGCCACCACCATAGCATCTACTGGGAATTCCCTTCTTAGAAAATTTTTGTCCAAAGGAGATGTAATGAACTTATAGGGCCTCTGAGGAACCAGTTCCACAGAATCTGGAGACTCCCACGCCTTTCAAGAAACTAAATCCATAAGTTCGTCGAAAGGCAGACACACCCAAGTGGAGGAAGGGTGAGATCCAAAAGCCTTCATGCAAGACAGACTCCGCTGAAAGATTGGAGGAATTCCAGCCGCCTCTCTGTTTAAGTATTTCCAAGATGTCTCCAAAGGAGACATCATCAGGAGGTGACTGTGGGGACCCTTCGGCTTCACTGAGGTCCATATCCAAAGTGACGGACTCCTCTGGGGAGTCTAAATGCTTCCTCTTGCATAACCTCTTCCAAGGGACCTTTTTGGAGGGGTACTCTGGAGAGGTTTCGGAAGAGAGGGGGGGGGCAGACTGTGGGGAATCCGGAGGCTTAGGATCTCCGCTTCTCTGTGGATGCAGAGATCCTAAGCCTCCACGTCCCTGTGGATGCAAGGGTAGAGAGACAGACACTAGTGCCTTTGGGGGAAGAATGTCCAGACCTGAGAGTGGAGCCAGTGCTCTCCTCATCACCTTGAAAGCACCCCACCCCTGATCTAAAAAACTCCCAGCTCCGAAGAAACAGAGGGAATCCTGGAACTAAGGGGGACAGCTCAGAGGCTAAGGTAGGAGCCGAGCTCAGCTGAGCCGATACCCGACAGAGAAGTCCAGATCAGATGACTGTCTGATCCGACTCCCCTCCCTGGACCCGACTGGAGAGAGTCGGCTCCTAGACTCAGAGTTCCGATGGAACAGAGGACATCGAAGCAATGTTTGGATCCGAAGATCCTGTGATAGGTCTCGGTTCCGACGGGGGAATTGATGCAGAAAGGGAGGATTTTTTCAGCTCTGAAGCCCTCATGGGCGCCAATGTCCTTAACAGCCTTTGCACCACATGATCCACTTTGTCGTCGGACAGGCTCCTGAAAGATTGAGTTGAAGGGGCAGGAGATTTGGAGGGCTGGAGCAATGGTGACCTAAGAGTGGGGAATACCAGTTCCACTTCAGGGGACCGGCTTTGCAAATGAAGCCAAAGTGGTAAGCCTCTCGGATCTGACAGCCTTCGGATCCAGAGAAGAAACTTTGGGCATTGTTTATGATGGCTCAGGAGCAATGGAAGATGAAGACCTCTTCCCCGACTTACCTGACTTTGAAGGAGGAGACTGGCCAGACTTAGAAGAACCCAGACCTTCCTGGATTGCTCCAGAGAAGGGGATTTTCAAAAGCCCTCTTAGAATCAGCTTGTTCTTTCCTTCCAACAACGCCCTGTGACTAAAGGAATGACAAATTGCACAGGACTCTTGGAGATGGACAGCTCCTAAATAGTACACACAAATGGTTTGCTTATCAGTAGGGAACATTTTTGTCCACACTCCTCACATTTTTTAAACCCAGAGGGGTTAGAAGCCTTTGAAGACATTGTAAGCACCAATCAGCAGCAAGAAATGAAACAACTATCAGACTATATATATATATGTATATTATATAAATAAGTATATATATATATATATATATATATATATATATATATATATATATATACACGCACACACACATATATATAAACAATAATAATAGCAATAACAAAATCTAACCTAGAAGAGGTCTAATAAAAAGGAAAAGGATGGCAGAGCCCTATAACTAAAATGGGCTATGACCTGAGGAGTGAGAAAAAGGGAGGGGGAAGCCCTCTAACATAAATGGGCTAAGGCAGTTTAACTCAAATGAAACAACCTGAAAAGACCAATAAATGAGAAAAAGAAAGAAATCTAAAAACGAGCTATTTAAAATTAAGTCTAAAGCTGGCATAGAGGAAAAAAGGTCTACTGGAGAAAACGAAGACCAATAGCAGTTAAATCACAGCTATAACGGAAACAATTTGCTTAAGTAGTTATTAAGCAGAAAATACACAATTAGAAAAAACAAACAACTTCTCCAAACTATAAGAAGAAAACACTACTTAGCCAGAGACAGTAAGACAAGCACCTGATCTTGTTTAGCGGCAAATGAGATCTGGGGAATTCCTCTAGTGCATGATGGAAAAGGGTTTAGTCACAAGCTAGTGGAAGACCTCAAGCTTGTGTATAAGGCTGAATCGGATCCGAACCTAACCTAGTAAGAATGAAGGTGAGATATGACAACAACACATCCCTAGTTATACAGGTCACTGTGTTTTCAGCAGAATATAATAAAAGACCAAACCATATTCTAAAATAAATAAACAGTCTGCCATCTCAGCGGTAACAACATGAGGCATCAGAGGGGTCTACTCTGGGGGAAAGTGACAAGCCATTACCTGCACCAAATAACAGAGCCTTGATTTTGTTAAAGTTAATGTTAAATGTACTGCTTTAAATGGAAGTAACACATCAGCTAGGGCTTCTGTTGTGGATGAATTCACAACAGCAAAGGACATGGGCCAAATGGCCATGCTATACTCAAAAGGATGTAGAAGAGGAGGAAAACTAAATAAAGAAGAGCGACCTCCAAAGCATAAACGCATGCAAAATCCACTGCTCACCATATCACACACAGTCCACACACCTATGCCACACCGCCACTAAGGCCTAAACATAAACTCAACATATTAGTCATAGGAGACTCCATTGTGAGACACACAGATGTGCCCCTCACCAGGCTGGATAAGGAGAAAGTCACGGTTAGTTGTTTGTCGGGTGCTAGAATCCGCCATATTACCAATGCACTCAAGTTCCTCAACAGGTACTGTTATGATTCTGTCATAGTCCATGTTGGAGTGAATGACTTGAGATGGACTATATGAAGAGAGATGATGACTTGAGATGGACTATATGAAGAGAGACATGATCGAGCTCGCTGAGAATGTATCCCAGGCAGGTATGGCCCTAGCTTTAAGCAGCATTCTTCTGTCACCCAGAATGATGTCTCAATACAAACAAAAAATGACTAACAACTGGCTTAGTTTCTGGTGTCATTCAAAAGGGATCCAGTATCTGATAGCCTGGGATGGCATGATTGACAAGCCATGACACTTTGCCAGAGATGGACTGCATCTGTCTCCCTTGGGCTTCAGGCTCCTGGCAAAGGCTCTTGCCACCCACAAAGTGCCTTTTAAGGCAATGCCATGAGGTCAAAACTGCTAACATGAAAATTTCATAAAAATGTAAATTAAAGGTTATGCTGCTAAATGATGGAAGTCTAAAGATGAAACTGCACCATTCCGAGCACTCTTAGCCCTGGAAGAAGCTGACGTTTGTGCAGTCACAGAAACCTGGTTCAAAGCTGCGGACAGCATCCCAGCCATGCCAAGTTAACTCATCCTATCATTCATTCAGACCCCAAGACATGGACAGCAAAACAAAAGGAGGTGGAGTTGCAATATATATAAAAGACTTACACACCTCTAGGCTGGTCAAACAGTATGATGCACAGGAAATACTCCAGGTGCAGTTAACAACTGACAAGACCCCTATTCAAATCACAACAGATCTCCAACTCTGACTCAAGATGCCCACTCCACCTATCTGGACCTCTTTGAATCTGTGAAGATTCAACCCTTTACCCTGATCCTGGGAGACTTTAACTATCCAACCATAAACTGGAAGAAATACTCATGCCAAAATACAAATGCCCAGAGATTCCTTGATTTCGTCAATGCAAATGTCTTGGACCAGTTGGATGACACCCCCACAAGAAGTGAAAATGACTTGGTATTAACCAACATGAGTAACCACTGCAGCATCCCTACAGTGTCATCATCCCTGATAAGATCCGACCACAAAGCAGTCACTTTAGAAGTCACCATCTCCCCTGACCCCCCCCAGCTAGGGTCAAACAAAAAAATCTGCAAAGCTGATTACAACCTCCTGAGGGAAGGTATAAACAGCTTCACAGCCCCTGCCCCCTCCCCTCCACAGAAACTGACACATATGTCCAAACTCACACCAAAGTACTATATGAGCATTTATACAGCTGCATGAAATCAGGAATACCAGACAGGACAAAATCCTCCTCCTCAAGGAAGCATAAACTTGTATGGTGGACATCTGCAATAAATAAACTCTATAAAAAAAGGAAAAAAATTGCTGTCCAGGACCAAGGAGGAGCAGGTGTCTTAATGGAAGCAATCTCTCGGTAGCCTGAACAAGCACATAAGAGCACTAGTGAAATCCTCCAAAGCAAACAGAGTCCAAACTGGCCACATCTACTAAAGACAATCATAAGGCTTTCTTCACATATATCTGCAATCTCAAGGGAAACACCCAGATCTGCTCAGAACTGGTGATCAATGACACCACACACACAAACCCTGTAGATATAGCCAACCCGCTGGCAGACTGGTTCAGTGAAATCTTCATTCCTCTATCCCTCCCATCAGTAAAACAGGACACCCCCAGTACCTGCCCCCTCCCCTTATCGCTAGGGAGCAAGTCATCGCTGCCCTCTCAGAGGCAAAGATACAGCCTCCATGAGATCCAATAACATCCCAAGGCTGCATCCTATATGAACTCAGGCGGGAACTTGCAGCACATTAGGCACCCTATTCAACCAAAGCCCGAGTACCAGCTTCATCCTAGCTGAGTGGAGGACAGCTACTGTCATCCTCTTTGCAGAAAGGTGGAGCGTCCACCGATCCAGGAAATTATAGACACATCAGTCTAACTAGCTTGATCTGCAAGGCCAGGGAGTGGATTATCATGGACCTCATTAAAAAGGACATTGGCAACCTCCAGACATTTGATCCCACACAGTCTGGTTTTGTCAAGGGGAGGTCATGCCTGTTAAATTTGGTCGACTTCTTTGAGACAGTCAACAAGGCCATATACGAGGGGAAGACGGTGCACGCCACCAACCTTGACCTGGCCAAGGCCTTCGATACTATTCCCCACTCAGGTATAATAGATTAACTCTCTCAACTAGGCATTAATCCATATGTTACGAGATGGGTAGTAAACTGGCTCACTGATAGAACCCGGCTAGTCAAAATAAGGGAAGCCACCTCAGGTAGTAGACCCGAAACAAGCAGTGTACCCCAGGGATCGGTCTTGGGGCCTCTGCTGTTTGGGATATAGTTCTCAGAGGTGCAGGCCAAATCTAGTGGACTATGGCTGACCAAGTTTGCAGATGACTGCAAGCTGGGTGCTGTCATCAATTACCCTAGTGATGTGGACATCCTCCAAGAGGGTCTAATGCAAACAAATAACGGATGCCATAAATGTATTTTTTAAACATTTTTATTGCTTTTTTCGACCTTTTGTGCATTTCGACCACTGTTTCTGCTTATATTATTGTGATATTACCTGTTTTCTCTGTTTTTCTGAGCTTAATTTGTTGACTGCACTTCTTAGATTAAGTTTGGCTTATAAGTTAACCTACAGGCTAATACACTCAAGTGTACTAGCCTTTGATAGCATTTAGTCGAAAAACCAAGCATTTACTGTATTTTCTGTCTGTGTGTGTGTAAACAAACTTGAAAAAAAACAAAAAAATACTTCTGCTTTCCTAACTTTTCTAGCTAGTTGTTCCAGTGATCAGATTTTGCTGATCCCTGGGCTTTGTATTTGGTTCCTGTGTTCTTCCATTTTCTTGTGTGGCCAGAGGGATGTTTCTTTACTCACCAGTGAGATTGGGGAGTACTGAGCTGCCTGTTTGTCCTCAGTGGAGTGGTTTAAGACAGTAACTGGTAATTCATTGGCCATTTTGGGTCATTTCCTGCCTTTTCCAGCCCCCTGCTATAAAGCACGCTTTAGCGCGGAGTTGCCACAGGAGCAGCTGCGGTTAATCAAGGTTAAACTATTCGGGCTACCTAAAGTCCACTCTTCAAATTTTCCCTTAAAACAGCCTTCCTTGAACTGTACTGCTGATCAAACCAGCGTATTCTATATCTAAAAAGTTCAGCTCTACTTGATTCCTAAATAGACTATTCTCAATCTGTAAAGCCTAGCACTTGCTCCTAAAGTACTTTTTTACTGTGATATAGCACTTTTATTATATATAGTACCCCACCAGCCTAAAAGCCCTTTCTCGATCACCCACACCCCCCGGAGTCTTTTTAAATTTTTTGTCTATTCCTTCAAGCATGTCGAGGGATCAGTTGCTAGTGTCCTCTCCTGCTCAGCTGGTGAATCTGGGAATATTGAGGCAATGTTACAATTGCCTCATGTACACAGACAACCCTCTCCTTCTCCCACAAAACACAAATACATGTGACAGATGCAACTATACAGCCAAACTGGAGGCTGAGCTCTCTCAACATAGGACTGGCAAGACCAGACAGGAGGAGAAGGTAACCACACACACCACAAACCCAGTCTCACATAGTACCATCACAACTTCAAATCATACACATAAACACACAAAGACATACTTGGAGGCTCTGATCAAAAATCTACCAAAACAGCAGAGGCCACCAAAGCAGACACCCAAACAACTACCACTTCAGGACACAACACATGAAACACATAGACCACATAGTCAGTGTGCCAAACAGTCACAGCCTTTAAGGCCAAACACAATGCCAGACACACTCGTCATTGGTGACTCCATAGTCAGACACACTGACGTCCCGCTCACCAGACTGAGTAAGGAGAAGGTCACAGTAAGCTGCCTGTCGGGTGCTAGAATCCGCCACATAAAGCAAGCACTCAGGTCTCTCAACAGCAGGTACAAGTACGACTCAGTCATTGTCCACGCTGGTGTGAACGACCTGAGACGTACCTCCCTGGACTACATGAGAAGAGACATAGAGGAGCTCTCTGATTATGTAGCCCAGGCAGGTATGACGCTGACCTTGAGCAGTATCCTACCTTCACCAAGAATGATGCCACAATACAGAGATAAGATGATCAGCTTTAATAATTGGCTTAAACTCTGGTGTCATTCAAAGGAGATCCAATGTCTGTCTGCCTGGGATGACATGCTGGACAAGCCACGCTGCTTCGCAAGGGACGGCTTGCACCTGTCACCCCTGGGCTTCTGGATATTGGCAAAGGCCCTTGCCACCCCCATAGTGCCTTTTTTAGGCAAGGCTCAAATTCTAAACCTACCACCCTAGAACACAAAAAAGGAAAAAAACTAAGGGTAATGCTGCTCAATGCCAGAAGTCTCAACCTCAAAATGCACGCACTCGAGGCCCTTCTCAGTATGGAGAACATCGATGTCTGTGCTGTGACTGAAACCTGGTTCAAGGCTCCTGAGAGCACCCCGGCACTATCAGGTTTTACCTCATATCATGCGTTCCGGCCCCAAAATCCGGACACCACCAAGAAAGGAGGGGGGGGTGTCCATATTCATCAAGGACACCCACACCTCAAGGTTGGTGGCAACGCATGATGCATCGGAGACCATCCAGGTGCAATTAACAATAGGCAAGACTGCTCTGCAATTTGTAGCATGTTACAGGCCACCCTCTCAAACTCAGGAACCTCACATAGCTTTCCTGAAAACACTGGAGGAGATAAATGTATCTCCAAACACCATCATACTAGGTGACTTCAACTACCCGAATATAGACTGGGATCACTACTCAAGCCCCAACACTCTAGCCCAAAGGTTCCTAGAGTTCATAAACTCAAATGCCATGGAACAACTAGTCACCATCCCCACAAGAGGTGAAAACATACTTGATCTCATCATCACGAACATGGGGTCACAATGTTCAACACCGGAAGTATACCCCTCACTGGTGAGATCAGATCATAAACTAATCTCACTGGAAGTCCACATCCCGCCCCCACCTGAGATAAAAAAGACCACAGTGAAGAGCTTCTCAAAAGCCGACTTCACACTTCTAAAGACTAGTGTGGTCTCTTTTAAGGCTCCCGAGCCTGCGGAAACCATTACTCAAGCCGCTGAATCACTTACAAATGCCTTCTACCAGCACCTACAGGACTGCATGGATCAGGCAATCCCAAACAAAACAAAGACTCTTTGTACCAAAGGCAAGCGTCCAGTCTGGTGGACCCCAGCCATAAACAAGCTCTACAACAAAAGGAGGAAGCTACTACAAGATAGAGCAAAATCCCTAAAAGGTAAGACACCTTTGATCATTATAAGTAAAAAACTACGATCTCTCATAAAATCATCAAAGGCAAATTTTGAGAGAAAAATCGCTAAGGACTCAAAAGACAATCATAAGGCCTTCTTTAGCTATGTCAGAAACCTGGGAGGAAACTCCCAGATATGCTCAGAATTAGTTCAAAATGATGTAAAAATCATTGAACCTACAGACATTGCCAACATACTGGCTGACAGGTTCAGTGCAAACTTCTCCCCCCCCCCAAAAGGAGAGATATCTATACCAGAGGATTGTAGCCCCCCAAACATCTCTAACGCTCAGGTGAGAACTGCTCTCTCCAAGGCAAAAAACACAGCATCCATGGGACCAGATGGTGTCCCCGGTTGTGTGCTCCACGAACTCAATGAGGAATTAAACCCGCAGTTAGGACAGCTGTTTAATCTTAGCCTCACCTCAGGATACATACCCAAGGAGTGGCGTACGGCAACTGTGGTCCCACTTCACAAAGGCGGTGCCTCCACCGACCCTGGAAATTACCGTCCCATCAGCTTGACAAGCCTGATCTGCAAAGCTATGGAGAGGATCATAATGGAACTCATAAATAAAGACATAGGGGACTTGCAGACTTTGGATCCAACCCAGTTTGGCTTTGTTAAAGGCAGATCATGCCTTTTAAACTTGGTTGACTTTTTGAAACAGTCACCAAGGCCATTGATGAGGAAAGGCAGTCCACACAGCCTACCTCGACCTGGCAAAGGCTTTCGACACAATACCCCACTCAGGTATCATTGAAAACTCATCAGCTTAAAGGTAAACCCATACGTCACAAGATGGGTAGCAAACTGGCTAAGTGACAGAACCCACAGGGTCAGAGTTGCTGGCGCCATGTCAGACTCAAAGCCTGTCACAAGTGGTGTCCCACAGGGCTCAGTCCTGGGCCCACTCTTGTTCGGCATCTACTTTTCAGAAGTACAAGCAAACACAGGAGGGTTATGGCTGACAAAGTTTGCAGATGACTGCAAACTGGGTGCCATAGTCGAGAACACATCTGACACAGATATCCTTCAGAAGGGTCTCATAGAAACGGATAACTGGTGCCAGAGCCATGGACTAAAGTTAAACGCCAAGAAATGCATAGTCATACCCTTCGGGAAAAACAAGGTTACCCCTAGCTACCATATAGGTGGCAATCCACTGAGCGCAGAAGAGGTTATCAGGGATCTGGGGACCCAGGTTGACAGTAACCTTTCGTTTGACACTCACGTTGCCAAAGTAGTTAGGAAGACCTTCTACATTGCCCACCTGATCATGAAGGGATTCACATCTAGATCAAAGGGGGTCATCGTTCCCCTGTACTCATCACTCATCAGACCAATGATTGAGTACAATGCCCCATTCGGAATGTATCTGACCCAACACCTGCAGCAACTGGAAAGGCCCCAAAAGTTCCTCACCAAAAGGATAAAGAGTCTCAAAAATATGTCTTATGCTGCCCGACTGAAGGAACTCCAGCTCTATTCAGTCGCTTACCGTCTGCTCAGAGGTGACCTGTGCCTGACATACAAGGCCATGTCCAACCCAGAACTGATGAACATGCTTCACCTCAAAAGATCTAGATCCCTCAGAACTACAAGGGTGGGAGACTTAAACCTTGACACGGTTATTAATAGGATGTGCTGGAGGGACAGATTCATCACCCAAAGACTCCCTATGCTGTGGAACAAAATCCCGGTACATGTGAGGCAGAGCACCTTGCTGGCCTTGTTCAAGAGAAATCTTGACCAATGGATGGGAGATCGCAGATATACCCCAGGGATTACCTCAGTGTCACTGCTTGACAGAGGCACAGCAAAATAATGGGCATAGTATCCTTCAAACTAAAGGGGTGGTGAAAGCCACAAAACTCTGGGCTAGGCTTATAAATGCCCTTGGGCAGATAGCCTAGTATGAACCTATGAACCTATAAACAAGGCCTTAAACTGAATGCAAAACAATGCATCATCATCCCTTTTGGGGAGAATGACGTCCCCACAAGTTATCACTTTGATAATAAGGCACTAAGCACACAATCAGTCGTGAGGGACTTGAGAACCCAGGTTGATAGTAAACTGACTTTTGATCACCATATTGCCTCCACTGTACGGATTTCTACACTGCCCACCTCATTAGTAAGCGTATTTCTTTCCAGGGACAAGGTGGTCATAACATCCCTGTATTCTTCCCTTATAAGACCGATTATTGAATACGATGCCCCTTTCGGCATGTACCTCACAAAGCACATGCAGTAGCTGGAGAGATCACAGAGATTCCTCATCCAGAGAACCCAGGGCCTCAAACATCTAACCTAAACAGATAGGCTAAAAGCCCTGTCCCTCTACTCAGTCTCCTACAGACTCCTCAGAGGTGATCTCTGTCTGGCATACAAAGCAGTCTCACACCCCACCCTGATGGGACTACTGCATATCCGTAAGTCAAGCTCCACTCGAGTAACCCGCACGAGAGACCTCAACCTGGTCTGTGACATCAATAGGACTTGTTGGCAGAACAGATATGTCCCAGAGACTATCCCTTTTGTGGAATAGACTCCCTCTCCACATAAAGCAGAGTACCTCATTAAACCTTTTTAAGCACAACCTGGATATCTGGATGGGGGAACAGAAAATACACCCTTGGGATTCCACTTATGTCCATGCTGGACAAATGGCATAGGGTGCTGACTTTTGGAACATGGGCTAAATTCTTGGCTAGGCTTGTAAGGGCCTCAGGGCCAATAGCCTAGTAACTTCTGATGATTCTATGAATGAATAAAAGGGGTGAAAAGTAGGAGATCCCAGATAAGTGGGCCCCTTACACTACTACATGGCTGTGACTGTGAATGATCTACATTCTGAAAGACTTAGTACCTTTTAAACCACTTTAAAGAATTGTTAAAAAGGTCACGGAAAATCAGCTGACACTACCTAAAAGAGAAACAGTGAAAATCCACGATGAGCTCCATGAAAACTACCTCAGTGAGATAGCAGACATCCATGACCTTATCGCTGTAGTTTACAAATAACACAATCATACAGTCAATCCGTACCCCTTAAATGACCACTGTAGGGAAAAACTGAAAAAATATCTTACCATACAGTTCTATACAAGCC
This sequence comes from Protopterus annectens, assembly GCF_019279795.1. NCBI lineage: Eukaryota > Metazoa > Chordata > Ceratodontiformes > Protopteridae > Protopterus > Protopterus annectens. The sequence goes on from NC_056726.1 coordinate 1,831,132,924, forward strand.
AAACCTGCCACCTTCACATTAATTACTTATTACTATGGTAGACATATTGGCATTACCTCGTTTTCATGGAAAGCTATTTCTTGTCCATAACACACTAAGGGTGCACCTGATGAGATTACAATGCCCTGCTCCTGTGCTATCAGATAGTAGTGTCATTCACTTAAGAATGGAAGCAGTGGGAAACACATCTCTCAACTTCTTAGAGCAAGAAATCTGGACAAAGACATAAGCAAAAGCAGGACAAAGGCCCAAAAACTGGGACAATTTTTAATTATTGCTCTTACAAACTTAGCAAGTTGATAGAATAACAGGTTTGGCATGAATTTTCTAAAGGGTATGAAATCTGAAACTTAAATGTCCGTCTATTTTCTGACTTCAATCTTTAATGAGTTGCCACTAATTTTCCAGAAAAAACACAATTTTATGAAAAATGGACCAAAAATGAGACAAACATCTGGATGTTTTGCAAAAAATTGTACAGTTGAGAGGTATTGTGGGAAATACTGTAAAGTTTGAGAATTCTCAGTAAAAATGCCAAGGACAGCAGAGTCAAAAAAGCTGTACATTTTGCACCCAAATAGCTTTATAACCTCAGTGGGTATGAAATAAAGAGCGACAGGTACCTTTCTTTGTTTGCTTTCCTTGGTAAAATACTTTCAGATGCGATAGATATTGTGATGCAATAACAAAGGAGGCAAATGTATATAAACCAAATAATATGGATGGCGCAGTGGTGGAGTGATTGTGTTGTCGCCTCACAGCAAGAGGTTCTCCGGTTCGATTTTCCGCTAGGATGCCTTCTGTGAGGAGTCTGCATGTCCTCCCGGCATTTGTGTGGGTTTCCTCTGGGAGCTGCGGTTTCCTCCCATGTTATAAAGACATGCAGCTGGAACATTTCTCCCCAGGCCTCCATTGAAAATTGGCTCCGTTCTAAGTCGGGAAATGTTTTTTAATATGTAAAAGTAAGGGAATCACTTTTTAGGGACAAATGCTGCATTATAGTGTAGTTGGCTTAAGGAATGCACACTACTGCAGAGACAACACACACAATACACTAAACAATTATGTAGGTCTATCGAACAAGCATAAAGCCTACTATACCCACTGAGAAGACTGATGTCTTGATCCCTTGTTGCATATAATGGTGCTCATGTAGTTAGCCAGTTCCTTACTGAAGATAACAGATGGCATGGCTTTAACTGAGAGGGGGAGTTTATTCAATATGTTTTAGGAGCCTTTGATGGAGTAAAATTGTCTAACTACTTACTATTAATAATAAATGTTAGCGTGTGGTCATAGTAGTCATCATAACCTAAAAAACCTGTCACAGGTCACTTTCCCTCACAGCCACGCTAATGACTTCTTATGAACATCTCCACATACCTGACGTATAGGTGGGTTCCCCTTCCACTAGCTTTAATTTTTCCTTGCCTTTCTTCAGCTCAGAGCTGAGCTTAAACAATGGTCTGCAGCAATAAGAAATTCCAAGGGGCAATGTTTGAGACTTGTAGAATCTAAGCCTACCTGAGAGGTCCAAACAAAGGGTAGGAAGGGACCAAGTTTGGATAAATGAAGAGGGAGTGAAAAAGTATACCTAATCCAGCTCCTAAGCATCCCAGGTAGCACTGGATATAGTGGGAGAAGAAACTAGCCCAGGAAATTGCACACCACCTGTAATGTTTTGAAAAGGTGTGAACAGAGGATGATGTCTGCTTCAAAGATGTCACACACAAACTCCTTGTAGAAAGGCAGTATCTGCCACAACCCTTGTAGAATGGGGTTTCACCTTATCCTGCAAAGTTTTGCTATGCATTTTGTGAAAAAAAAAAGTTACCATAATGTGCTGTTTGGAAATGTTCTGTTTAGTCAATGGAAGCCCTAGTTTGCTCTCTGCAAATTAAACAAAAAGCTGTTCTGTTTTCCAGGTATCTACTGTCCTAACCAGAGAACATCGCCAAATGTCGATGCACAGCTATGTTTAAAATCATCTCTCTCTGTTCTGCAGATTTGGGGGAAGCAGCAGGCTTGATTCACTATAAATTCCACGGGCACGAAAGAGGAATTAATGCGAAAAGCTAACCTACCTTTATGAAACATCTGGAATTGATCTTTGCACATCAAAGCCTCTTCTAACTAAAGTAACTACAATAAAGAATGCGGTATTCCAGGTAAGTAATTTAAAGGGTGTAGAAGCAGCTGCTTCAAAAGGAGACAAAAGTAGTTTTTCCAGTTCAAAGTTTAAGCCTTAGGCAAATGTAGCAGAGGGGCATGGGGCGCAGGAAGATCTTTCAGAATTGCTTAACTGGAAGTCCAGATGCCAGAGTGTGTGTGTTTTTTGGGGTGGGGGGGGGGGACTGTCAGTAGGTAGAGGGAATCCTCAAGAAAAGCATAAGCAAAAAGCGCCAATATCCAGTGGAGAACAGTAGGTACACACCCACCTGCTTTGGTACTGGTTTACAGACACCAGAGGAAAAACTTTCACATTTTTCTTAAATAGGATTTTCTTGTACTTCATCTTCTCACTTCCTTCATGACTACTAGCAAGTCTTTAAAGTACAGCCGTGCAAAGTGCAATAAGGTTACATCTTCCAAGATGCTAGGTTCAATGTAGACACTTGAATGTACAATGGGAACCCTCTGCTGTGTGTCAGAAGGTTCACATGCTGTGGCAACAGAAGTTGTTTCTTTCTTGCCATCTGAAGACTGGAAATCCAGTGCTGCTGGGCCAGAAAGGTACAATCAGAATCATTTCAGGCCTTCTCCCCTTCATCTTCTATAGTACCCTTGGGAGCATGGAAAGCATACATGTCCATTGCTGAGAAAAGGCATTCCCTACTCAAGTTTGCTTATTCACTGCTCCAGAACAGATTATTTCAGAAATGTGTTACTTGAAGAAGCAACAACAACCTTCTCTGGTACACCTTATCTGCCTTGTGAAATCTCAAAATGTTTCCTTGTTCAGCATCCATGTGTGTGAACCAGCAAAGTCTCTACTAAGTAACTTTACACCAAAGTTTTTCTATGTGGGTATATACGTGGCCTTCAGGAATATTTTTTTGACTTCAATGCCTGTTCTCAATGTCTGTACAGCTAGTCTGCATTTTTTTTTTACAAACTATATGTCTTTGTTGTTGTCTGTGATCATCATCCAAGTAGGGATAAATGTGGATGCATTTGATCCTGTAATGGAAAAAAAACTCTTGCTGAACTGGAAACAACATGCCCCCCCTCCAAGCTACAAACTCAGATACTGCCAGTCTTCCTTGAAATTGAGTATACAGAAATAGTCTCTCCTAGTTATAGCAGACCTGAAAAGTACATAAGGGCCCACAAATAGCAAGGCCTAAAAGGAAAGCATCAAGAACACTGGAAATATTAGTTGTTTTTTAGTTTTTACAGCTCTGGGACAGGTCTCCAGGAATCTATGTTTTGTGGTATGAGGAAAGGTTGAGTAAAATGTTTTGTTTTTTGCCCTGTGGGGTCAGCTGTATTATTTGCTGGGCTAGCACTTCTGAAAAGAGAGGCTCCACAAGGTGTCCCTTTTAAAAATGAAGGCAAGCATTTCCTTTGTAGGCTTGGTACCGGGAAGTATTTCAAGGAACTAATGAGTTGTGGTTATGTTTGTCCAATGATGGCAACAAAAGGTTAACAGACTACCCCCAATCATGGGGAAAACAATGGGTATATGCTGGCTGAATGGCCAGGGTGTTTAATTTGGGGACAAAAATGGAGGAGGTTGGAGGGAGTTAAGCCCTATGGGCTTCCAGGCCTTCTATCTTGCTGTGGCCATTTTCTCTTTTGTGCAGCCTTCATATCCTTACGCTGTTAACTGACTACAGTAATAAGGCTGCCTGGAAGGGTTGTTTCTGCTGTGTTTGGGAATGAAAAACATGCCTCACAGACTTCACTTTATCCTCCTGTTTTCTGAGCACATTAAAAGATGGAAGTTCAACATGGAGCTTATCTACTGGAGCATTTCGGACCCATGTCTTCATGTCCACAGATATGGAATTTAGTCCCCACAGAAGAGTGTCTCCTGATGGCCCACTGCCTACAAGCAGTCCTAGATACTGCAACAGCAGCACTGTGTCCACATTTCAAGGCAGTAAGCCCTGAAGGAAAATTCTACATCCAAGGGAGTCTGCTAAGTTTTTTTTTTTTTTTTTGATGGCTACGTCTGCACTGACTTGCTACCAAGAGTCTGCAGACATGGTACATTTGCCTAGCAAAGCCTACAGCTTTTGCTTGGTCAGAAACACCTAGATGACCTTCTGCCCTCGCTTAATAATCTTAGGTCAGAAGCCCTTACAAACCTCAGAATTAAAGACATCATGGTCTAGTCCAAGGCAATTCAAAAAGTAGTCATGGTAGTCTTTTTGAGGGTTCTGGCAACTACATACACCTGCTCTTTTTCTGTGGGCTAAACATACTCTACAAGACCAGATGTCCTAAGCACCACAAAACATCCAAAACAATCTGGCAAAAATCTACAACTTAGTGATGCATGGCTCTCCAATGAGGCACTTATCTGCTCTGTCTTTAGTTTTAGGCATGGCCCAATGGACTGTGGCATACTTTCCTGAAGCATTCACCAATGCAGCATGAAAGAACTAAAGATGGTGTATGCAGACACTACCTACATACCAGAAAAATGGGGGGGGGGGGGGTCTGAGTTAGGTGACATCAGCCCTGGGAACTCAGAAGGGTGCTCAGCTATGAAAGTGAAACCAGTAATCAGACTCACCTGTGGCAATGATCCCTCATAAAATGATAACTGTGGCCCACATGAAGAATATATACTATTTTCACATTTCATGGTATAGTTAACCTTCATTTGTAAAGTGATGGAATGGTCTTTAGTGTTCATATCACTGAGGGGGAGTGGCATGTTACTCTACGCAATGGGTTTCAAACATCCAGGCATCCTTTAATGCTCTGTACAGCAGACAGTGGTTTCCTCCAAGAAGGTGATGAGAGACAGAGCACTGCATTGACTAAAAGGCAAGGTTTGAAACCCTTCAGTTCTCTTACTGAGACATTTTTGTGCATTCTCCATCTACACCAGATGGTGTGAGTAGGTTACAGAACAGTCTGCATTGTTCTATAACTGGCCTGATAAGAGCTGCATACACATGGACAAATACTTCTTCAGCACAACTCTAGACTCCACAAAGATTAAGGTGAGCAACTCTGCTTTTTATGGTGGTATCATCTTCTATTATTTTGGTAATTTCTATTTTTTTCTCTATATAGCTATTGGGAGAGTCAAATTCCAGAATATGGCCTTTTAAGGGGTTAGAAGGGAAGGTAATTTCTACTGCACTATTTGTTTTAAATATTAAGAGTCTCCTGAAGTTTGTAATCATCTATATATTTGGTCAGCCAGATAATATAGTCAGTTTTGATATCCGAGAAAAAACTGACAAAAGGGAGTGTAGCCCAAGAACACAGTCTTGTGAAACTTATTGCTGACTGGTGATGATGATAGACGAGAAGTACTCTGGTGATGATGACAGACTAGAAGTACTCTATTCTTATTTGCTGTGTATGACCATGTACCTACTTGTGGAGACAAGTGATTCTGGCTTCGATTTCCATTACCTCCCTCAGTTTATATATGATTCTGTCATAGGGATACAGTGCTGAACAGTGCAGCCAAACTGAGGTAAGCTGCATGGAGAGGTGAACTTTCACACAGGGTGGTCACCTAAGCATGTATGATCTGGCAAGATGTCCATCCAAAGCAGTGACTGAAAAATGGTTAAAAAAAAAAAAAAAAAAAGACATACTAAAGGTACTCTATGTTCGTTCTTCCTTCACAAAACTGCCCTGGAGGCTACTTCTACCCATATTTTTTTTACATGTACTATGTTTAACCTGGTGGACCAAGCAGAGGTGTAACCCTGTACATTTTTCCCCTGGGGCATTCACTGAATATTTACCCATCACCACTGTCATATCCCTGCTTCCAAACACACATACCTGCTACTTTTCGGATATGCTTAAACAACCACTGGCTTCTTAAGCACCCTGATAGATATAGCTACTTTACTAAAACCAAATAATACTCAAAAAGAAAGCTATGGCATATCTTTCTTCATACTTCACTTATCAGCCAAATGCATGATATGCCCATCAATAAATGCCTTGTGTAAACATTCTGAACAGATTTTTTTTTGGATAACACAGACACCTCTGCATTTGGACCCTACTCTGTTTGCCCTCGCTGCCCTTAGGCTCACTCCACTTCCCTACGATATTCCCAATTCCAATCCACCCGTCCTCAACATTTAACTACTTAAGCTCTAGTTCCACATTACAACTCAACCAATACAATTTTTAACCCCCACACTACCATTAACTATCAACTCGTTCCTTTAAGTCCACTTTAAATCACTTTCAGCCTCATGTCCTATTGCCCTCAACTTCCTCTCCTTATCTCTTCCATAAAACACTTCCCAGCAACACCTTCTTTGTTCACCGGATCCACCCACCCAAAACTCATCCACTATATAACAGAACCTCTATTTCCATCTCATTTTATTCTAGTCATCCACCAGTCAGAATAAAACACTAATCATATCACTAATCCTCTCTCCCACACTCCAACACTTAGCACAACTCATCACGTCCTCCCACCTACTAAACCCTCACTTTCTTCATTCCCCCACCATACCATAAGCTTCTTACTCTAGTCACAACCGTGATCCCATAACAGCACCCTCCCTCTATCATAACTTCATATTACTGAAAAAGTATAACCTACTCCAAAGTTACTCTCCTAAGCAAAACCCAATAAAAAACAAACCTAAAGTAATGAAGTTCCTATTTTATTTTAACACCTCTAACCTGAAACTGCGTGGCAATATCTACCCAATCCTGGTCCTTCTCCTGTCTCTTATCCCCCTACTAACAACTCTATCCCTCCATACCCACCCACTCTCACAGCAGTCAACCTCAAACTCCTCCTTCATACCCACCAACTCACTAAACAGTCAACTTCAAACTCTTCTCCCACCTACAACTAAATTCTCCTCTCTTCACATTATGAACCTAAATATCAGAAGTATTCATAAAACAGTACCAACAATGCATGCATGGCGCTCTCTGTACTTGCCCAATATAGTTATAATTACGGAAACTTGTCTAAAACTTGAAACAAAATTAAATTGCATCCCCAGGCTTTAATATAATAAGGTAAGATAGGAAACACAAAAAAAAAAACAGGAGTCACAGTTACTTATAAAGACCCATTCCAGCTGCAACAGCACCCAGTAACACCACTTCAATTTGACAAAGTCAAAACCTTCACATTTCTATTTAAAACTTAACCATAACAAATCACTGTGTATAGATGGCATCTACATCCTGCCAGGCAACATCAACACTGCTGAAGAACTCCTCTGCAGGGCCTCATTTAATATATTAAGAAAAGATAATACCAGGTGACCTTAACATTGACTAACTCTCTACCTCCTCTGACAACCCCATTAAAGTTATAAACTTATTCTGTCAAACACCCCCACTCACTTCAACAAAAGAATTCATAAAGGAACCACTATAGACTGGATTTTCATCAATTTCCTAGACAAAAACTCTCTCTCCAGTACACTACCCAATTCCTTAAGTGACCACCTCCTCATATATATACTTAGAAAACAAACTAACATTCTCAAACAGCCCTTCTTCAAACAAGTTTGCAACCTTTCTAAATTCAATACAACTATTCTCATATGCAACCTAAAATGTAACTGTTCCAACCTAAACTACTCCCTCTAGATGAAGTAGTCTCTGATTTCAACCATACTTTCCTTAACATCTTAAATGAATTAGCGTTGCTCAGAAGAAAATGCCCTGGCTAAGCAAAAGTGTCAAAAAGATCGTGAAACAAAGACTGTTTGGAAAGCTTGTGTACAACTCAGAATCCATGCCAAATATCTGATCACAGCAGAAAAAATTACCAACAAATTTCAGAACTATAACAACCTCAAACTTTTCTGGCCACGTATTGATAAACTTCTGAAAGCTGGTCAGTCTTCCAACCTTTTCATTCTACAACCTGTGAACCAGAAAACACAGCCACCCTCTAACTCCCACTTCACTCGACCACTTCCCTTCCTCTCTCACATTCTCCATATTCTTCACTCTCTCCTACCTACACAGCCAGTCTCTACCTCCACTTTAAAAGACTCCTTCTTAAATTAAAACCAGCTGCTCTAGTACCCAGACAATTTGCCTCATGAATACATTAAATCAGCTGCTGAACCCTTAGCGTACCCCATATCTAGCCTTACTAAATCACTCCATCATGGGTGCTATATTCCCCTTCTCTGAAAACAAATGTTACATCCTTCCCCTCCACATGGGATAACTAACAAACTCACCAACTACTGTCCTATCACTATTCTATGGCTATCAGTGCTAGAGAAATGCATACAGTCAGAAATAGTAGACTACCTTTCTCAACACTCTTCTCCCTCCTTCCACACACAGCTTTCAGCCACACAACACCAGTACCCTTCGTAATTTCACTAACACTATCAAATCCAACGGAAATGCAGGCTATTTCACATCAGCAGTCTCAGTGACCTCTGAAAAGCTTTTGGACACTATATGTCACCCCATTCTACTTTATAACCTCTCTAACTTTGGCTTCCATGACTCCATACTGGCCTGGTTCCACAGCTACTGCTATTATAGATCTCAAGTAATCAAATGGCAAAATGCATTATCTCCATTTTTAACCAATGTTTCTGCCCCTCAAGGATCCATACTTGGTCCCATCCTCTTTAACATATTTATAAATACCTGCCACACAGCAAACAAATCTACTACCATAATACAGTGCGCTGACAACTCTACCCTTATCTGCTCCTCAACAAATCTTACAGACTTGCAATGTATAGCCTAAGAACTGTTCTCCTCAATTGACAAAGCTATATAATATGCACAGCTATTTATCAGTCCAGATTACTTCTCTTCTCCCCTAGACACTAAAATCCTCCTCTATTGTTTCATCAGACTATGTTGAAACAGAACTTGTACACCAAAACTAACTGATAGGAGTGAACAGAGATAACATGAAATTTGAATACCATATCAACAATTTCATTAAACATACCCATCAAAAGCTATGCTCCCTGTACAGAATAAAAAAACTCCAGACTCCTCTAGGATTCACACTGCCTCAATACTGTCCTATCTTTACCAACCTTTAAGCCACCTAACTAAAACTACAATGATGTTACAATAAAATCGCCAAAGTTGCTGCTAACCTGCCCAACAGATTGCACAATGCCTTGCACTCAAACAGCTGAACTGGCTTGAACTTCCAAATTTTCTCACCTTTTCCCAAATTCTCACCTCCCACAACTTTATTCACATATCCAATTACTGCCCGTCTCTCACAAATACCTTTCAGTCCTACATCCAAACCAGTTCTTGAATCTCCCATAACATATGCTACTACAAATAAATTCAAACAATACAGCTGGAGACTCCTTGTACTTCTCCTATGTTGCTCAACTATGGAACTCCATCCCTTAAGACTAAACCCCTCCACAAAACAACTTCTTTAAATCAAACTTTTATGTCCACCTAACACTTGGCTCTGCAACTGCTCTATTCCAGGTTAATCTAGCTTGGAACAACAGCACCCCTTGCCTATCTCCAGTATGATCCAATCACACAGCTGCATATTCTTTCCCGCACCATCACATATCCCTCTGCCTTTTACTCCCCCCCCCCTTAGTACTCTAACCCAGAAAGTACAGTTTTGTACCTACCATAAATGTAGATGTCCGATAGGTATGCATCTGCAGTCATAACATATGGGTTTGTCCTGCCTCAGGCAGCCCTTCGGTCGGCCGGATTCCAAAGTCTGGGTCTGGCCTCGGCTGATGTCGCACTTTCCCCGACGTCAGAGCTTCTGGGGTATAAAGGCATCAGCCGACGCCATTTTCCTCAGTGTTTCTTGCCCCAGATGCCAGGTGCCCTCTAGGAAGGCTAAATTTGGATAAATATAGTAAAATTCCAAACAGTAGCAAACAATATATATATATATATATATATATATATATATATATATACATATATACATACAAACAAATACACCATAATAGATTCCCCCAGCTAGCTGAAAGAGGGGTAAGCACCCTAGGAATACCACAGAGGGGAAGGAGGGTGGGTAATCCTGACTGCAGATCTACATTTATGGTAGGTACAAAACTGTACTATGTCCTTCAAGGATGCATCTGCAGTCATAACATATGGGTAGAATACCATAGCCAAACTGGGGGAGGAGGCACTAAGATAAGGATGGTGTAGTTAAGATCCCCTGTAAAACTGCAGTTGCAAAACCTGCTCGGGATCTGGAGTATAAAGGTAGATTGTAATGCTTGGCAAATGTATGCACAGAGCTCCAAGTAGCAGCTTCTAAAATGTCCTTGGTAGCCATCCCTCATAGGAAAGCTGTAGTGGTGGCTGTGGCTCTTGTGGAGTGAGGCCTGATATTTTCAGGAGCTGTCTTTCCATGAAAAGAGTAGCAAAAACGGATGCAATTTCCTATCCATTTTGAAATTGTCCGTTTGGAAATTGCTTTTCCTTGCACTCCAGTTGCATATGCTACAAAAAGTTGGTCAGTTTTTCTACTGGTTTTAGTTCTGTTCAGACAGTAGCGTAGCTGTCTGTGTACATCCAAGGTGTGCAATAGTTTTCCCCCCTTGTTCTGTGGGTTAGGGAAGAACGTAGGCAAATGAATAGCTTGGTTCAAGGATACCCTGGATACCACCTTTGGCATGAAAGTAGGATTGATTCTCAGGGACACTCTATCCTGGTGAAAAATAAGGAAAGGTTGCACTGCCATTAATGCCTGTAACTCGGATACTCTTCTTGCTGAAGTGATTGCCAGAAGGAAAGCAGTTTTCCAAGATAAGAACTGTAAGTCTGCTGATGCTGCTGGTTCAAAAGGGGGTAGTGTTAATTTTTCTAGCACAAAATTGAGATCCCACACAGGCAGAGGGGGTCTCCTTGGAGGTTTTACATTTTTGATCCCTCTTAAAAATTGTCTGAGGAGAGGGTGAGAGAAGATAGGAGGATCCATGTTGTACTCTGCTGAAATCGCTGAAGCATGAATCTTAATGGAAGAATAGGACAGGTCAGTGTGAAACAGTTCTGCTAAGTATTCTAGGATGTGAGCTAAGTTTGCCAGTGTGACATCTGTACCCTTTGATGTGCTCCAAATGAGGAATCTCTTCCATTTAGCTGAGTATGTTTTCCTTGTGGAGGGTCTGCGAGCCTCCAGGATAATGTCCTTGACCCTCTGAGATAAGACAGTTTGGTTTTGGTTTAAACAATTTTCCAGGCAGTTAACTGCAGTGTTTTCAAGTTTGGATGCAGGGTCTTGAAGTTGTTCTGTGTTAGAAGAAGAGGCCCTAGGGGTAGAGGCCATGAGTTCGCCCGAGACATGCTTCTCAGTAGCGGATACCAGTGCTGCCTTGGCCAGTCTGGAGCTATTAGTATCACCTTTGGCTGTTCCTCCCTGATCTTCAGTAGAACTTTGTGCATCAATGGGAGAGGTGGAAATGCATATATTGTTAGGGCATTCCAGCTGAAAGAGAGAGAGTCCACCCTCCAGGCTTGTGGGTGGTATACCCTTGAGCAGAATTTCTTCAGTTGGTGGTTGAGTGGGGAGGCGAAGAGGTCTACCTCTGGCATTCCCCATTTGCTTGTTATGAGTTTGAAGATGTCTGGATGCAGCATCCATTCGTGAGCATCCGTGGTAGTTCTGCTTAAGCTGTCTGCTAATGAATTTTCTTTTCCTGGTACGAAGTTGGCCTGCAGCTGGATGTTGAGCTTCAGGACTAGGTTCCACAGATCCATTGCCATCCGGCATAGAGGGTAGGAATGAGTGCCTCCCTGTTTGTTTATGTACCACATGACCGTGGTATTGTCTGTCCTTATCAGCAGATGTCCTTGCTGGAGGAATGATTTGAATGCCTCGATTGCATACTTCACTGCCAGCATCTCCTTTAGGTTTATGTGCAAGTTCAGCTGGTCTTGAGACCATAGGCCTTGGATACACTTGTCCTCCATGTGTGCTCCCCATCCTAGGTCTGAGGCGTCCGTGGTGATGGTCTGCCTTGGTCGTGGTTTGTTGAAAGGCAACCCTCTGTTGGACTGGCAGGCCTGAGCCCACCACAGGAATTCCTTTTTCAGGCATGGAATGATTGGTATCATGGTTTCTAGACTGTGCCTGTGTTGAGACCATACATTCCTTAGGTACCATTGTAATTTTCTCATATGTATCCTGGCATGCGGGATCAAGATTATGCAGGATGCCATGTAACCCTGGGCCTGCAGGACTTTCCTTGCAGTAAGCTGAGCTTGCCTTGTCAAAGCCATGAAGTAGACTGGGAGCCGCTTTTGTTTTTCTTCTGTGAGAAAAGCCATCTGAGTTATTGTGTCCAGATCCGCACCCAAAAATGTTATCCTTTGGGATGGCACTAGTCTTGACTTCTGGATGTTGACTGTGTATCCCAAAGCCTGTAACAGATGTATGACATAGGCCAAATCCTTTATTAATTTTGCCTTGTTGTCCGCTTGTATTAGGCAGTCGTCCAGGTATGGGTAGATTTGAATTCCCTGAAGCCTGCAATGTGCAATTACTGATGCCAGGCATTTCGTGAATACTCTGGGCGCAGTAGATAAGCCAAAGGGCAATGCTGAGAATTGATAATGCTCTGATCCTGCAAGAAATCTGAGGTGTCTTCTGCAATCTGGTCGTATAGGGACGTGCAGGTATGCCTCCTTGAGATCTAGAGTCACCAGCCAAGACTCCTTGCCCAACATGGGAAGAAGTTGCTGTAGGGTCAGCATTTTGAATTTTGGCACAATGAGATATGTGTTTAGTGTGGACAAGTCGAGAATAGGCCTCCATTGGTTTTCTTTTCTTGGTACAAGGAATAGTCTGGAGTAAAATCCTTGGCCTTGTTCCATAGATGGTACCCTTTCTATTGCTTTCATCTGGAGTAAATTGTTGATTTGCCTTAAAGCCTCTGGCTTCTGGTTTGGTGGTAGGTTTGGCATTCCGCTCCTTCTTGGTAAAGTGTGGAAGTGAAACCTGTAGCCTTTGTCTATTGTTTGCAATGTCCATGTGTCTTTTGTAATGCAATGCCAATTTTTCGAGAATAAAGCCAGCTTTCCGCCCAAGGGTGCTTCCAGTTGTTCCCTGGTAGGCGGAATCAGAGTCAAGTCATTGTGTTTGTCCTGTGGAAGTGGTTGTAGTTGCAGATGTATAAACCTTTTTTCCCCATCTCTCTAATGCTCTTGACTCTCTTTCAGAGGGAAGGGGGGTTTTTGGCAGTGGTAGCTGCAACACCTTTTGGGCCCTGAGAGATAGTTTCTGGGTCTGCAGCATGGGCTTTATACAAGTGAAAGTGAGAATCCGGGACTCTGTAATATCTGTCAGGTTTGGCAGGGGCCGGTGGAAGAGAATCAGGGGCAGAACTAACATCATTATATGCATCATCAACTACAGTAAGCACAGGTGGTATGGCTAAAGGCCTATGTTGGGGCAAATGTAAAAATGTCCTTAGTCTTCTTCTGGAATCAGAGAAATCCTGACTCTGCCATTGAAAGTGTTCCCTCATTGAGTGTAAAGTCTCCCCAAAGGAAAATTCTTCTGGAGGGGAGGCAGAAGGAATAGAGTCTTCTGCATCTGAATCCTCATAAGGCGAATATGCCCCTTCCTGATGGTCTGATAAATCTGATCCATCCGAGGAGTAATCAGAGGAAAGAGGCTCAGGGGGTTCAGCCCTAGGCCTTTTGTCAGGAGGAGGGTGGGAGGCCCTGTCTGGGTGAGGTTGGGAACTCCTAATCAAAGATATAAGGTCCTCAGCAAGGCTGAGAATTTGTGAACTTGAGGAAGGTCTCTGAGAAGTAGATTTTGCAGGTAAAGCTTTTGAAATTTTAGCTGCTTTAGCCCTGGAGAAGGCCTTAATAGACATAGAAGCAGGGGGCCTAGCTGCCCCACGTGCAGGAGTAAAAATGTCCAATGGAAGGGTGTCGGACAATTCTTGTGCGCTTGCTTCTTCGGTAGGAATTTCTGAAGCCTGTTGGGCCTCTGGCCCCGGTTGCCGGAGGTATGATTTCGGCAGAAGGAAGAACAGAGGACTCTGTTTCAGCGAATGCACAGAGACACTCATGATGAAATATTAAGTGGTTTCAGCAAACCATGGCTTGCGTGAGTCGGTCCTTTTCCTTGTTTGTTGGCTAAATGTGTAGTCGGAGTCTCCGACGGCATTTTATAAGCAAAAGCGGATCCAAAAAACTCTTCTGCAAACTCCGACCAACGTCTAAGAGTCCGTCGGTTGAAGGAGGCACAGGCTAAACAAGCAGATACGTCGTGGTCTGGGCCTAAGCAAGGAAGGCAGTAAGAATGGAAATCCTTATGAGGTATTTGTTTCCCACAAGTTAAACAATTATTTACTTTGTCTGACATTGGCTGAGGCAAGAAAGAGTCCCCAATGGGGTACTTAGCTTTTTTAGAAATTTTTGGTAGCTGAATTCTCTGGATCTGACCGACCGGCACTTGCAAACAGCTTCTGCTTCGGGCACCGCGCGCAAGAAAGACTGAGGAAAATGGCGTCGGCTGATGTCTTTATACCCCAGAAGCTCTGACGTCGGGGAAAGTGCGACATCAGCAGAGGCCAGACCTAGACTTTGGAATCCGGCCGACCGAAGGGCTGCCTGAGGCAGGACAACCCATATGTTATGACTGCAGATGCATCCTTGAAGGACATCATCTTTCCTCCTCTCGCCACGCTTTCCCACCCTACCGCCCATAACTCTCATCTCCCACAGCTTTACCTCCTCCTCCTTTCACTATTTAGTATACTTCCCCGAGATTCAACTTCCACCTACTCTTTTCTCTCCTTTTTCCTTAAAAAAAATCTATGTACTGTACTGCAGCCTAACCACATCTTGTAAATGTGTTTATCTACAATTTTCTACTTTTTAAACCGTAACGCTTCTACTGCCTCTACATGTAACCAAAATACCTTGTTGTTCTCATCTCGTCTGGTACTATCACCAGCTAGAATATTGCATTTAAGTTGTATTTTGTTGTGTATTTTTACAAGTGTACTCACTTTTCGTAATTGTGGAGTTTTTCCCCTTGAACCTCTGCTAAAACAGGTCTTGTTTACCCAGTTGGACTACCCCAGTAATTAAAAGCAATACATAACTAAATAAATAAAGATCTACCCTAGACAAAACCACATTGGGTTAAGTGATATAGAACACAGCTTCATGTGCCTTCCTGAATAACTTCTATGACAAGTCTCTCCATCACCCTACATAAAACGATTGTGAGGCTGATCAGCCTGTAATTATCATGGTCCATGAAAGGGCCTTCCCTTGAGGATTGAAAGTACTTAGCTTGAGCTGGTTCAGACATTCAGTTTTGAATGGTCTATTAAAAAGGTAAGGGGATATTAGAAAGCCATTTATGACTAGTTAGGCAGTTAGTTAATGAGGAAGACTTAATGGGTTCTCCTTTGCTGTCTGGAACAGGCTCCACATAGGTATGCCAGTGTGTTAGCTGTATCTGCCAGTTCTCTTCTTGCATATAACATTCTTATTCTTTCACCTTTATTTTTTAGACATTTATACAGAAGGCTTTTGTCACACATTCTGATAGCAAGATATGCCGCTATGCCCCATGTGAAGCTTTGTTTTCTTTTAGCGAGTGATTTTGGATGGAATTGACCTTACCTTTGTTGGGAGTGTTTATGGGGGGTAAAGTTTAAATGCTGTGTGTTCTTTTGTCATGGTTTAATACTTTGCTGATATTTGTGACTCCATCATTTATGCCTCACAAGGATGGTTTCACCAGTGTCATTATTTAAGTGTTGGAAAGGTCTATGACCAATTGTCCAAACAGGTTGTGGGGGCTTAATATACGGTTCTTGTTAACAGACTCCCTCATAGTGCCTTTTATAGAGAATGCCAAACTGAAAGTACTTGTGACATAGCAAATGAAAACCAAGAAAATCTAAAGATGTTACTGCTCCAAACTAGGAGTCTAAACAAGAAAATCCACTCTCTGCAACCTCTCCTCATCCTACAGAATACTGATAACTGCTCGGTCACTGAGACCTGGTTTAAAGCCACAGAGAGCACACAGGCAGTTCAAAGGCTATAATACCTTCAGCACATTTAGACCAGTTACAGCACAGACAGGAATCAAAGGTAAAGATGTCTCAATATACATAAAAATAAATATACCACAAGACTTATCAAACAGGACAATCCACTTAAGCTCCACCACAGGCAAAATCTCATACCAGTTCCTTGCAAGCTATAGGTCTCCCTTTATGACCCAGAAAATCCATAACATGCTTTTAAACTTACTGAAGACACTCACCATCCAACCCAATACCATATTCATGGGTGATTGTAATTACCCCTCCATTAACTGGGAATCACATATGACTCCAAACATGCAGGCACAGAGACTCCTGGATTTTGTAAACACTCCCTAGACCACACTGTCAATAAGCCAACCAGGGGTGGAAACACACTGGATCTGGTCTTCACTAAAAGGGAAGAGTGCTGCACACCTCCTAGTGCAATATCCTCTCTGGTAAGGTCAAACCACAAAATGGTACCTTCTAAAGTAAAAATAAAACTCAGAAATCCAGCTAACCCTGTAATGTTCAACTACTACTCTAAGGCTAACTTCCTACTATTAAGCGATACCCAGGCAAAATTTCAAGCCCCATAAACCCTGAGAACTGCTGCCTATGTGGAAATGTTCAAAGAAACCGTATACATGGATATTAATAGCTGCATAAAGGTAGTCAAACGCCAGGAAGAAGTACAGAACTAACCCATCAAGCTGCCCTGGTGGAATCACATCAATAATCTGTGCAACAGCAGGAATAAAATCATGGCAAAAATCAGGAAGCGTAGCACCCTGTAGGATAAAAGCGCTGTAATCAAACTAAACAACTCAGAGGATAAATAAATTCTTCCAAGGCCAAATTTGCAATAAATCTGGCTTCCCAGGTCAAGGACAATCACAAGACATTCTTTAGCTATGCCCGCAACATCAAAGGCAATACACAATTGTGTATGGAGTTCATTGTTAATGGGAGCCACTTACACTGAGCCAGAAGATTTAGCAAACCTACCGGCTGACAAGTTCACCTTTAACTTTCCTCTCTCTCCCTCTTAACCTGCCCTCAGGGAATGCCATCACATACAACTGTCCCTACTACCACTAGGGAAGAGGTCCTCAATGCTCTAAGGCCAAGAACACTGCATCAATGGGCCAAGACAATATCCCAGGATGCCTTTAAAATAGCATGAAACATGACCTATCAGGCCCTCCAGGACTGCTATTTAACTGTAGCCTGAAAACAAGCTTGGTGCCTCATGAATCTAAAACAGCAACAGTCATCTCTCTGCACAAAACTGGGCCAACTACAGACACACAAGTCTCACTAGTCTCATGTGCAAAGCAATGGAAAGAATTATCATGGAAATGATTGATAATGACATAAGAACCTCCAGACACTGGACCCAACCCAATTTAGTTTTGTCAAGGACAAGTCATGCCTACTCAACTTGGTGATTTTTTTTGAGAAGGTCACCAAGGCAATGGATGAGGGCAAAACATGTCACACTGCCTACCTTGATCAGGGCATGGCATTTGACACAATACCCCACTTGGGCATTGTTGACAAACTCAAGGGGTTAGGTATAACCCTTATGTCACCTGGTGGACGGCTAGATGTCTCAGACAGGACCCAGGAAGTTAGAATTGGGAAGTCTACCTCCACAACGAGACCAGTGACAAGTGGACTCCCTCAGGGATCAATCCTGGGGCTGTTCCTTTTCGGCATTTAGTTCTCTGAAGTCAAATGTCAAGGGCCTCTACATTTGCTGATGATTGCTAAATAGGGGCAGTCATAGAATCCACCACTGACAAAAATGTTCCCCAGGAACAGCTGACACAGACAAAGCACTTGTGTCAGAGCTATGGACTAAACCTAAATGCCAAGAAATGCATAATAGTATACTTTGGGAAGTCCTCCACTGCTGGTAACTATTATACTGACAACACACCCCCTAAGAGATGATCCAGTAGTCAGGTATTTGGGGACATATACATACAGTAATCTAGCCTTTGACCATCACATGTATGGAGTAGGGAGGAAATCATTCTATGTTGTGCAACATAGAAACAAAGGTAGTGCATCTAGGTCCAAAGAGGTCACTGTTCCAAAATATTCAGCATTCATCAGACCTATCACTGCAACTTATCTAAGTCAATAGATGCAGTCAGTAACCTTTTCCACACATTTAGGTGCCCTGCTCTATGAAAGGAGGGTTTCAGTTATTGCAAAGAATTTACCACCTGGGTAACAAATCTGCAAAGGCAACTTTTCCTACAACATATTCTGAGTTGAGAAGCAAGTGCATTCAAGAATTTGCAGTAAAGGCATCAATGGTGTGAGAGGACTGCAAGAATCAACCTTTTCCATGGAAACAAATTTTGTCCCATTTCTTTTTTTTTCTTCTTTTTTATGCAAATGTCTTAAATATGTATTTCTATCAGTAATAAAAAATCCAGTTGTACAATAAACCTGCAAGTTTGACATCACTAAAATAAACCAGACTGGTACTTCACCATCTTAGTCAATACACACCTTTATCATAAAGTACAGTTGTGTACACTTACCATATATGTAGATGTTCGAGTGTATTCACTGTTGCAGTCATCACACTTCGGTTATCTGCATGCAGGTAGCCCTCAGTTGGCCCGAATACCAGTCTTAGTATTTCTGCGTCAGATGCTGTCGCTTCTTCCATGACATCAGGTTATCAGAGGTATAAAAACAGGCAGCCGATGCCCATTACATCAGTTTTTCTTGCCCCAAATATCAGGAGCCCCCCAATAGGGAGCTTGTACATGGTGTGGAAACCACCACCAGTAAAAAGTAAATACCAATACCATTAGGAATAGCCACAGAGAGGAGAGAGAAAAAGATAGAGAAAACCAGGGGGCTGGAGGGAGGAAAACCAGGACTGCAACAGTGAATACACTCGAATATCTACATTTATGGATAAGTGTACACAACTGTACTATGTTTTTCGTGTTTCACTGTTGCAGTCATCACACTTGGGTTGATTCCCAAAGATGAAGAAGGATGAAGGCAGTCGAGAAGAGTTAGGGCTGGATAGTAGGCCCTGCAAGACTGCTGTAGCAAATCCTGCCCTGGATTTGGAAAAGACAGGTAAGTGGTAATGCTTGGTGAAGGTGTGTGCAGAACTCCAGGTTGCAGCTTCCAGAATGTCCCTGGTAGGGACTCCCCTGAGAAATGCTGTAGAGGTAGAAGTAGCTCTAGTGGAATGTGTTCTGATCCGCTGAGGGGTTGTTTTTCCATGGTGCTTGTAGCAGAAATGAATGCAGTGTGCTATCAATTTGGAAATGGTTTGTTTAGAAATGGCCTTCCCCTCTGCCCCTGTTGCAAAGCTGACTAGCAGCTTGTCAAATGCTCTGAAAGGGTTAGTCCCTGAATGCATTTGCCAGCCATGTGGGCCCCCCCATGCATAGCCTGATGCTTCTGTGGTCAGGGTTTGGGTGGTGTGGAGTAAAGTAAAATGCAGTCCCTTGTTGTGGTTGCATTCTTCTGCCCATCAAAGGAACTCTGCCCTCATACAAGGTATGATAGGAATGACTGTTTCCAGGTCCTGAGAATGTTGGCACCAAAGACTTTTTAAGTCCCATTGAAGTTTCCTCATATGC
Source organism: Protopterus annectens (assembly GCF_019279795.1). NCBI lineage: Eukaryota > Metazoa > Chordata > Ceratodontiformes > Protopteridae > Protopterus > Protopterus annectens. Next base: position 1,831,152,740 of record NC_056726.1, read on the forward strand.
AGTCCTGCATATGGAATTAGCAGAATACATGAGGCCATGAACCCTAGGTCTTGCAGTATTAATCTTGCAGTTAGGTGGGTTCTGGTGGCCATTTGTTTGAAGTAGCCTGTCAGATAGACCTGTTTTTCTGAAGTGAAAAATGCCATCTGGGAAGTTGTGTCCAAGCTTGCTCCCAGGAATACAATCTTTTGACTGGGTACCAGTTGTGATTACTTTTCGTTGATGGTGTACCCAGATGAAGTGAGAAGTCTTTTTACAAATGCCAGGTGCTGAAACAGCAATTCCTGGCTGTCTGCCTGAATCAGGCAGTCGTCCAAGTATGGGTAAATTTGGATATTTCTCTGCCTACAGTATGCAATGGCTGGAGCCACACATTTTGTGAATACCCTGGGCGCAGTAGATAAGCCAAAGGGAAATGTAGAGAACTGATAATGCATAGATCCTGCCCTGAAACGTAGACATTTCCTGCAAGATTCCCTGATGTGCAGATAAGCTTCTTTTAAGTCTAGGGTGACTAACCAGGTATCCTTGGCTAGCACAGGGAGAAGCTGTTGCAGGGTAAGGATCTTTAATTTTGAAACCAACAAGAAGGTGTAGAGAATTGAAAGATCCAGGATTGGGCGCCAGGAGCCCTCTTTCCTGGGTACGAGGAACAGTCTGAAGTAGAAACCCTGACCCCTTTTGTTCTACTAGAACTGGCTGAATAGCTCTGATATTGAGCAGGGAAATAACTTGGTTTTGAGCCTCTGCCCACTGGTTTGAAGGAAGGCCTGGAAACCCGCTTGGGGTTGGCAGTGAATGGAAATAAAATTTGTACCCCTGAGATACAACGTTGAGGACCCATCAGTCCTGAGAGATGGACATACAGTTTTTTTGCATGAAGGGCAAGTTTTCCCCCTAGGGGCACAAGCAACTGGGCAGGGCTGGGAAGAGTTGAGAAGTCATTGTGAACATTTCCCATAGGGAGGTGGCTCATCACACCTTGTTTTAGGGGTGGGAGCACTCCATTGCTTAGATCTCTGCATACCCTGAGACTGTAGTCTGGGTGGTCTGTTTTCGAAGGCCTGGAGGAGGCTGGAAAGGACCAGTGTTTTGAAGGGCAATGCCTATTGAATCGAGGTGGTTGCACTTGTAAGAATTCTTTAACGATTGGCATAGATTTAGCTTTTTCTTCCATCTTTTTAAGAACTACTTCTGCTTTGGTGCCAAATAAAACATTCTTATTTAAATAAGCATCTAGTAATTTGGATATGACATGATCTGGTAAGGTCTGCTCCTTCAGCCAAGTATGTCTTCTCAGTACAGAGCCAGTGACTGTGGCCCTGCAACATGCTTCTAGGGCATCAAAGCCACACTGCAAAGTATGGTTACTAACTTGCTTTGCAGAATGCATAAGCTCTTGCAAATCTTTATTTTCTACACAATCTGGAAATATTACCATTTTTTTGTTTAATGAGTTCCATAATATGTTGCTGGTACTTCAGCATGTGAAACTGGCAATTCAATGCCCTGATAGCAAGAGTTGCACAGGTATATACCTTTTTACTCCATCTGTCTAAATCTCTGGAATCCCTGTCGAAGGGGTAGGATTTTTGGCTGTAGTAACCTCAACACCTTTAGGTCCCTGAGAAATGATCTCTGGATCAGCAGTAGGATTCTTGAAAAGAAACTTGTGGGAATCAGGTACTCTGTAGTACCTGTCAGGTTCCTAGGGGCCAGAGGTAAGGTGTCTGGAGTAAGACTGGATTCCATGAAAACATCATCCACAACATCCAGAATAGGGGGAATAGCTAAAGGCCTGTGCTGGGGTAGCTCTAAAAATTCTCTGAGTCTCTTTTTGGACTGAGGATAGTCTTGGCATTCCCAATGGAAATGATCTCTTAAGGTATGCAAGGTTTCACCAAAAGAGAAATCCTCTGGAGGGGAGGCAGAGAATGGATTCCTCTGCATTTGTATCCTCATAGGCTGATAAGGACATGTCCTGATAATCAGAAAGGTCAGTGTCATTGGACTCCTGGTCTGTAGAATCTGAAGGCAACTGAATTCTGTCTCTTAGCAGGGGATGGCTGGCTTTCCCTATTTAACGTTATAAGGTCTTTAGCCATTCTAAGCATTTGTTTTTGTGGCATGGGGGCCTGAGCATGCGTTTTGGTCATCGGTTTTCTAGTCGTAGTGTGTACTCTGGGCCTAAGAAACTCTGTAGTTTTGGCTAAAAAAGAAGTTGTTGGTTTGATTCAAACATCGGTAGGTTGGAAAACACCCTCAGAAGCAGGTGCCTGCACAGCGGCTCTGGACCCATCCAAGGTGAGACATCCGCTGGTTCCATAGTCGAAGAAGCATCTTGCGGCACACCGGACTCAGAATGGGTTTCACCAGAGGCCTGCAAATCCATAGAAGCGGGCATCAGTGGCTGCAAAGGCGCCTCACTGAGTACCGGCGGACTGGCAACTAGCTTAAAGGAAGCGTTGTCGCAGTTTTGAACCTATGCGGTCTGTCTCTGTCTTTATCCTTACTTTTTTTCAGAAGATCGGCAGTCGGATGGTTTACCGAAAGCCATTTCGGAATATGGAGATTGAGAGCGAAAGAATTTAGCAACAAAAATAGCCCGACGATGAATGGTTTGGGCGTTAAACATGGCACAAAACCGACAGTGAGGGACATTGTGGTCTGGGCCTAAACAGGTGACGCAGTAGGAATGAAAATCTCTGTGATGTGTTTGCTTTCCACAGGCAAGACAACGGTTAACTTTTTCTGACATCAGTTAGAGCAAGAAAAAAGGATCCCCAACAGGGTACTTAGCTTTAGAAAACTTCAGGATTATCAACAAGAAAAACGAAAATTTCAGGTAGCAGCCAGCCAGCACTTGCAAACTGCTTCTGCTTTGGGCTCCTCCTCAGCAAGAAAGACTGATGTAATGGTGTCAGCTGCCTGTTTTTATACCCCTGCCGACTTGACAACATGGAAGAAGTGACAGCATCCAACACAGAAATCCTAAGACTCTGGTATTCGGGCAGACTGAGGGCTACCTGCAAGCAGATAACCCAAGTGTGATGCCTGCAGCACTGAAACATGAAGAACATCTAATGCTTTCAACCTTCATCAAAAAATTAATCTTTATTCAGCATGAACTTTATCAAATTTGTCTCAAGTACTCTCAGAACATAAAAAGTACAGTTGTGTACACTTACCATAAATGTAAATGTTCGAGTGCATTCACTGTTGCAGTCATTACATTTGGGTCATCTGCCTGCAGGTAGCCCTCAGCCGGCCTGAATAATAAAGTCTTGGATCCCTGCGTTGGATGCTGTCCCTTCTTCCATGATGTCAGGTCGTCAGGGGTATAAAACATGCAGCCGACGCCATTACATCAGTTTTTCTTGCCCCAGATGTCAGGTGCCCCCATAATGGGAAGCAATTATATGTTAGGTTACACCTCCAACAAAAAGCAAATAAACCAGAAAGCAGTAATGCAATAAAGAAGAAGAATGGTATAGCCAAGTAAAGAGGGTAACCAGGACTGCAACCGTGAATACACTTGAACATCTACATTTACGGTAAGTGTGCACAACTGTACTATGTTCTTCATGTTTCACTGTTGCAGTCATTACATTTGGGTTGATTCCCAAAGCTAAGGAAGGGAGAAGGAGGTTAGAGAGCATTAGGACCAGCTATTAAGCCCTGCAAGACTGCAGTGGCAAAATCTGAATTTAGAAAAAATAGGCATGTGGTAATGCTTGGTGAAGGTATGTACAGAGCTCCAGGTAGCAGCTTCTAGAATGCCCCAGCTAGGGACACCTCTGAGAAAGGCTGTAGAGGTAGATGCAGCCCTGGTGGAATGTGATCTTAACCCCTGTGGTGTAGTTTTTCCATGGTGCTTATAGCAGAAATGAATGCAATGGGCTATCCACTTAGAAATGGTTTACTTTGAAATGCCTTCCCCTCTGCCCCAGCAGCAAAGGCAACTAACAGTATGAAAGGCTTAGTCATGTCCAAATAAAATCCAAGTTGTCTGTGCACGTCAAAAGAGTGCAGTATTCATTCTCCTTTGTTCTGTGGATTAGGGAAAAGGGTAGACAAATGAATGGACTGATTAAGGGCCACACTAGACACCACACCTTGGGCATAAAGGAAGGGTTGGTCTGGAGGGACACCCTGTCTGCATGGAAGGTGATGAAGGGCTCCACTGCCATGAAGGCCTATAATTCAGACACTCTTCTTGCTGAAGTGATGGCTAGAAGGAAGGCGGTTTTCCAAGAAAGGAATTTCATCTCTACAGCTGCAGCTGGTTCAAAAGGAGGTACAGTGAGCTTTTCCAATACAAAGTTAAGGTCCTAGGCTGGAGTAAAGGCTCTCCTAGGTGGTCTTAAATTTTTGGCCCCTGTGAGGAATTGCTTTAGCAGGGGGGAGGGGGGTGGGTTCAGTATTATAATGTGCTGAAATGGCAGTGGCATGGATTTTAATTGACTAGAAGAAAAGGCCCTTGTGGAGCAACTCTGTTAAGTACTGAAGAATATGCGGTAAGCTGGGCACCATTGTGCCCACCCCGAGTCTGGCTCCAGAAACAGCATCTTTTCCACTTTTCAGCATAAGATTTTTTAGTACTAGGCCTCCTTGCCTCCAGAATGACATCTAGCACCTGCTTATTGAGGGATGCTACTGGAGAACTCAAGGAATTAGCCATGTTGCAAGGTTCAGGGTTTGAAGCTGAGAGTGCAGAATCTGGCCCTCCTACTGGGACAGCAGGGAAGGGGTCTGAGGCAGGTGCCATGGTTCCAGCAGTGACATAGTGGGCAAGAGAGGGTACACCAGTGTTGGCATGGCCAGTCTGGTGCAATCAGTACTGTCCTTGGTTTGTCCTGTTTGATCTTTAGCAGAACTTTTGAGAGGAGAGGCAGAGAGGGAAGAGCATAAACTGAGATGCGTTCCCAAGTGAAGGACAGGGCATCCACTTTCCAAGCTTGACTGTGGGAAGTCCTTGTGCAGAATTTGTCCAATTGGTAGTTTTGGGGGGAGGCAAACAGGTCCATGTCTGTACTCCTCCATTTGTTCCTCAAAAGGTTGAATATCTTTGGTTCCAGTTTCCCCTCGTGTGGGTCCATGAAATTTCTGCTTAGGTTGTCTGCCAGTGAATTTAGCTTGCCTGGCAGGAAATGAGCTTGTAGGTGCACTTGGTAGTGCAAGGCTGTGTTCCACAGAGCCATAGCTAGTCTGCAGAGAGGGTACGAGTGGGTTCTCCCCTGCTTGTTTATGTACCACATAACAGGGGTGTTTGTCTGTCTTTACCAATAATTGCCCTGGAAGATTGTGGTCCTTGATGGCTGTCAGAATTCTGTACAGCTAACATTTCTTTTTGATATGCATGTGCATCTGACTTTGGCTCCATTTGCCCTGAATGCACTGCCCTGCCAAGTGAGCCCTCCATGCAGAGTCTGATGCATATGTTGTTAGGGTTTGGGCGGCAGGGGGTAGAGTGAATGGGAGCCCCTTGTTGTGGTAGCAGGCATCTGCCTACCAAAGGAACTCGGTCTTTATGCAAGGAATGAAAGGAGTCTGATTCCAGGTCCTGAGAATGTTGACACCATAGGCTTTTTAGATACCATTGTAGTTTCCTCATATGCAGTCTTGCATATGGAATTAGTAGAATGCAAGAGGCCATGAACCCCAGGGATTGCAGGAATTTCCTTGCAGATAGATGGGTCTTTGTGGCCAGTAGTTTGAAGTAGGCTGTCAAATAAACTTGTTTCTATGGCGTGAGGTAAGCCATCTGGGAAGTTGTGTTCAAGCTTGCTCCCAGGAATACAAACTGTGTTTTCGTTTATGGTGTAACCCAGTGAAGCTAGAAGTTTCTTTACAAATGCCAGATGTTTTAGAAGCATGTCCTGGCTTCCTGCCTGAATTAGACAATCGTCCAGGTATGGGTATATTTAAATATTTCTTTGCCTGTAAAATGCAATGACTGGAACTAGGCACTTTGTGAATACCCTGGGCGCAGTAGATAAGCCAAAGGGAAGTGCTGAAAATCGATAGTGCATGGAGCCTGCTCTGAAGTGTAGGTATTTCCTGCAAGATTCCCTTATTGGGATGTGCAAGTAAGTTTCCTTTAAGTCTGATGTTGCCAACCAGGCATCTTTGCCTAGCATAGGAAGCAGCTGTTGAAGTGTTAGCATTTTGAATTTTGGGATTACCAAAAAGGTGTTTAGAATAGAGAAGCCCAGTATAGGACGCCAGGAGCAGTCTTTTCTGGGTACCAGGAAAAGTCTTGAGTAAAAACCTTTGTCCCTTTTCTTTTGCTGGGACAGGTTGAATAGCCCTGATACTTAGGAGAGAGAGAACCTGCTGTTGGGCCTCTGCCCAATGACTTGGGGGTAGGTCTGGCCAACCATTTGGGGTTGGTAAGGTGTGGAAGTGGAATCTGTATCCTTGGAAAACTATATTTAAAACCCATTTGTCCTGGGTAATGAGTTCCCAGCTTTTTGCATGTCGAGCGATCTTTCCCCCTAAGGGAGCAGGCAGTTGAGCAGGGCTTGGCGGGTTTAAGTTCAAGTCATTGTGACATTTTTCCATAGGGGGGTGTCTTGCTACTTCCAGCTTTGGAAGTGGGAGCCCCCTACTGCTTAGGCCCACTGCTTGAGACTGTAGCCTAGGTGGTCTGCTGTCCCTGGGTTTGGACTGAGAAGGCCTGGAAGAAGGACCAATTCTTAGAAGACCAATGCCTACTAAATCTGGGAGGCTGTACTTGCAAGAAATCTTTAACTGTTTGCACAGATTTAGCTTTTTTCTCCATCCTTTTAAGGACTTCTTTTGCTTTGTTACCAAACAGGCAGTCTTGGTTTAAGGGAGCATCCAGTAATTTAGCCTTAACATGATCCGGCAAATTTTGCTCCTGAAGCCAAGCATGCCTTCTAAGAACAGACCCAGTGACAGTAGCCCCACAAGATGCTTCTAGAGAGTCAAAACTACATTGCAAAGTATGTTTACCAACTTGTTCAGCAGAATGCATTAAATCCTGTAATTCTTTATTTTCAGCACAGTCAGGAATCAACATAATTTTCTGTTTAAGTAGTCCCATAATATGCTGTTGATACTTTAACATATGCAACTGACAGTTTAAGGCCCTAATGGCCAAAGTAGCAGAAGTGTATTCCTTCTTACCCCATCTGTCCAAGGTCCTGGAATCTCTATCAGAGGGGGTATGGTTTTTGGCATTAGTAGCCTTAATGCCTTTAGGTCCTTGGGAAATGGTCTCTGGGTCCACAGCAGGATTCTTGAAGAGGAACTTGAGAAGAGTCAGCTACTCTGTAATACCGGTCAGGTTTCCTGAGAGCTGTAGATAAAGTGTCTGGGGCCGGGCTAGATTCCAAAAGGCATCATCTACAATGCCCAGGCCTGTGTTGAGGAAGGAGTAAGAATTCCCCTAAGCCTCTTTTTGGAGTCAGTGTAATCCTGGCTTTCCCAGCAGAAATGCTTCCTAAGAGTGTGCAAGGTTTCACCAAAAGAAAAATCTTCTGGAGGGGAAGCAGAGGGAATGGAGTCCTCTGCATCAAAATCCTCACAGGTACATAAGGGCAAATCCTAGTAATCAGAAGAAACAGAAATTTCAGAATCCTGATCAGAAGAATCAGAAGGAAAATCAGTTCTAGGTCTCTTAGAGGGTGTAGGCTGGCTTCCCCTAATTAAAGTAATAAGGTCTTCAGCCATTTTTATCAATTTGCTTTTTTAGGCATATGGGCCAGACCATGCGGTTCGGACGCCGGCTTTCTAGGCGTGGGTCGAGTGGCCTTAAAGAAAAAGATGGCGTCGGTTTGAAATGGAAGTCAGTAGGCCTGAATACACCCTCAGAAGCCAGTGCCTGCACAGCGGCTCCGGACCCATGCAAGGTAGAGATAGCATACCGGACTCAGAATGGGTCTCAGTAGAGGCCTCCAAATCTGAAGTAGCAGGTATCAGGGGCTGTGAAAGCGCCTCACTGAGTACCAGCGAACTGGCGACTAGCTTAACGGAAGCATCATCGGCAGCTATGGACCTATGCGGTCTGTCTCTGTCTTTATCTTGATGTTTTTTTCGGAATGTTGGTAGTTGGATGGCTTACCGAAGAAAGCAAAGCAGATCCACAACCTGGAAGCTGGCTCTGGAAGCCCAGAATAAAAAGTTGATGAAATGCTGATATTTCTTCCGCAAGGCAGAAAATGAAAGGCTGCAACTTACAAAAACTTTCTTGCTTTAATAACAAACAAAAATCTCCTCAAGCGCTTTCGCTCAGCCTGGTGCTGAGCTTTTTCAAGATGGCTTACCGAAGCCATTTCTGGATAGTTAAACAGAGTACCAAAATAATTTGCAGCAAAAATAAACAGACAACGAATAGTTCGGGGGTTGAATAAGGCACAAAACTGACAGCAAGGGATGTCATGGTCTGGGCCTAACCAAGGAATGCAGTATGAATGAAAATCTTTATGAGGTATTTGCTTTTCACAGTTAATACAATTAACTTTAGAGCAAGAAAAGGGATCCTCAACGGGGTACTTAGCTTTTTTGAAGACTTCGGTTCTGAAACCCGAAAATGAAAAATTCAGGAGTCAGCCGACCGGCACTTGCGAACTGCTTCTGCTTTGGGCACCGCGTGATAAGAAAGACTGATGTAATGGTGTCGGCTGCATATTTTATAACCCCGATGACCTGACATCATGGAAGAAGGGACAGCATACGATGCAGGGATCCAAGACATTGATATTCAGGCTGGCTAAGGGCTACCTGCAAGCAGATAACCCAAATGTAATGACTGCAACAGCGAAACACGAAGAACATCCAACAGATACCTATTTACAGACTTCATAATAGGCCACGGTGGTGCAGCGGTTAGCGTTGTCACCTCACAGCAAGAGGCTCTCCCGTTCGATTCTTGGCTGGAGCGCCTTCTGTGTGGAGTCTGCATGTCCTCCCTGTGGTCGAGTGATGTCTAAAGACATACAGGTAGATGCGTGCGTGAATGGGTGTGCCCTCCTTGAAGGTTGGGTGTAAGGCTAGCAACTCTGCACCGTAAAAATTCACTGCCAATCATTAGTGGAACGGAGTTCCACTGTGGCGACCCCTAACCGGAAAAAGCCGAAAGACACACACACAGTCTGTAAAGAAATCAAAGAATTAGTGAAAAAACACTATGTGCATTCATGACATCCCTAATGTAAAATATTTTAACAAACAAGGTAAGATCAAATTTTCTCTCGTCTTTAGGGTAGTACCCTATTAACCCTGACAGTCTTTAGCCACCAAAGATATACATTCCCAATTATCTTCATCTATGAAAAGCTCCTGTATGATCAAACAAATGAGAAAACACATCCATACAGCGTACCTTTAACCTCAATGTTATTAACATACATTGATCAGTCCAAGCGATGCATAATTTATTTTTATTTTCAAATTTGTTAACCTGATAAGTAACTAGTGCAAGGATTCTTTTTATCACACACTGGGCTACTTAGGCTTACAACAAACAACTCATTTGCAATACCAATGTAACAGTAAACAAACAATGAAAAGAAATATTCAAAAGCGCTGACAAATGAGGATAAATTGTGTGCAAAATAAAAAAAAACAGTAAATGCAAACAAGGTATACTAATGCATTATCCATAAGCACTGACAAGTAAAATGTTACAAAAGCCAAACAAAAAGGCATGCAAGTCTCATTCTATAAAGAACTGAGAAATGTAAAGTGTTGATAAATACTCTGCTGAATATGGACTAAATTAGATCTGTCAACTGTGAAAATGTTAGTAGTCGAGTGAAACGAGGCTGTGGGGGGAGGGAAGAGTTAAGAAAATAAGGTGGTTGACAGTTTGAGGAAGAGGGCAAGGAAACATATGCTAGTATATGATTACATTTACACTATGAACAATGTCATCTTAGAATCAGTCTACATGGATGCTAATACTGCTATAAATTATCAGGAAGGGGAAGTGTAGGAAAGTACAGTTGTGTACACTTACCATAAATGTAGATGTTCGAGTGTATTCACTGTTGCAGTTATCAGCCTGCAGGTAGCCCTCAGTCAGCCAGAATACCAGAGACTTAGTAATTCTGCGTTGGTTGCTGTCACTCCAGGTCTTACGTCAGGGGTATAAAAACAGGCAGCCAACGCAATTACATCAGTTTTTCTTGCCCCAAATGTCAGGAGCCCCCCAACAGGGAGCTAAGCTATGGTAGAAAAATCACCACCAGTAAAAAGTAAATACCAATACCAATACCCCTGCAAGGGGTGAGTAGTATACACAGAGAGGAGAGAGAGTGCAGGGGGATGGAGCATATCATTGCTGGAGCCTTCCTGTGTCCTGGACAGAGTGCTCTTTAAACTATCTGGAGATATACAGAGCCGAGTATATTGTTCTGGCACTTCAGAGTTGTGTACTGGTAATTGTTGTTTGACTAATTTTATATCATTGCTGGCTGACTTCAGAGTTGTGCACTGTTATTTTTGCTTCACTGTATAGTTTTTCCGATCTCTGCTGAAGGTGTTGGTTTCCCAAACCCACCCTTCCTATTTCTGTGTTGTTGTTTAAATTTGGAGGCTTTTGCAGTTGCCCACCACCACTGTAGATTTGATCTGGGATATTCCCCCCAGTCCCACCTCTTTACCTCATTCTACCCAACAGACTCCTCCTGCACTTGTTTTTAGTCATTTTTAATTTAATTATATTTTTTTACTGCATTTGAATTGTTTTGACTGCTGTTTTAGCTACTTTTCATATATATATATATATATATATATATATATATATATATATATATATATATATATATATTTACCTTTCCTGTAACTAGTGTAGTCCAGATTCAGATTTGCTGTATCCAGGACTGTATGTAAGCTTCTGAGCCCCCCCCCCCAAGCTTTCTGTGTTGGAGGGAAGCCTTCTAGCTATTTACTGGGAGTGGTAAGCACTAGGTAACCTATCTACCACATAAGACGTGGTTCTGGCCCAGAAATTGTAGTTATTGGCTGTTTGGGCAGTTTTTCCATCTCTCTCAACTTTCTGATTTAAAAGCCCGCATTTGCACTCGTTTCCCCCTTTCTTGTAACTAGTTTAGTCCAGATACAGATTCTTAGTTTTAGCACTCGAATTTGCTTATTCGTGATCAGCACTTGTTCAGAACTTGTAAGCACTAAATAACCTACTAATTACTACAGCACTTAACCTTCCTCATTACCTAGAGGAAAACAGTTTTGGTACTTACTTTCCTCAATTGCTTAGAGAAAAACAGCTCTTGTACTCACTTTCCTCACATCTAGAGGAAAATAGTTTTTTATTCAGGGATGTCCAAGGGTCAGCTCCCAGTGTTCTCTCCCGTCTATCTGATGAATCTGGGCATCTTGGGGCAATGTAGAAATTGCCTCATGTACAGAAACAACCCTCTCCTCCTACCAACCAACACTACAACCTGTGAGAGATGCACTTATCTAGCCAAACTGGAGGTAAAGCGCTCTCCATTCAAGACTGAACTTGACAGTCAAGAGGAGAAGGTAAACACTTGCACCACACCACACTCATCACATAGTCTCACTAAATCGACACCACCAAAATCCACACATAGAAACACAAAAACATTCGTGGAGGCTCTCAATAATAATCTGCTCAAGCAACATAGACCTCCAAATCAGAAATGCAAGCAACCTCCACCCCCCAACACAACCCAAATGACACACAGCCCGCAGACTCAGTGTGCCACTCAACCACAGCCAATAAGGCAAAAACAACTTACCCAACACACTAGTCACAGGTGACTCTATAGTCAGGCACACTGATGTCCCACTCACCAGGCTAAACAAAATGAAGGTTACCGTCAGCTGTCTGTCGGGTGCCAGGATCCGCCACATAACCCACACAATCAGGTTACTCCACAACAAGTACAAATATGACTCTGTCATTGTCCATGTTGGTGTGAACGACCTGAGATGTACCTCCCTGGACTACATGAAGAGAGACATGGAAGAGATCTCCGATCTTGTAGCCCAGGCAGGTATAACCCTAGCCCTGAGTAGCATTCTGCCATCACCCAGAATGATGCTGCAGTACAAGGACAAAATGATTGACTTCAACAATTGGCTAAGCTTCTGGTGCCATTCTAAAGGGATCCAGTATCTGTCTGCCTGGGATGACATGGTCGACAGACCATGATGCTTTGCCAGAGATGGCCTGCACCTGTCACCCCTGGGATTCCGGATACTGGCTAAGGTTCTTGCCGCCCCTATAGTGCCTTTTTTAGGCAAGGTTCAAATGACAAATTCACCACGGTAACAGGAACAGGCAAGCAAAAACTGAGGGTGATGTTACTCAATGTTAGAAGTCTAAATCTCAAAATGCACTCACTCGAGGCACTCCTTAAAATGGAGAACATCGATATCTGTGCAGTGACTGAGACCTGGTTCAAGGCTCCAGAGAGCACCCCTGCACTACCAGGCTATACCTCATACTACACTTTTCGGCCATGTAACCTGGACCGGAACACCAAAGGCGGAGGTGTGTCCATATTCATTAAGGATGTCTACACCCTCCAGGCTAGTTGCTCGGCATAATGCAGCCGAGGTTATCCAAGTGCAACTAACTCTGGGAAAAACTGCAATCCAAATTGTAGCTTGCTACATATGACCCACCATGCCCCAGGATTCCCACTCCGTTTTTCTTGATGTACTGGAAAATATTAGGGTTCAACCAAACACCGCAATAATGGGAGATTTCAACTACGCCACTATTAACTGGGAAAAATACTCATGTACCAACTCCTTCGCTCAACACTTTCTGTAATTCATAAACTCCAATGCCCTAGATCAACTTATCCACACCCCTACCTGAGGCAACGATATCCTAGATCTAGTCATTAACAACATGAGTGGCCGGTGTTCTAAACCTGAAGTCAACGCCTCATTGGTCCGATCTGACCATAAGCTAATTACCCTAGATATCCACATCCTGGCCCACCCTCCATTAAGGAAACCATGGTAAAAAATTTCTCCAAAGCCAACATCATGCTTCTTAAGACAGAAGTGGTGAACTTCATGACACACATGTAGATGGACAATACAGTTACGACTACTGAATCCTACGCAATTGCACTTTATAAGCACTTACATGAGTGCATGGATTGTGCTATCCCAAACAGAACCAAGATGTTATCCTCCAAAAAAAGGAAGCCAATCTGGTGGTCCCCTGCCATAAACAAACTGTACAACAGAAGGAAGAAACTGTTGCAAAACAGAGTAAAATCCCATGAGTGGAGGAGCTCCCTGGTCAGCCTCAGTAAGAAGCTGCGATCCCTGATAAAATCCGCCAAAGCTAGTTACGAAAACAAAATTGCCACTGATTCTAAAGACAACCACAAAGCATTCTATAGTTATGTCAAGGATTTCAATGGCAACACTCAGATCTGATCTGAGTTACAGCACAATGGCACTAAATATACAGACCCAACTGATATTGCCAACATCCGGGCAGACAGGTTCAGTGCTAACTTTATCCCCCTCTCACCCCTAAAGAGCACATCTCTATACTTGAAGAATGCAAAGTTCCTGTAATCACAGCTGCACAGGTAAAAACCACACTCTCCAAAGCCAAGAACACAGCAACCATGGGACCAGACAACATCCCAGGCTGCGTTCTGCACGAACTACAGAACGAACTGGCACCCCACTTAAGTACCATGTTCAATCATAGCCTCACCTCAGGCTTTGTGCCTGTTGAATGGCGCACAGCGATGGTTATCCCACTCCACAAGGGGGGAGCCACCACAGACCCCAGGAACTACTGCTCCATTAGCCTGACGAGCCTGGGCCATGGAACGTATCATCAAGGAACTTATAAACAAAGACGTTGGTAATCTCCACACTCTGGACCCCACGCAGTTCGGGTTTGTAAAAGGCAGATCATGTCTCCTAAACCTGACAGACTTCTTTGAAGCAGTCACCAAAGCCGTAGACAAGGGTAAGGTGGTTCACACAGCCTATCTAGATCTTCCCAAGGCTTTTGACACCATCCCCCACTCTGGAATTACAGATAAACTCACTAAACTAGGTATAAATCCCTATGTCACAAGATGGGTTGCTAACTGGCTCACTGACAGAACCCACATTGTGAAAGTAGCAGACTCCAAATCTGACTTCAGACCAGTGACAAGTGGAGTACCACAGGGTTCAGTCCTGGGTTCTCTCCTGTTTGGTATCTACTTCTCTGAAGTACAGGCTAACACAGAAGGTCTTTGGCTAATGAAGTTTGCAGATGACTGCAAACTAGGAGCCATAATTGAAACTCCTAATGATGTGGACATCCTACAAAAGGGCCTCACTGAGACAGATGCCTGGTGTCAAAGCCATGGCCTCAAACTCAATGCCAAAAAGTGCATTGTCATCCCCTTTGGTAAAAACTCTGTACCCATGAACTACAACATAGGTGGTAGCATACTTAACACCAAAAGTGTGATAAGAGACCTTGGGACACAGGTGGACAGTAGTCTCTCCTTTGATAATCACATCACCACAGTAGTCAGGAAATCCTTCTATGTGGCACACCTCATCACAAAAGGTTTCTCATCCAGAAAAAAAGAGGTCATTGTTCCCCTTTACTCATCACTCATTAGACCCATTATAGTGTACAACGCCCCTTTTGGTATGTACCTCACAAGACATCTACAACAACTGGAAAGGCCGCAGAAATACCTCACAAAGAGGATTACAGGCCTCAAACAGATGCCCTATGCAGACAGTCTAAAAAAACTCCAGCTTTACTCTCTGTCGCATATCGCCTATTCAGAGGTGATCTCTGCCTAACATACAAAGCTATGTCAAACCCAGAGCTGTTGGACATTCTCCACTTAAAGAAATCCCAATCCCTCCGAGCTACATGCTCTAGGGACCTAAACCTTGACACCACAATAAACAGAACATGCTGGAGGGATAGATTCCTGTCCCAGAGACTTCCCATACTCTGGAATAAACTACCTATCTATATCAAACAAAGCTCCTCATTAGCACTCTTCAAGAAAAATCTTGATGACTGGATGGGAAATAGGAAATACACCCCGGAGATCACCTCTGTGGCTCTGCTCGACAGTGGCATAGGAAAATAATTTTCTTGGGTGGCAAAAGCCAGGGTACCTTATTGGCTGGGCTTGTATAGGCCCCAGGGCCGATAGCCTAGTACCTACCTATGAAACCAGGACTGAAACAGTGAATAAACTTGAACATCTAGTACACAGCTGTACTATGTTCTTCATGTTTCACCGTTGCAGTCATCACACTTAGGTTGATTACCAAACTGCAGAAAGGGTGGAGGCAGTCGGGAAGTGTTTGGGCTGGCCAGAATGCCCTGCAGGACTGCAGTTGCAAAATCCGCCTTGGATTTGGAAAATATAGGCAGGTGGTAATGCTTGGTGAATGTGTGTAGAGAACTCCAGGTAGCAGCCTCCAGAATGTCCCTGGTAGGGACTCCCCTGAGGAATGCTGTAGAGGTAGAAGTTGCCCTAGTGGAATTTGTTCTAACCCCCTGAGGGGTTGGTTTCCCACAGTGTTTGTAGCAGAAATGTATACAGTGTGCTATCCATTTCGAAATTGTCTGTTTTGAAATGGCCTTGCTGTCTGCCCCTGGTGCAAAACGGAGTAATAACTGGTCAGATTTCCTGAAGGGCTTAGTCCTATCCAGGTAGAACCTGAGTTGTCTGTGCACGTCCAAGGAGTGGAAGAACCTTTCCCCTTTATTTTGAGGATTAGGAAAGAAGGTTGGCAAATGGACAGATTGGTTGAGAGTCACGCTCGACACCACTTTGGGCAAAAAGGAAGGTTTAGTCCTGGGGAGAACCTGTCAGCATGAAAGATAATGAAGGGTTCCACTGACATAAGTGCTTGTAGCTCAGGCACTCTTCCCGCTGAAGTGATGACCAGGAGCAATGCTGTTTTCCAAGAGAGGAATTTTAAGTCTGCTGATGCTGCTGGCTCAAAAGGGGGTAGTGTGAGCTTTTCCAGTATAAAGTTAAGGTCTCATGCAGGGTGGGTGCTCTCCTTGGTGGCCTTAAGTTGTTGGTCCCTCTCAGGAACTGTTTGATGAGAGGGTGAGAGCATAGGGGTGGCTCAGAGCTGTAATGAGCAGAGATGGTAGAGGCATGAATCTTAATGGAGGAGAAGGAAAGGCCTCTGTGGAGTAGATCCGCTAAGTAATCCAGGATTAGAGGTAGGGAGGGCAGAGTTGTATCCTCTCCTTTAGATTGAATCCAGGAGCAAAAACTTTTCCACTTATCAGCATATGATTTCGTTGTACTGGGTCTTCTGGCTTCAAGAATGACGTGCAGCACCTGCTTGCTTAAGCTGGTCACTGCGGGAGAGTTCAAGGAATAAGCCAGGCTGCATGACTTAGGGTTTGCAGTTGCGGATGCAAGATCTGTCCACCCTGCTGAGTGAGCAAGGTTGGGCTAGGTGCCAGGGTGGTACCAGTGACCCAGCTGCGCAGAAGTGGGCACCAGTGCTGACATGGCCAGTCCGGGGCAATCAGAAATGTCCTTGGTCTGTCCTGTCTTAATCTTGAGCAATTTTCTTGAGAAAAGGGGCAGAGGGGGAAATGCATAGATTGAGAGGTTTACCCACTGGAAAGATAGGGCATCCACTTTCCAGGCTCTGCTGTGAAGTGTCCTGGTGCAGAATTTGCTGAGCTGGTGATTTCAGGAGGAGGCAAATAGATCCACCTCTGAGGTCCCCCATTTCTGAATCAGAAGGCTGAAGGTTGCTGGGCTCTAACTGCCACTCATGCAGGTCTAGGAGATTTCTGCTTAAGTCGTCTGCCAGTGAGTTTTGTTTGCCTGGCAGGAATTGAGCTTGCAGATGGACCTGAATGTCCAAGGCTGTGTTCCACAGGGCCATGGCTAGCCTGCCGAGTGGGTAAGAGTGGGTTCCCCCCTGCTTGTTGATGTACCACATAACTGTGGTGTTGTCTGTTTTTATTAGCAGGGGTCCTGGTGAGAGCAGGGATCTGAAAGCTGTTAGAGCATGCTGAACAGCTAGCATCTCTTTTTAGTTGATGTGCAGATGAATTTGACTTAGGCTCCTGTGTCCCTGAATGCACTTGTTGTCCAGGTGTGCCACCAGGCATAGTCTGGTGCATCTGTGGTTAGGGTCTGGGCAGTGTGGGTTTGAGTAAAGGGCAGTCCCTTGTTGTGGTTGCATGCTGCTGCCCACCAAAGAAACTATCCTTAGACAAGGTATGACAGGAATGACAGTTTCCAGGTCCTGAGAATGCTGGCACCAAAGACTTTTTAAGTACCACTGAAGTTTCCTCATATGCAGTCTGGCATATGGAATAAGTAGGATACATGAGGCCATGAACCCTAAGCCCTGCAGGATTTTCCTTGCAGATAGCTGGGTTCTGTTGGCCATTTGAGTGAAGTAGTCTGTCAGATAGGCTTGTTTTCCTGGCATAAGTAATGACATCTGGGAGGGTGTGTCCAAGCTTCCTCCCAGAAATACAATCTTTTGACTGGGGACTAGTTTTGATTTCTTTTCCTTGATGGTGTACCCCAGGGAGGTTAGAAGGTTTTTTTTACAAATGTCAGGTGCGGCAACAGCATTTCCTGACTGCCTGAATCAGGCAGTTGTCCAAGTACGGGTAAATTTGAATTTTTCTCTGTCTGCAGTAGGCAATGGCTGGAGCCAGACATTTTGTGAATACTCTGGGAGCAGTGGATAAGCCAAAGGGAATTGCAAAGTACTGATAATGCATAGATCCTGCCCTGAAGCGTAGATATTTCCAGCAAGAGTCCCTGATAAGGAGGTGTAGATAGGCTTCTTTTAAGTCTAAGGTGGCTAACCAGGCATCTTTGGCAAGCATAGGAAGAAGCTGCTGGAGGGTGAGCATTTTGAATTTTGGTACCACCAGGAAGGTGTTTAGAATGGAAAGATCTAGGATTGAGCACCAAGTGCCCTCTTTTCTGGGTGCCAGGAAAAATCTGGAATAGAACTCTTGACCTATCTGTTCTGCAGAAACAGGCTGAATTGCCTTTATAGGGAGCAGGAACTGAACTTGGTTTTGTGCCTCTGCCCACTGGTTTGGAGGAAGGTCTGGGAACCCTTTTGGGGTTGGCCGTGAGTGGAAGCAAAATTTGTACCCCTGGGATACAATGTTGAGGACCCATCGGTCTTTGGTGATGGAAGTCCAGTTTTTTGCACGGTAGGCAAGTTTTCCTCCTAGGGGCACAACCAGTTGGAAAGAGGTGGGGAGTGGAGTTGAGAAGTCATTGCGAATTCTTTCTGTAAGCGGGTAGCTTAGCACACTCTGTTTTTGAACTGGAGGCACTCCATTGCTTAGATTGCTGCATACCCTGAGAATGTAGTCTGGGGGGTCTGTTTCCCCTGGGTCTAAGTCTGAGATGGCCTTGAGGTGGCTGGAAAAGACCAATGTTTCGAGTGGCAATGCCTACTGAATCTAGGAGGCTGTACTTGCAAGAAGTCTTTGACTGTCTGGATAGATTTAGCTTTTCCTTCCATCTTTTTAAGAACCTCTTCTGCTTTGGTACCAAATAGACTGTCCTTGTTCAAAGGGACATCTAGTAATTTTGATTTGACATGGTCTGGCAAGGACTGGTCCTTAAGCCAAGCATGCCTTCTCAGTAGAGAACCAGTGACTGCTGCCCTGCAAGATGCCTCAAGGGTGTCAAAGCAGCATTGCAAAGTATGCTTGCTGACTTGGCTTGCAGAATGCATAAGCTCTTGTTACTCTTTATTTTCTGCACAGTCTGTAAAGGTAGCTATTTTTTGCTTAATCAGTTCCACATGTTGTTGGTACTTCAGCATGTGAAACCGGCAATTCAATGCCCTAATGGCGAGAGTTGCAGAGGTGTATACTTTCTTACCCCATGTGTCTAAAGCTCTGGAATCCCTCTCCGAATGGGTGAGATTCTTAGCTGTAGTTGCTTTGATAACTTTAGGCCCCTGGAAGATGACCTCTGGATCAGCAGTAGGATTTTTGAAAAGGAATTTGGGAGAGCCAGGAAAGTACAGTTGTGTATCTACCATAAATGTAGATGTTAGAGTGTATTCACTGGTGCAGTCATTACTCTTGGGTTATCCTGCTGGCAGGCTACCCGCAGTCGGCCTGAATTCCAAAGTCTTGGTCCGGCGTCGGTTGCTGTCACCTCTTTTCTGACGTCAGTGCGCCAGGGGTATAACAGATGCAGCCGACGCCATTTTCTTCAGTTTTTCTTGCCCCAGATGTCAGATGCCCCCAAAAGGGTAGGCTAAATAAATTATGCCAATAAACTTGCATGCACTAAAGTAAACATTTCCTTCATCTACAAGCAAATACACCATATAGGTTGTATAGAATAGAGAAGTACAGCTAAGACCCAGCAAAAGAAAGGAGGATGGTGGGAGGGTAACCTGGACTGCAACAGTGAATACACTCGAACATCTACATTTATGGTAGGTACACAACTGTACTATGTTCATTGTGTTTCACTGTTGCAGTCATAGGTTGGTACTAGGCTATCAGCCCTAGGGCCTATACAAGCCTCGCCATAACAATTCCCTGGCTGTTTCTTCCCACACTATTTACTTCAATCATTACTCTTGGGTTGAATCCCAAAGCTGAGGATGGGTGGCTGGGCTAAATAGGATTAGGAGAGGCTATGAGGCCCTGCAGAACTGCAGTGGCAAAGCCTGCTCTGGATTTAGAGTAGAGAGGTAAGTGGTAGTGCTTTGTAAAAGTGTGCACTGAACTCCAAGTTGCAGCCTCTAAGATGTCTTTGGTTGGTACTCGTCTGAGGAAGGCTGCTGCTCTGGTTGAATGTGGCCTAATGCCCTTAGGCACTGATTTGCCATGCTGTGAGTAGCAGAAATGAATGCAATGGCCTATCCATTTTGAAATAGTCTGTTTTGAGATGGCCTTTCCTTGTGACCTGCAGCGTATGCTACTAAAAGTTGTGCAGTCTTTCTGAAAGCTTTAGTTCTGTCCAAGTAGAAGCATGGCTGTCTGTGTATGTCCAAAGAAAGCAGAAGTCTCTCACCCTTGTTCTGTAGGTTTGGATAAAAGGTAGGCAAGTGAATGGTTTGGTTAAGGGCCACAATGGATACCACCTTAGGCATAAATGTCATGTTCGTCCTTAGAGAAACCCTGTCCGGATGGAAAATGATAAAAGGTTCCAAAGCCATGAGTGCCTGTAACTCCGAGACTCGTCTTGCAGAGGTTATTGCTAGGAGCAGAGCTGTTTTTCAGGATAAGAATTTTATATCAGCTGTTGAGGCTGGTTCAAAAGGAGGCAGTGTGAGTTTTTCCAAGACATAAGTGAGGTCCCATGCAGGTACTGGTGCTCTCCTTGGAGGTCTTATGTTTTTGGCCCCTCTGAGGTACTGCCTTATTAAAGGATTAGAAAAGATAGGTGGCTCAGTATTGTAATGGGCTGAAATGGTAGAGGCATGGATCTTAATTGACGAAAAGGATAGGCCTTTGTCCAGCATCTCAGTTAAGTATTGTAAAATCTGAGGAATATTTGGTGCAAACGTGTCAATTCCTTGTGCCTGGTTCCAAGCACAAAATCTCTTCCATTTTTCTGCATAAGATTTTCTGATACTGGGCCTCCTGGCCTCCAAAATAACATCCATCACAACTTTACTGAGAGGTGTGTTTTGTATGACTACATTATCCGCCATGCTGCCAAGTTTAAAGTCCTGAGTTGGCTGTGCAGGATCTGATTGTTTTGCTGGGACAGTAGATGAGGTATTTGAGGTAAGGTCCAAGCTGAGCAATGAGACAAGTTCTTTAGGATTGGGTACCAGTGCTGGCGTGGTCAGTCTGGGGCAATCAGTATCATTTTTGGCTTCTCCTATCTGACCTTTAGGAGTACCTTGGGGAGGAGAGGCAGTGGAGGAAAGGCATATACTGTTATGTTTTTCAGCTGAAGGATAAGGCATCCACGTTCCATGCTTGCTTCTGATAAGTCCTTGTGCAGAATCTCTGTAGTTGGCAGTTGTGAGGGGAGGCAAATAGATCTATGTCTGGGCATCCCCATTTCCTTGTTATCATGCTGAAGACTTGTGGATCCAGTTTCCACTCGTCAGGATCCATGAGGTTTCTGCTTAGTTCGTCTGCCAGAGTATTTATTTTTCCTGGTAGGAATTGTGCTTGCAGGTGAACTTGATAAGTCAATGCTGAGTCCCACAAAGCCATGGCTTGTCTGCAGAGGGGGTAGGAATGTGTGCATCCATGCTTGTTTATGTACCACGACTGTAGTATTATCCGCCTTTATCAGTAGTTGTCCTGGATTAAGTAGATTCCTGAAAGCTGTCAGGGCATTCTGAACAGCTAGCATCTCTTTTTGATTGATATGAAGATGCATCTGGCTTGCAGGCCATGTGCGCTGAATACATTTTCCTGTCATGTGGGCCCCCCAGGCATAATCTGATGCATCCGTTGTTAGTGTCTGCCTGGCTGTGGGTAAAGTGAATGGCTGCCCCTTGTTATGGTGACAGGCCTGTGCCCACCATCGAAACTCCCATTGCAGGCAAGGAATGAGGGTAATTAATGTTTCCAGGCTGTGGCAATGTTGAGTCCAAACACTTTTTAGATACCATTGTAGTTTTCTCATATGCAGTCTGGCATATGGAATTAACAGAATGCAGGATGCCATGAAGCCCAAAGCCTGCAGAATTTTTCTTGCAGATAACTGGGTCTTTGTTGCCAATATTTTGAAGTAAGAAGTCAGTTGCCTTTGTCTGGCGTGAGATAAGCCATCTGGGCAGTTGTATTTAAGCTTGCACCCAGGAATATTATCTCTTGAGAGGGTACTAATTTTGATTTCTTTTCATTTACTGTGTATCCTAGGCAAATTAGTAATCTTTTTACAAATGCCAGATGCTGTAGTAGAATGTCCTTGTTCTCTGCTTGAATAAGGCAGTCGTCCAAGTAAGGATATATCTGAATTCCTCTGTCTACAAAATGCAATTACTGGTGCCAGGCATTTTCTGAAGACCCTGGGCGCAGTAGATAAGCCAAAGGGCAGTGCAGAGAATTGGTAGTGCACTGAGCCAGCTATGAATCTGATGTATCTTCTGCAAGATTGTCTGACTGGGACATGCAAGTATGCCTCTTTTAGGTCCAAAGTTACAAGCCAAGCCTTCTTGCCCAGCATGGGCAGAAGCTGCTGCAGAGTCAACATTTTGAATTTTGGTACGTCCAGAAATGGGTTTAGAATAGATAGGTCCAGTATTGCTCTCCAGGCTTTGTCCTTTCTGGGTACAAAGAAAAGTCTCGAGTAAAATCCTTGTCCCTGCTCTTGCTGTGGTACTTGCTGAATGGCCCTCATGTCCATGAGGGATGAAACTTGCTTTTGTGCCTCTGCCCATTGATTCTGTGGCAGATCTGGCATACCTTTTGCCCTTGGCAGGGTGTGAAAGTGGAACCTGTAGACCTGAGACACTATGTTCAAGACCCATTTGTCCTGGGTGATCATGTGCCAATTTTGTGAAAAAAGTGCTAGTTTTCCCCCTAAGGTGGCTGCCAAAAGATAAGTGCTTGGTTCTGGCAGAGGAAAGTCAATGGGACTGTTTCCTGTATGGCTGTGATTTGTCTTCTCTGCTTTTGGAGGTAGAAGCACCCCATTGTTTAGGCCTGTAGGAGCCTTGGGGCTGGGATCTGCCTCTGGAGCGTCTGTATCTGCCTTTTTGTGGCCTGTCTGACACTGGAAAGGACCAATTATTTGTGGGCCAGTTCCTGCTAAATCTGGGTGGCTGCACCTGTAAGAAATTCTTAATTGTCTGCATAGATTTCGCTTTGTCCTCCATTTTCTTCAACACCTCTTCTGCTGTAACACCAAACAAAGTATCATGCTGTAATAGAGCATCTAATAATTTTGCTTTAACATGATCAGGCAGACTCTGTTCCTTTAACCAAGCATGCCGCCTAATGACAGAACCCGTAACAGCGGCCCTGCAAGAGGCCTCCAGAGAATCAAAACCACATTGCAAAGTATGCTTTCCCACTTGTTCAGTTGCATGCAATAAATCCTACATTTCCTTGTTTTCAGGACATTCAGAATTTTGTTAACATTTTCTGTTCAAGCAGTGACAATAAGTATTGCTGATACTTAAGCATATGAAATTGACAATTTAAACCCCTCACAGCCACGGTAGCAGAAGTGTAAACCTTTTTCCCCATCTGTCCAGTGCCTTTGAATCCCTATCAGAGGGGACAGGGTTTTTTGCAGTGGAAGCCTTGACCCCTTTGGGACCCTGAGGAATAGTTTCTGGGTCAGCAGCAGGGTTTTTATAAAGAAATTTATGTGACTCTGGAACCCTGTAGTATCTGTCGGGCTTAACAGGTGCAGGGGGTAAAGAGTCAGGGGACAGGCCGGACTCTGAAAATACATCATTTACAATGTCTAAAACAGGAGGGATAGCAAGAGGCCTGTGCTGAGGTAGTAAAAGAAAATCGCTGAGCCTTTTCTTAGATTCTGAGTAGTCTTGGTTCTCCCAGTGGAAGTGCTCCCTCATGGTATGCAGGGTTTCCCCCAAAAGAATAACCCTCAGGAGGGGAGGCTGAAGGGATAGATTCTTCAAGCATTGGAATCCTCATAGGGACGGAGAGAGTATTCCTGGTCAGAAGAGGAATCAGAGGAAATGGAAACCTGATCTGAAGATTCATATTCTGTCTCTTGTCTAGGCCTCTTATCAAGAGGGGGATGGGAACCCCTGATCAAAGTAATTAAGCCTTTGGCCAATTTGAGCATCTGTTTTTTAGGCATGGTGGACTGTCCCTGGGCTTGCTGCACTTGTTTCTTTGTCTTTATTGCTGCTTTAGTCTTTGCCTTTGAAGCTGTAGTCGGTTTTATATACAACTGTGTAGGCCTGAAAACACCCTCAGAAGCCAATGCCTGCTCAGTGGCTCCGGACCAATCTGAGGGAATATTTTCCAAGTGTCTAATACCTTGAGTTTCCAGTGGCCTAGTCTGCTCCACATGGGAGTCGGAAGCGGCCTGCGGCTCTGAGGTAGCGGGATTCAGGGGCTGCAGAAGCACCTCACTGAGAACCGGCAACTGGCCTAGAAGAAGCCTAGTCAGTTTTGGACCTCGGATGCCTGTCCTTTTCCTTGCTTTTCTTGTGAATTGCGGTAGTCGGATGGCTATCCGACGACATTGTGTAATTAAATCTTCGGCCAAAGTAATGAAATGCAAAATCGTACCGACGCTTAATAGTGTGTTGGTTAAATCTAGCACAAAACCTGCAATTAGCAATGTCGTGATCAGGGCCTAGGCAAGGAATACAATAAGAATGGAAGTCCTTATGAGGTATTTGCTTCCCACAAGAAATACAATTATTAACTTTTTCTGTCATCGGTCTGGAGCAAGAAAAACGTTTCCCCAACAGGGTACTTAGCTTTAAATGAAGACTTCGGATCTGAAATTTGAACACGAAAATCTCAGGAGTCGGCCGACCGGAACTTGCGAACTGCTTCTGCTTTGGACACTGCGCGGCAAGAAAGACTGAAGAAAATGGCGTTGGCTGCATCTTTTATACCCCTGGCGCACTGACGTCAGAGAACAGGCGACAGCAACAGACGCCGGACCAAGACTTTGGAATTCAGGCCTACTGTGGGTAGCCTGCCAGCAGGATAACCTAAGAGTAATGACTGCAACAGTGAAACACGATGAACATCTCTGTAGTACTTGTCTGGTTTCCTACGAGCAGGGGGTAATGTATCAGGAGTTAAACTGGATTGCATAAAGACATCATCCACAACATCCAGAATTGGGGGTATTGCTAAAGGCCTATGTTGTGGCAAATTTAGAAATTCTCTGAGTCTCTTTTTGCACTGAGAATAGTCTTGACATTCCCAGTGGAAATGCTCTCAAAGTATGTAAGGTTTCACCAAAAGAAAAATCCTCTGGAGGAGAATCAGAGGGAATGGACTCCTCTGCATCTGAATCTTCATAAGCAGATAAAGGCATGTCTTTATAATCAGATACCTCAGTCGTCGGACTCATGGTCTGTTAAAGCTGCTGGGGACAGGTCTCTTTCTCTTAGCAGGGGAAGGTGGACTTCCCCTAATCAGCATAATAAGGTCTTCTGCCATTTTAAGCATTTGATGTTGTGGCAAGGAAGCAAGTGCATGTGTTTGGGTAGTCATTTGTTTGTTTTTTTTGGCATAGCACATACTCTTGGCCTTAGAAACTCGGTAGTTATAGAGAGAAATGAAGATGCGAAAGAAGTCGGTTTGTGTCGAATATCGGTAGTGTGAAGAACTTCCTCAGAAGCCGGTGCCTGCCTGCTCAACGGCTCCGGACACATCCAAGGTAGAGACATCTGCAGGTTCCATTGTCGAAGAACAGTCTCGTGGCATACCGGACTCCGAACGGGTCTCGGTAGAGGCTTGCAAATCCACTGAAGCGGGCATCAGGGGCTGCAAAAGCACCTCACTGGGTACCAGCGAACTGGCGACTAGCTTAACGGAAGCAACGTCAGCAATTTTGGACCTGAGCGGTCAGTCTCTGTCCTTATACTTACGTTTTTTCGGAAGATCAGTAGTCGGATGGCTTACCAAAGCCATTTGGGAATACGGAGATAGACAACTAAGTATTTAGTGACAATACGGGTCCAACGACGAATAGTTTGGGTGTTGAACAAGGCACAAAACCAACAGCGAGGTACGTCGTGGTCTGGGCCTAAACAGGTGACGCAGTAAGAATGGAAACCTCTGTGTGGTATTTGCATTCCACAGGCAAGACAATTGTTAACTTTTTCTGACATCGGTTAGAGAAAGAAAAAAGGATCTCCAACAGGGTACTTGGCTTTATAAGACTTCAGAATAATTCAATTCGGAAATGAAAACTCAGGTAGCGGCCGACCAGCACTCATGCGAACTCCTCCTGCTTCGGGCTCCTCAGCAAGAAAGACGGATGTAATGGCGTTGGCTGCTTGTTTTTATACCCCTGACAACCTGACGTCAGACCTGGAGCGACAGCAACCGACACAAAAATACTAAGTCTCTGGTATTCGGGATGACTGAGGGCTACCTGCAGGCAGATAACCCAAGTGCGATGACTACAACAGTGAAACACAAAGAATATCAGCTACTGTTTTCTATCCTTTATCGTTAAACAGACAATGATTTTTGTACAGTATGTTTTTAAAGGAGTTATTGTAGATATCAAGGGTGGTACAGTTGCTGATGTCTGGAAGGATTTTATATCAATTTACTGATGTTAATTTGGCAAATGACTTCACTATGATAAACATCATGCAACATGACAGCTAATGGAGTTCTTTCCTATCAATGCTTTACTACTGCTTCACCTCATACACGTTCCACTCTCCAGCAAACAGACAAAAGTATGCCTACAGTTTTACCCTGAAATAACACTTGTACTCCCCTCAGTCACCCCTTCCCTTACTTGTAACAATACTCCATTTAACAGTGCTGGGTGGCAAAAGGAATGTTTTTTGATGAGAATGTTCATTAAATTTAGCTAAAAAAGTCCAATTTCCAGTCAAACTTGTTCTGAAAAATAGTTACATAAAAATCAAAAGGAAGTGATGTTACTCTGTTGAAAAAGTACAGTTTTGTACCTACCATAAATGTAGATGTCCGATAGGAATGCATCTGCAGTCCTTACAAATGGGTTGTCCTGTCGTCAGGCAGCCCTTCGGTCTGCCGGATTCCAAAGTCTGGGTCTGGCTTCGGCTGCTGTCGCACTTCACCCGACGTCATAGCTGCAGTTCTTCGGGTATAAAGGCATCAGCCGATGCCATTTTCCTCAGTGTTTCTTGCCCCAGATGCCAGGTGCCCTCTTGGATGGCTAAATTTGGATAAATGCCAATGTTTCCAAATAGTAGAGAGCAAACACATAAAATAAACATGTATGTACATATATACAAACAAATACACCATAATAGATCCCCCCAAGCTAGCTGAAAGATGGCAAATACCCTAGGAGTACCTCAGAGGGGAAGGCGGGTGGGTAATCCTGACTGCAGATGCATTCCTATCGGACATCTACATTTATGGTAGGTACAAAACTGTACTATGTCCTTCAAGGATGCATCTGCAGTCCT
The DNA here is from genome assembly GCF_019279795.1 of Protopterus annectens. Taxonomy (NCBI): domain Eukaryota; kingdom Metazoa; phylum Chordata; order Ceratodontiformes; family Protopteridae; genus Protopterus; species Protopterus annectens. Next base: position 1,831,179,806 of record NC_056726.1, read on the forward strand.
TACAAATGGGTAGAATACCATAGCCAAACTAGGGGAGGAGGAAAGAAGAGAGAGATTATGGTGTAGTTAGGATCCCTTGCAAAACAGCAGTGGCAAAACCTGCTCGGGATCTAGAGTATAAAGGTAAATTATAATGCTTGGCAAATGTATGCACGGAGGTCCAAGTAGCAGCCTCTATAATGTCCTTGGTAGCCACCCAAGAAAGCTGTAGTAGTGGCTGTAGCCCTTGTGGAGTGAGGCCTGATGTTCTCTGGAGTTTTCTTTCCATGGAAGGAGTAACAAAATCTAATGCAATTTCCTATCCACTTGGAGATTGTCTGTTTTGAAATTGCTTTTCCTTCCCTTCTTGTTGCATATGCTACCAGAAGCTGGTCAGTTTTTCTATTGCACTTGGTCCTGTCCAGGTAGTAGCGTAATTGTCTATGCACATCCAAGGTATGCAACAGCCTTTCTCCCGTGTTCTGTGGGTTGGGGAAGAATGTAGGTAGGTGGATAGCCTGGTTTAAAGACACTCTGGATACCACCTTAGGCATAAATGTAGGATTTGTTCTCATGGACACTCTGTCTTGATGGAAGATCAGGAAGGGTTGCACTGCCATTAATGCCTGTAGTTCAGAAACCCTTCTTGCTGAGGTGATTGCCAGCAGGAAAGCAGTTTTCCAGGATAAGTATTGCAGAGTTTTCAGGTTTGGATGCAGGATGTTGTAGTTGTCCTGTGTTAACAGCAATGGGATCAGGGGTAGTGTCCACATTTGTTCCCGAGACATGCTCCTCAGTAATGGGTACCAATGTTGTCTTGGCCAGTCTGGAGCTATCAGAATGATCTTTGGACACTCCTCTTTGATCTTCAATAGCACCTTGTGCATCAGAGGAAGTGGTGGGAATGCATATGCTGTCAGGTTTTTCCAACTGAAGGATAGGGAGTCCACCTTCCAAGCAAGTGGATGGTACGTCCTTGTGCAGAATTTCTTGAGCTGGTGATTGAGTGGGGATGCAAATAAGTCTATTTGTGGTAGTCCCCATTTTCTTGTGATGGTTTTGAAGATGTCCGGGTGCAGCATCCATTCGTGGGCATCCGTGGTAGTTCTGCTTAATATGTCTGCTAGAATGTTTTCTTTTCCCGGAACAAAAATTGCTTGTAACTGAATATTGTAGCTCAGGGCCACATTCCATAGGTCCAGTGCCAGCCGGCATAGAGGGTATGAATGTGTGCCTCCCTGTTTGTTGATGTACCACATAACTGTGGTGTTGTCCGTCCTTATCATCAACTGCCCTTCTTGGAGGAATGGTCTGAATGTCTGGATTGCCAATTTTACTGCCAGCATTTCCTTTAGATTTATGTGCAGGTGCAGCTGATCTTGAGTCCATAGGCCTTGTATGCACTTGTCTAGCATGTGGGCCCCCCAACCGAGGTCTGAGGCGTCCGTTGTGATGGTTTGGCTTGGTTGAATGCTGTAGAAGGGCAAGCCTGTGTTTGATTGACAGGCCTGAGCCCACCATAGGAACTCTTGCTTCAGGCATGGTATTAGTGGAATTTTGGTTTCTAGGCTGTGTTTGTGTTGAGACCATAAATTCTTCAGGTACCACTGTAGCTTTCTCATATGCAGTCTGGCATGAGGGACCAGAATTATGCAGGATGCCATGAAGCCCAGGGCTTGCAGTACTTTTCTTGCTGTTAGATGGTTCTGCTTTGTTAATGCCAAGAAATAGAGAGGAAGTTGTTCTTGCTTTTCCCCAGTTAGGAATGCCATCTGTTTTGATGTGTCCAGCTGTGCACCTAAAAAGGTTATTGTTTGGGATGGTATCAGCCTTGACTTTTTTATATTGACTGTATATCCCAGGGCCTGCAGCAAGTAAATGACTCTTTGTCAGTCTTCTGTTAGCTTGTTTTTGTTGTCCGCTTGTATCAGGCAGTCGTCCAGGTAGGGATAAATTTGGATTCCCTGAAGCCTGCAATGAGCGATTACTGATGCCAGGCATTTCGTGAACACTCTGGGCGCAGTAGATAAGCCAAAGGGCAATGCTGAGAATTGATAATGCTCTGATCCTGCAAGAAATCTGAGGTATCTTCTGCAATTTGGTCGTATGGGGACGTGCAGGTATGCCTCCTTGAGATCTAGAGTTACCAGCCAAGACTCCTTGCCCAGCATGGGAAGAAGCTGCTGTAGGGTCAGCATTTTGAATTTTGGAACAATGAGGTATGTGTTTAAAGCGGACAGGTCGAGAATAGGTCTCCATTTTTTCTCTTTTCTTGGTACCAGGAAGAGTCTGGAGTAAAATCCCTTTCCTTGTTCCATAGATGGTACCTTTTCCACAGCTCTCATTCTTACTAATTGAGTTATTTGTTTTAGAGCTTCTATCTTTTGATTTGGTGGTAGGTTTGGCATTCCTCTTTTTCCTGGTAGAGTATGGAAATGAAACCTGTACCCTTGGTGTATAGTTTGCAAAATCCACTTGTCCCTTGTGATGTAATGCCAGTTCTTTGAAAATAAGGCTAGCTTTCCGCCTAAGGGTGCTGATAGTTGTTCCCTGGTAGCCGGTGCCAGAGCCAAGTCACTGTGATTGTCCTGTTGCAGTGGTAGTGGCTGTGTCTGTGCCTCGCTGGTTGTTGCCCTGCCACTGGCGTCCCCTGTAGGCACCCCTGGATTGGTTTCTGCCTCTCTGTGCTTTAGAGGAGTCTGGAAAGGACCAATTTTTGGAGGGCTAGTTCCTGCTGAACCTTGGAGGTTGGACCTGTAAGAAGTCTTTCACTGTTTGTACAGATTTTGCCTTCTCTTCCATTTTCTTCAATACCTGCTGAGCAGGAGAACCAAACAAATTGACCTTGTCCATGGGAGCATCTAATAGTTTTGATTTGACATGATCAGGCAAGGCCTGTTCTTTCAACCATGCATGCCTTCTGATAACTGTGCCAGTCATGGCTGATCTAAAGGAAGCCTCCAGTGCATCATAGCCGCATTTTAAAGAATGGTTACTAACTTGCTGAATGTTATTCACCATTTCCAGAACATATTTCTTATCTAAAGATTCATCAGAGGACAGTTTCTTAGTTAACTGATCAAGCATAAACTCCTGATATTGGATCATATGAAACTGACAGTTCAAGGCCCTAGCTGACAGAGTAGCAGAGGTGTATACTTTTTTACCTCATCTCTCTAAGGACCTGGATTCCCTTTCAGAGGGGAGGGGATTTTTAGCAGAGGTAGATGCTACTGCCTTGGGCCCCTGGGAGATAGTCTCGGGATCTGCAAAAGGAGCCTTGTATAAATGGTGATGTGTGTCCGGGACCCTGTAGAACCTATCGGGCTTAGCAGGGGCTGGAGGTAAAGAGTCAGGAGCAGTACAAGCATCATTGAATGCATCATCTACAACAGAAAGAACTGGAGGAATAGCTAAAGGCCTATGTTGTGGTAAATGCAAAAAGGTCCTAAGCCTTTTCCCGGAGTCTGAGAAATCTTGGCCCTGCCACTGAAATTGTTCCCTCATGGCATGTAAGGTTTCCCCAAAGGAAAATTCCTCAGGTGGAGAGGCAGAAGGGATCGACTCTTCAGCATCAGAGTCTTCGAAAGGAGACTAAGGAGCCTCTGGAGGGTCTGTATTGTCTGATTCATCAGAGGAATCATCGGTGGACACTGGCTCAGGGGGCTCTGCTCTAGGTCTCTTCTCTGGAGGTGGATGAGAGGCCCTGTCTGGATGAGGTTGGGATCCCCTTATTAAAGAAATGAGATCCTCAGCTAGAGAAAGCATTTGGGAACTGGAGCTGGGCCTGTGAGAGGGGGGCTTAACAGGCACAGACTTAGCAGTTTTGGCTGCTTTAGCCCTGGCAAAGGCCTTAATGGACATGGCTGCAGGAGGCCTAGCAGCTCCACGTGCAGGGGTAGAGACATCCAAGGGGATAGTGTCCGATAATTCCTGAGAAACCACAGCAGTAGGTTGAATTTCAGAGGCCGATTCTACCAGGCTAGAAGAGGCCTCGGTAGAAGGCATGGATTCGGCTGAAACAAGGATCGCTTGCTCGGTTTCGGCCGAAACCGAGACACTCGCGGTTTGCTTAACTGCGGTTTCGGCCGAAACCGCGGACCGCGAGTGTCGGTCCTTTTCTTTGCGTTTTTTGGCAATTTGTGTAGTCGGAGGATCCGACGGCATAATATACGCAAAATCAGAGCCAAAAAACTGTTCAGCAAACTCCGACTGACGTCTAAGCGTCTGTCGGTTAAAAGAGGCACAGGCTAGACAAGCTACTACGTCGTGGTCTGGGCCTAAACAAGGTAAGCAGTAAGAGTGGAAATCTTTATGAGGTATTTGTTTCCCACAAGTTAAACAGTTATTCACTTTTTCTGACATCGGCTGAGGCAAGAAAGAGTCCCCAACGGGGTACTTAGCTTTTTAGAAGTCTTCGAAGTAGTATTCGGTAGAGTAATCTCTGGATCTGACCGACCGGCACTTGCGAACAGCTTCTGCTTTGGGCGCCACGTGGCAAGAAAGACGGAGGAAAATGGCGTCGGCTGATGCCTTTATACCCGAAGAACTGCAGCTATGACGTCGGGTGAAGTGCGACACCAGCCGAAGCCAGACCCAGACTTTGGAATCCGGACAACCGAAGGGCTGCCTGACGACAGGACAACCCATTTGTAAGGACTGCAGATGCATCCTTGAAGGACATCTTTGATTTACCACATTTCTACAAGGAGTAGCTTCACAGGGCATCAAGTCACACTGGCACAGTTTGAGCCAACTTCCTGAAGTCAATCTCACTCCTAGAATATTCTCTCTGGTGCTGCAGTAGGGATTTTCTAGAAAACTGTTTACTGACATACAACTTAAAATTGATTTGATTTACTTCATTCTGACATAGAGCAGTTTTATATTTCTACAGAAAATACTGACCAAGGAAATTATCCCCCCAACCATCTTACATACAAATTACACAATCACCACACTCCATTTTTACAGAACAGAGGTGGAGTAGGGTGCAACACTGTGCAATTAAGTTATGGAGGTTTTCTAAATTACAGTTGTGTACACTTACCATAAATGTAGATGTTGAGTGTATTCACTGTTGCAGTCATCACATTTGGGTCATCTGCCTGCAGGTAGCCCTCAGCCAGCCTGAATACCAGAGTCTTGGGATTTCTGCGTCGGATGCTGTCGCTTCTTCCATGACGTCAGGTCGTTGGGGGTATAAAAAGTACAGTTCTGTACACTTACAATAAATGTAGATGTTCGAGTGTATTCACTGTTGCAGTCATTACATCTGGGTAATCTGCTGGCAGGTTGCCCTCAGTCGGCCTGATTAACAAAGTCTTGGGTTCTGCGTCGGTTGCTGTCCCTTCTTCCATAACGTCAGGGGTATAAAACATGCAGCCAACGCCATTACATCAGTTTTTCTTGCCCCAGATGTCAGGTGCCCCCCAAATGGGGAGCAAATAAAATAAAAAAAAATATATATACCTCCAATCCCAAAAGCAAATACACCAAAAGGGCTTATAAGCATAGTGAAAGAAAGAATAGGTATAGTCAGTGAAAAATAGGGGGCTGAAGGGAGGGTAACCAGGACTGCAACAGTGAATACACTTGAACATCTGCATTTATGGTAAGTGTACACAACTGTACTATGTTCTTCATGTTTCACTGTTGCAGTCATTACATTTGGGTATATTCCCAAAGCTATGGTAGGGTGGAGGAAATTATACAGCATTAGGACCAGCTATAAGGCCCTGCAGGACAGCAGTGGCAAAGCCAGCTCTGGTTTTAGAGAAGAAAGGTAAATGGTACTGTTTGGTGAATGTATGAACTGAGCTCCAGGTAGCAGCTTCTATAATGTCTCTGTTAGGAACACCTCTGAGAAAGGCTGTAGAAGTAGATGCAGCCCTGGTGGAATGAGATCTGATCCCCTGGGGGATAGTTTTACCATGGTGCATACAGCAGAAACGAATACAATGGCTTACCCATTTGGAAACAGTCTGCTTTGAAATGGCCTTTCCCTTTGTTCCTGCAGCAAATGCCACCAGTAGTTTAGATTTTCTTTGAGATGTTGTCCTGTTTAAGTAAAATCTAAGTTGTCTGTGTACATCCAATGAATGCAGAATCCGCTCCCCCTTGTTCTGTGGATTGGGAAAGAAAGTTGGCAAATGAATGGTCTGATTAACAGCCACACTGGATACCACCATAGGCATGAAGGATGGATTGGTCCTGAGAGACACCCTGTCTGCATGAAAAATGATGAAAGGCTCCACTGCCATAAGAGCCTGGTAATTCGGAAATCCTTCTAGCGGAAGTGACTGCTAAAAGGAAAGCTGTTTTCCAGGAGAGAAATTTTAACTCTGCAGTAGCAGCTGGCTCGAAAGGAGGGAGAGTGAGTTTTTCCAATACAAAATTGAGGTCTCAGGCAGGGGTTGGAGCTCTCCTGGGTGGTCTTAAGTTTTTGGCCCCTCTGAGATACTGCTTTAGCAGAAGATATGAGAAGAGGGGAGGTTCTGTGTTGTAATGAGCTGAAATGGCTGAGGCATGGATTTTTATGGAAGAAAAGGACAGGCCCTTGTGAAGCATCTCAGTTAAGTATTGCAAAATCTTAGGAATATTGGGCACTGCTGTACTTATCCCTTGTAATTGATTCCAGGCACAGGATCTTTTCCATTTGCCAGCATAAGATTTTCTAGTACTAGGCCTTCTTGCCTCCAAAATGACATCCATCACAGGATTGCGGAGGGATGCTAAGGGTGAATTTAGGCGATTTGCCACGCTGCAAGATTCAAAGTTTGGAGCTGTGTGTGCAGAATTTGTTTTTTCTGCTGAGACAGTAAGGTGCCTGAGGCAGGTGCCACGGTGGAAGGTGTGACACATTGCACACGAGTGGGTACCAGTGTTGGCGAGGCCAGTCAGGAGCAATCAAATCATTTTTGGTTTGTCCTGTTTAACTTTTAGTAGAACCTTGGAGAACAGAGGCAGAGGGGGAAAGGCACAGACTGATAGGTTTTTCCAGCTGAATGATAGAGCATCCACTTTAAAGGCGTTTTTGTGATGAGTCTTGTGCAGAATTTGTCCAACTGATAGTTCTGGGGTGAGGCAAAAAGATCTATGTCTGGACTCCCCCATTTGCATGTCAACATGTTGAAAATCTGTGGCTCCAGTTTCCATTCGTGTGGGTCCATGAGATTTCTGCTTAGTTCATCTGCCAGAGTATTCAGCTTTCCTGGCAGGAATTGAGTTTGTAGTTGTGTTTGATAGGTCAAGGCCATGTTCCACAATGCCATGGCTAGTCTGCAAAGGGGGTAGGAGTGTGTACCCCCCTGCTTGTTTATGTACCACATAACTGTGGTGTTGTCTATCAATAATTGTCCTGGATGAAGATAGTCCTTGAAGACTGTCAGTGCATTCTGTACAGCTAGCATTTCTTTTTGATTGATATGAAGGTGTATTTGATTTGGGCTCCATTTGCCCTGAATGCACTTCCCTGCCAGATGAGCCCCCCAAGCATAGTCTGATGCGTCTGTAGTTAGGGTTTGGATGGCAGGGGGTGGAGTGAATGGCAGTCCCTTGTTTTGGTGGCTGGCCCCTGCCCACCATAGGAACTCTAGTTGCAGGCAAGGTATGATAGGAATCATTGTTTCCAGGCTGTGACAATGTTGACTCCATAAACTTTTTAAGTATCACTGAAGTTTCCTCATATGCAGTCTTGCATATGGAATTAAAAGAATGCAGGAGGCCATGAACCCCAAGGCTTGCAGAATTTGTCTTGCAGATAGCAGGGTTTTTGTGGCCACTTGTTTGAAGTAAGTTACCAAATGAATTTGCTTTTCTGGCGTAAGGCAAACCATCTGGGCAGTTGTATTCAAGCTTGCACCCAGGAATGTAATTTTTTGAGAGGGTACCAGTTGTGACTTCTTTTCGTTTACAGTGCACCCTAAACAAGTTAGAACCCTTTTTACAAACGCCAGATGTTTTAGAAGAATGTCCCTGTTTTCTGCCTGAATTAGACATTCGTCCAGGTATGGATATATTTGAATATTTATTTGCCTGCAAAATGCAATTACTGGAGCCAGGCACTTTGTGAAGACCCTGGGCGCAGTAGATAAGCCAAAGGGCAGTGCAGAGAACTGGCAATGCAAGTAGCCTGCTTTGAAGCAGAGGTATCTTCTGCAAGATTCCCTGACTGGGATATGCAGGTAAGCCTCTTAAGTCTAGAGTTACCAACCAGGCATCTTTTGCCTAGCATAGGAAGCAACTGTTGAGTCAGCATCTTGAATTTTGGAATGTCCAGAAATGTGTTTAGAATAGATAAGTCCAGAATTGGATGCCATGATTTGTCTCTTCTGGGTACCAGGAAAAGTCTTGAATAGAAACCTTGTCCCTTTTCCTCTTCTGGTACTGGTTTAAAAGCCCCCATGTTCATGAGGGACAGTACTTGTTTCTGGGCCTCTGCCCACTGATTTGGGGACAGGTCTGGCGATCCATTTGGGATTGGCAAAATGTGGAAATGAAATCTGTATCCCTGGGGTACTATATTTAAAACCCATTTGTCTTGGGTTATAAGTTGCCAGTTTCTTGCATGAAGTGCCAGTTTTCCCCCCAAAGGGGTAGCTAAAAGTAAGTGCTTGGCAAGTGTAAAGGGAAGTCATTGAGACTGCTTACCATAGGGAGGTGTCTTGTTGTCTCCAGATTTGGAGGAGGAGGCACCCCATTGTTTTGTTCTAAAAGCCCCTTGTGACTGAAACCTGGAGCCTTTGGAATGTCTGGGTTTGACTTGAGTGGCTCTTGAAGGAACTGAAAAGGACCAGTTCTTAGTAGGCCAGTGCCTACTAAATCTTGGCGGTTGCACTTGTAAGAAATCTTTCACAGTTTGCACAGACTTAGCTTTATCTTCTATCTTTTTATAAAACTTCTTCAGCCTTGTATTTTTTTTAGGCATGGGGCCTGCACATGTGGCCCAGGCGTCATTTTTTTAGACAGATTTAGATTTTGCCTTAGTTTTGAAGATGGCATCAGTCTAATATACAAATTTGTAGGCCTAAAAACACCCTCAGAATCCGGTGCTTACACAGCGGCTCTGGACCCATCTAAGGTAGAGACATCCACGGGTTCCATAATTGAAGCATCTCGTGGCATGCTGGACTCGGAATGGGTCTCAGTAGAGGCCTGCGAATCAGAAGTAAGCGGGTATCAGGGACTGCGAAAGCGCCTCACTGAGTACTGGCGCTGGCGACTGGCTTAGGAGAAGCGTCGTCAGTTTTGGACCTTGACAGCCTGTCTCTGTCTTTCTTTGCGTTTTTTAGGTATTCCGGTAGTCGGATTGCTAACGGACAACATTTCTGGATAATTAAAGAGCGAGCCAAAATATTTAGAAGCAAAAATGTACCGACGTTTAATAGTGCGTTGATTAAATTTGGCACAAAACCGACAGCAAGGCACATTGTGGTCAGGGCCTAGGCAAGGAATACAGTACAAATGAAAATCCTTATGAGGTATTTGCTTCCCACAAGTACTTAGATTTTTAGTTGAAGACTTCGGTTCTGAAACTCGAAAATAAAAATTTCAGGAGTCGGCCGACCAGCACTTGCGAACTGCTTCTGCTTCGGGCACAGCGCAGCAAGAAAGACTGATGTAATGGTGTCGGCTGCATGTTTTATACCCCTGACGTCATGGAAGAAGTGACAGCATCTGATGCAGAAATCCCAAGACTCTGGTATTCAGGCCGACTGAGGGCTACCTGCAGGCAGATAACCTAAATGTAATGACAGTGAAACACAAAGAACATCTAACTTGTGAATATATACACAATCTACTTAGTGACCTACAGATCTTACAGATTTAACATGCAGAGTTAACAACTCAGCTGGATTACTGCACAAAAAATAAGATGAGGCGTTTAACAAACATTTAAAAACTGAATGGGAAAGTAAATATTCACTGAATAAAACATTTAAAAATAACTCAATTAATTTAATATAAATGGAATTTTACCTGAGACATGCACCATTAAGTACTTTCCATGAGGTACAGCTCGAGTGTAAGGACCAGTTAATGCCAAGACATACTGCTCCCTCCTTCAATATAAGACATGAAGGGGCACAATTTTGTTGTAAGAAACTTCCCAGGAAACCTCCCTTATGACTGTTACTATGTCACTGCAAATAGGTGAACTGTTCAAATAAACTGTTAAAATACCAAATGCTGGGTCAGACAGCAGCTGTGCAAGTAAACCTACCAAAACAGCAGATGCTTAAACAATTACTGCTGCAGTAGCCTTAGCTATATCGGCTATATCCTGCCAAAGATATAGCAGCCGGCCAGCTTCCAAAAGTACAGAGCACTTTCCACGCACTCAAATCGTCAGTCAGCTCAAGCTGTGCTGACTAAAAAGACACATTTGGGCACCAATTGCAAGTCAACAGAGAGAGAGAGGAAGGCTGAAACCTGAAAGGACAATGCTAGGAGCAACAAGAAAATAAGTGTCCACACCTTAGCATAAACACCACACCAAAAACAAGGGTTTTCATTTGAGCATTACCTATTATGGTAAGTTTACTTACATAACTGTACTATGTTCACTGATCACTGCTGCAGTAGCCACAGCTATATGGCTTAGATTACTCCTGCTTATGCCATCTGGGAGGTGGAAGAGTCCAGGAGACCCTGGAGAAGCACTTGGGCTTCAGGCCAGTTGTTTTACATTAAGAAGGTTTGTGGTCTGCACTGTTGTGGCAGGACAGGTAGCTTACATCCTTTTAGGTTGGGAGTTGCTGATTGAAGGCTTAGTAGTGTCTGTTATTCTAAAAGTGCATTAGTTCTGGTTTAAGCACTTGGGCTTCGGGCCAGTTATTTTATATTAAGAAGGTGTGGTCTGCACTCTTGTGGGAGGAGAGGGTAGATTCTGCCCTTCTGAGCTGAGTGTTTCTGGTTAAAGGCTTATTGTGCCTGCTAATTTAACCATTTCTTTCTGAAATTGGTACGTCTTGTTTGCTGTAGCACAGACTAAATTCAGGCCTGCTGAATCTAGCTTTGTTTGTATAACTTGAGCACTAATCCAGACCATCTTTTTTGGAGACGGTTCCCCTGCACCCTAGTGGCAGGAGTGTGCAGTTAGAACTTATCTGATGGAAGACTGCTGGAACGGGGCTCAGTTTTTAGCTTTTTAATGGTTAATTTGTTCAAATCCGTTTCCTCATTTGCTACTGTTATATTAAAAAAAAATAGTCTTTATGCATCACCGCCTAGCTAGGGTTAAACTATTTCCGGTGCCACCTACACCACCAAAACACATACACAGAAACATAGAACACACACCTACATTCGCAGAGGCTCTCAATAAAAATCTGCTCAAGCAACAGAGATCTCCAAAGCAGAAATGCAAGCAACCTCCACCCTCCAACACAACCCAAATGATACACAGCCCACAAATTCAGTGTGCCACTCAACCACAGCCCATAAGGCATAACAAAGTACCCAACACTCTAGTCATAGGTGACTCTACAGTCAGGCACACTGATGTTCCACTCACCCGGCTAAACAAAGAAAGTTACTGTCAGCTGCCTGTCGGGTGCCAGGATCTGCCACATAACGCACGCACTCAGGTCACTCCACAAGTACAAATATGACTCTGTCATTGTCCATGTTGGTGTGAATGACCCGAGACGTACCTCCCTGGACTACATGAAGAGAGACATGGAGAAGCTCTCCGATCTTGTAGCCCAGGCAGGTATGACCCTAGCCCTGAGTAGCATCCTACCATCAACCAGAATGATACCACAATACAAGGCCAAAATGATTGACTTCAACAATTGGCTAAGCTTCTGGTATCATTCTAAGAGGATCCAGTATCTGTCTGCCTGGTATGACATGATCGACAGACCACGACGTTTTGCCAGAGATGGCCTGCACCTGACACCCTTGGGATTCCGAATACTGGCTACGGCTCTTGCCACCCCTATAGTGCCTTTTTTAGGCAAGGTTCAAATGACAAATTCATCACCGTAACAGGTACAAGCAAGCAAAATCTGAGGATAATGCTATTCAGTGCTAGACGTCTAAACTTCAAAATGCATTCACTTGAGGCAATCCTTAAAATGGAGAACATCGACATCTGTGCAGTGACGGAGACCTGGTTCAAGGCTCCAGAGAGCACCCCTGCATTACCAGGCTATAATTCATACCACACCTCTCAGCCACCTAACCTGGACCGAAACACTAAAGGTGGAGGCGTGTCCATATTCATTAAGGATATCCACATCTCCAGTCTAGTTACTCAGCATAATGCATCCGAGATTATCAAAGTGCAACTAACTCTGGGCAAGACAGCAATCCAAATTGTAACTTGCTACAGATCCCCCACCATGCCCCAGGATTCCTACTCCTCATGTCTTGATACACTGGAAAATATTAGGGTACAACCCAACACCCTAATAATGGGCGATTTCAACTACCCCACCATTAACTGGGAAAACTACTCATGTACCAACTCGTTTGCTCAACGTTTTCTGGAATTCATAAATTCCAACGCCTTGGATCAACTTACCCACACCTCCACCAGGGGCAGTAATATCCTAAACATCATTACCAACATGGGCAACTGGTGTTCCACACCAGAGGTCAATTCCTCATTGGTCAGATCAGACCACAAGCTAATCACCCTAGACATCTACATTCCGCCCCCACTCCCGATTAGGGGAAACCACCATAAAAAATTTCACCAAAGCCAACTTCACGCTTCTTAAGACAGAAGTGGCAAACTTCACGACAACCATGCAGATGGACAACAGAGGTACGACTGCTGAATCCTACATAAATGCACTTTGTAAGCACTTACACAAGTGCATGGATGATGCTATCCCTAACAGAACTAAGATGCTATCCTCCAAAGAAAGGAAGCCAATCTGGTGGCCCCTTGCCATAAACAAACTGAACAATAGAAGAAACTGTTGCAAAAAAAAAAAAAAAAAAAAAAAGTAAAATCCCATGACTGGAGAACTCCCTGGTCAGCCTCAGTAAGATGACGAGATCCTTCATAAAATCCTCCAAAGCTAGTTGTGAAAACAAAATCGCCACTGATTCTAAAGACAACTACAAAGCATTCTAAAGCTATGTCAAGAAACTCAATGGCAACATTCAGATCTGCTCTGAGTTACCAGACAATGGCACTAAATATACAGAACCAACTGATATTGCCAACATCCTGGCAGATAGGTTCACTGTTAACTATACCCCCCCTCACCCCCTAAACGGCTCATCTCTATACCGGAAGAATGCAAAGTTCCTGTAATCATGGCTGCACAGGTAAAAAACACACTCTCCAAAGCCAAGAACACAGCATCCATGGGACCTGCCAACATCCCAGGCTGCATTCTACACGAGTTACAGAATGAACTGGCACCCCACCTAAGCACCATGTTCAATCATAGCCTCAACTCAGGCTTTGCGCCCACTGAATGCCGCACAGCGATGGTTATCCCACTCCACAAAGGGGGAGCCACCACGGACCCAGGGAACTACCATCCCATTAGCCTAATGAGCCTGGTCTGCACGGCCATGGAATGTACCATCATGGAACTTATAAACAAAGACATTGGTAATCTCCAAGCTCTGGACCCCACCCAGTTCAGGTTTGTAAAAGGCAGATCATGTCTCCTAAACCTGACAGACTTCTTTGAAGCAGTCACCAAATCCGTAGACGAGGGTAAGGTGGTTCACACAGCCTATCTAAATCTCACCAAGGCTTTTGCCACCATCCCCCACTCTGAAATTATAGATAAACTCACTAAACTAGGTATAAATCCCTATGTCACAAGACGGGTTGCCAACTGGCTCACTGACAGAACCCACACTGTGAAAGTAACAGACTGCAAATCCGACTTCAGACGAGTGACAAGTGGAGTACCACAGGGTTCAGTCCTGGGTCCTCTCCTGTTTGGTATTTACTTTTCTGAAGTACAGGCTAACACAGAAGGTCTTTGGCTAGCGAAGTTCGCAGATGACTGCAAACTAGGAGCTATAATCAAAACTCTTAATGATGTGGACATCCAACAAAAGGGCCTCATTGAGACAGATGCCTGGTGTCAAAGCCATGGCCTCAAGCTTAATGCCATAAAGTGCATTGTCATCCCCTTTGGTAAAAACTCTGTACCCATGAGCTACCACATAGATGGTAGTCTACTTAACAACAAAAGTGTGACAAGAGACCTTGGGACACAGGTGGACAGTAGTCTCTCCTTTGATAATCACATCGCCACAGTAGTCAGGAAATCCCTCTACATGGCACATCTCATCACAAAAGGTTTCTCATCCAGGAAAAAAGACGTCATTGTTCCCCTCTACTCGTCACTCAGACTCATTATAGACTACAATGCCCCTTTTGGTATGTACCTCACATGACATCTACAACAACTGGAAAGGCTGCAGAAATACCTCACAAAGAGGATTAGCAGCCTCAAACAGATGCCCTACGCAGACAATCTCAAAAAACTCCAGCTTTACTTCATCGCATATCGCCTACTCAGAGTCGATCTCTGCCTAACATACAATATGTCAAACCCAGAGCTGTTGGACATGCTCCACTTAAAGAAATCACAATCCCTCCGAGCTACATGCTCTAGGGACCTAAACCTTGTCATCACAGTAAACATAACATGCTGGACAGATAGATTCCTGTCCTAGAGACTTCCCATATTCTGGAAAAAACTACCTATCTATATCAAACAAAGCTCCTCATTAGCACTCTTCAAGAAAAATCTTGATGATTGGATGGGAAATAGGAAATTCACCTTGGGGATCACCTCTGTGACTCTGCTCAACAGGGGCACAGGAAAATCATTTTCTTGGGTGGCGAAAGCCAGGGTACCTTTTTGGCTAGGCTTATATAGGCCCTAGGGCCAATAACCTAGTACCTACCTATGAATGGTCCAAGCAAAGCCAAATCTAGACCTAGAAAAAAAATCAAGTTTGCAATGTCTTGTTAATATATGTATATAGGGCAAAGTTGTTGTTCCTAAAATACATCTAGAATCCAAAAACACACAGATGAAACCAAGGCCCAGATAGAATGGAACTTGAGCCTGCCTGGAACCATTTTGTTAATGTGAGAAAAACAAAAAGTAATAGCCTGAGGCAATCATTTGGAAATAGTTTTGAAACAGGTTTTGTCTTCTTAACTTTACAAGGAATGAAATGTTTAGCTCTGTTAAGATAGTACTGGAGTTGTCTGTGGACATCCAAGTGAAGGCGTATCCTTTCTCCCTCATCTTTAGTTTCAGAAAATAAAAAGTACAGTTTTGTACCTACCATAAATGTAGATGTTCGAGTGTAGACACTGCTGCAGTCATTACACTTGGGTTATCTGCTGTCAGGCGGTTCCCCAGCCGGCCTGAGTTCCAAAGTCTTGGTCCGGCGTCAGTTGCTGTCACCTCCTCCCTGACGTCAGTGCGACAGGGGTATACAAGATGCAGCCAACACCATTTTCTTCAGTTTTTCTTGTCCCAGATGTCAGGTGCCCCCAAATAGGTAGGCAATTCAAATTGCTAATAAACATACATAAGAAATGCAAACAATATACTTTCAGCTACCAGCAAATACTCCCCATAGGTACTAAAAGGTAGAGGGACTAGGTATGTACTAGCCAGTAAGAGGGGAAAGAGGGAGGGTAATCTGGACTGCAGCAGTGTCTACACTCGAACATCTACATTTATGGTAGGTACAAAACTGTACTATGTTCATCGTGTGACACTGCTGCAGTCATCACACTTGGGTGGAATCCCAAAGTTGAGGTAAGGTGGTTGGTTCTATAAGGCATTAGGGGTGGCTATAAGGACCTGCAGCACTGCAGAGGCGAAGCCAGCTCTGGATTTAGAGTATAGAGGCAGATGGTAATGCTTGGTGAGGGTATGCACAGAACTCCATGTTGCTGCTTCCAAAATATCCTTGGTAGGTACTCCTCTGAGGTAGGCCATTGAAGTGGCTGTTGCCCTGGTGGAGTGAGATCTAATGCTGTTAGGCACAGGTTTTCCATGGTGCGTATAGCAGAAACGTATGTAATGTCTTATCCATTTGGAAATGGTCTGTTTTGAAATAGCTTTTCCCTGTGCTGCTGCAGCATCCTACCAGTAATTGCTCAGATTTTCTGAAAGCTTTGGTTTTGTCCAAGTAGAAGCGTAACTGCCTGTGAATGTCCAATGAATACAGTAGTCTTTCCCCTTTATTCTGTGGTTTTGGATAAAAAGTTGGCAAGTGAATGGTTTGGTTTAGAGACTCACTTGAAACCACCTTAGGCATAAACATAGGGTTAGTTCTTAAGGACACCCTGTCCTGGTGGAAAATGAGGAAAGGTTCCACTGCCATTAGAGCCTGTAATTCTGAAACTCTTATTGCAGAAGTTATTGCCAGGAGCAGAGCAGTTTTCCAAGAAATGTATTTTAATTCTGCTGTGCTAGCTGGTTCAAAGGAGGTAAAGTTAATTTTTACAAAACAAAGTTGAGGTCCCAAGTTGGGGTAGGTGCTCTATGGGGCAGGCTTATGTTTTTAGCCCCTCTGAGGTACTGTTTTAGCAAAGGATTAGAGAAAATTGGTGGATCCGTGTTGTAATGTGCAGAAATGGCAGGGGAGTGGATCTTGATGGATGAAAAGGAAAGACCTTTGTCCAGCATCTCAGTCAAATATTGTAGTATCTGAGGAATGTTTGGCACAAGAGGATCAAGGCTGTGAGCCTGGTTCCAGGCACAGAATCTCTTCCATTTATCCGAGTAGGCATTCCTGGTACTAGGCCTTCTGGCCTCCAGAATGACATCCATAACTGCTTTGGAGAGAGGCACTGCTTGCGTGGCTAGGGAATCTTCCATGCAGCTAGGTTTAGTGTCTTTAGGTGGCTGTGGAGTATCTGATTGTTGTGCTGAGACAGCATATGTGGTATTTGAGGCAAAATCCAGGGTGGTTCTTGTGCTAAGTTTTTTAAGATTGGGTACCAGTGCTGGCGTGGCCAGTCTGATGCAATCGGGATCATTTTTGGCTCTTCTTGCCTGGCTTTTATGAGTACCTTTGGGAGAAGAGGCAGTGGTGGAAAAGCATATACTTGTAGGTTTGTCCAGCTGAATGAAAGGGCATCCACTTTCCATGCTTGCGGATGGTAACTCCTTGTGCAGAATTTCTTTAGCTGGCAGTTCATTGGGGAGGCAAACAGATCTATGTCCGGGCTCCACCATTTCTTTGTTATCATTCTGAATATTTGAGGATTCAGTTCCCATTCATGGGGATCCATGATATTCCTGCTTAAGTCGTCTGCCAGTGTGTTTTTCTTTCCTGGCAGGAATAGTGCTTGTAGATGAACTTGATAGTTTATAGCTGTGTCCCACAAGGTCATGGCTTGTCTGCAGAAGGGGTAAGAGTGAGTGCCCCCTTGCTTGTTTATGTACCACATAACTGTGGTGTTGTCTGTCTTTAGTAGTAGTTGTCCTGGATGTAACAGGTCCTTGAAAGCTGTAAGGGCATTTTGTACAGCTAGCATCTCTTTTTGATTGATGTGAAGATGCCTTAGTTCTGCGGGCCACTCGCCCTGAATGCATTTTCCTGCCATGTGTGCTCCCCAGGTGTAATCCGATGCATCTGTTGTCAGTGTTTGCCTGGCTGTGGGTTGAGTAAAAGTCTGTCTGTTGTTGAGGTAACAAGCTTGAATCTACCATCGAAACTCCTGTTGAAGGCAAGGTATTAGTGGTATAACTGTTTCCAAACTTTGAAAGTGTTGAGACCATACACTCTTTAGGTACCATTGTAGTTTCCTCATATGCAGCCTGGCATATGGAATTAGTAGTATGAAAGACGCCATGAAGCCCAAGGCCTGCAGAATTTTTCTTGCAGGGAGTTGGGTCTTTGTTGCCATCAATTGAAAGTACTGTGTCAGTTGTCCTTGCTTGCCTGGCGTGAGATAAGCCATCTGGGCCGTTGTGTTCAAGCTGGCACCCAGGAATATTATCTCTTGTGAGGGCACTAGTTTTGATTTGTTTTCATTTACTGTGTACCCCAGGCAACTTAACTTTTTTACAAACGCCAGATGCTTTAGAAGAATGTCCTTGCTCTCTGCTTGAATCAGGCAGTTGTCCAGGTACGGGTAAATTTGAATTCCTTTCTGTCTGCAAAATGCAATTAATGGTGCCAGGCACTTTGTGAAGACCCTGGGCGCAGTAGATAATCCAATGGGCAGTGCAGAGAATTGATAGTGCATTGGACCAGCTATGAAGCTGAGGTATCTTCTGCAGTTTTTTCT
This sequence comes from Protopterus annectens, assembly GCF_019279795.1. Taxonomy (NCBI): domain Eukaryota; kingdom Metazoa; phylum Chordata; order Ceratodontiformes; family Protopteridae; genus Protopterus; species Protopterus annectens. The sequence continues at coordinate 1,831,198,044 of NC_056726.1, forward strand.
GATAGGGACATGCAGGTATGCCTCCTTGAGGTCCAAAGTCACAAGCCAAGCTTGCTTGCCCAGCATGGGAAGAAGCTGCTGTAATGTCAACATTTTGAATTTCGGAACATCCAGGTAAGTGTTTAGTGAAGAAAGATCAAGAATGGGTCTCCAGGCTTTGTCTTTTCTGGGAACCAGAAAGAGTCTTGAGTAAAATCCTTGCCCTTGTTCCTGTGGTGGTATCTTTTGAATAGCTCCCATGTTCATGAGTGCCATAATTTGTTTTTGGGCCTCTGCCCATTGATTTAGTGGCAAATTTGGCATTCCTTTTAACCTTGGCAGTGTGAAAGTGGAACCTTTAACCTTTTGAAATAATACTGAGTACTCATTTGTCATGGGTGATCATATGCCAATTGTGATAGAAAAGTGCCAGTTTTCCTCCCAAAGGGGCTGCCAAGAGTGAGTTGTTTGGCAGCTGGAGTGGGAAGTCATTGGGGCTGTTTTTTATATGGTTGGTGCCCATCTTCCCCTTCTTTCTGGCCTGATGCACCCCATTGTCGAAGCCTGTAAGGACCTTGTGGTTGACCTCTACCTCTTGGCCATCTGTATCTGCCCCTTTGAGGTCTGTCATTAACTGGAAAGGACCAATTCTTTGTTGGCCAATTTCTACTAAATTGAGGAGGCTGAACCTGTAAGAAATCCTTCACTGTTTGTACAGATTTTGCCTTATTTTCCATTTTCTTTAATACCTCTTCTGCCTTAACTCCAAATAAAACATCCTGCTGTAAAGGTGCATCCAGTAATTTAGCTTTAGCATGATCTGGTAGTGTATGTTCTTTTAACCATGCATGTCTTCTAATGACAGAGCCTGTAACTGCTGCTCTGCATGAGGCCTCTAAAGAATCAAAACCACATTGCAAAGTATGCTTTCCCACTTGTTCAGCGGCATGCAATAAATCCTGCATTTCTTTAAAATTAGGAGGATCTGTATCTGGAAGCATTTTTTGTTTCGACTGAGACATCAAAAATTGCTGATATTTTAGCATGTGAAACTGGCAATTTAAGGCTCTCATTGTTAAAGTTGCAGACGTATATACTTTCTTTCCCCATCTGTCTAGTGCTCTGGAATCTCTGTCAGAGGGAACTGGGTTCTTTGCTGATGAGGCCTTAACTCCTTTGGGTCCCTGAGAAATAGTTTCAGGATCAGCAACAGGGCTTTTACACAAAAATTTGAGAGTCAGGGACTCTGTAATATCTGTCCGGTTTAACTGAAGCTGGAGGTAAGGAGTCAGGATTTAAGCTGGCTTCAGTATACACATCATCCACAATATCTAGCACTGGCGGAATTAGCCCAGGGTCTGTGTTGAGGTAATAATAGGAAGTCTCTGAGCCTTTCCTTGGATTCTGAATAATCCTGGCCTTCCCAATGGAAATGCTCCCTCATGGTATGTAAGGTTTCCCCAAAGGAGTAGTCCTCAGGCGGAGAGGCTGATGGAATAGATTCCTCAGCATCAGAATCCTCATAAGGGGGTAAAGAATATATCCCAGGTATGAGGATGAATCTGAGGAAAAGGACCCCTGGTCGGATGAATAATCTGCATCCTGTCTAGGCCTTTTATCAGGAGGTGGATGGGAACCCCTGATCAGAGTGATTAGGTCTTCGGCCATTTTGAGCATTTGTTTCTTAGGCATGGAGGCCTGTCCTGGAGAATGATGTACTTGTTTCTTAGTTTTTAAAGAAGGCTTTGACTTAGAAGAGGGTTTAATGCTTAGCTGTGTAGGTCTGAAGACACCCTCTGAAGCTGCGGGTAGCTCAGATACTCCAGATCCCTCTGCCGGATTTGTTTTAGTCTGCTGAAAAGCTAGTGCGACCGAAGGCCCAGCCATCTCCATGTGGGTGTCGGAGGCGGTCTGCGGTTCTGCAGAAGCGGTCATCGGGGGCTGCGAAAGCGCCTTACTGAAAACCGGAGAACCGGTGACCAGCCTAGAAGAGGCTTTGTGCCTTGGCCTCCTTTTTTTTATGCTTTTTCTTTATGCTTTTTTTGTTTCTGTTTTTTGGGAAGTATGGAAGTTGGGATAAATTAATAAAATAATTAAAAAAAATCAAAAAAAAATGTAAAATCAAAAATTAATAATTAATTAAACAAAAAAAAACACAAAACAACAACCAGTAGTGGTCTGGGCCATGGGCATGGATACAATAAGAAATGAATATACAATAAGACTGGATCTCACTTCCAAAATATAAAGTTATTAACTTGCTGACATCGGTCTGACAAGGAAGAAAAGTTTCGTAAGAAAAAAGTTGACAACTTATCTTACTTTAGTTCTGGATTTGGAAAAAAAATCTCATGAGTAGTAGGCCTCAACCACTCTTGCTTTTGCTTGCTTGCTTTGGCAAGAAAGAAGGAAGAAAATGGCATCGGCTGCATCTTGTATACCCCTGTTGCACTGGCTGCAGGAGGGGAGGAGGCGGGAGCAACTGCCGCCATCAAGACTTTTGGAACTCAGGCGGGCTGGGAACTCTGACCTGCAGCAGATAACCCAGTGTAAACTGCAGCAGCAGTCGCGATGAACATCAGATGGTGGATAATTTGGCTTAAAGTAAACTCTAAAACCACATTAGGTCTAAAAGAAGGATTAATTCTCAAAGAAACTCTGTCTGTGAAAATGAAATGGGGCTGACTCACTACAACAGCTTGCAACTCATAATGTTCTTGCAGAAATCACAGCAGTTAGGAAAACAGTCTTCCATGTTGACAACCTCTAGTCATACAGACTAGCTGGTTCAAATGGAACAAATGTTAGCTTCTGTAACACAGAATTAAGATCTCAAGCTGATGCCACTGGCTTTCTTGCAGGACTCTTATGCAAGACCCCTTTCAAAACACTTTAGCATGAGAATGCATTGAAAGAGGCGGCTCCATGGGAAGACATGCTGAAATTACAGATAAATAAACCTTGATGAAGGAGTAAGAAAAGCCACAGGACAGTAACTCACACTATTGTAAAACCAAAGAAACACTAGCCCTGAATGGATGCTGGCTATATTGCTGGCATCAACTAGAAAACCTTTTTCATTTGCCAATATACGATTTTCTAGTAGCAGGCTTTCTTGTCTCTATTAGCACCTGCTGCATGTCCTCAGTAAACAGGTGCCTGATGAGAACTAAGACCAAATCACCCAGGCAGTCAGTTGAAGTTGATTGGTTTCAGGGTGCAACAAACACCATTGATCCTCTGTGACTAGATCCATTCTGTGAGGAAATGTGTGTAAATGTTCATGGCCATTTCCAAAAGGGAGAACCACTGATGAGTTGGGCAGAAGAGAGCCACCACAATGATCTTTGTGGATTTTTTGTGCATCTTCAGAAGTATCCTGGATATCAGTGGAAAAGCATACAGGAACATTCCCATCTAAGGAAGGCAAAAGGCGTCTGTTTTCCAGGCCTTCTTGCATTCAGTCCTGGAGAGGAATCTTACCAGCTGATCATTCAGAAAGAAGCATCTGCCCTTGTCTTGCTCAACTTGTGTACCACACAATTTTGCTCACATAGAATACAAGATACTATAGAGTGAAAATATGCTGTGAACCTAACATGGCTAGTCTACAAAGGGGGTACAGCCTGGTTCCCCCTTGCTTGTTGATGCACCATAAGATCAATGGTTTTGCCTATAACAACTTGAAGAGATCCTATGGACTAAAGATGATTCAGAGAATTGAATGCCTTGATCAGCAATCATCTCTTTTATATTTATGTTCTTATGTCTTTCCTTGCTGTCCCACACACACACACTGCACTTTTAGGCCTCCTGAAACTGTTCCCTAAGTAAAGTCCAAGGCAACTGTAGTGCCTGCTTTAGAGCACTGGAGAAGGGGAGACCTGGACTTGGGGAAATTTGCTGTCTCCACCAAGTGATTTCTCTAAGAAATCCCAGCACTGGTACTTGAAAAAAGGATGTTGGTACAGGGAATAGGTGAAATCTTTGAGGTTCTATCAACTTATATCTTTCATCACAATTTTTGATAACCTCTACAGCAGTGAAACCAAATATTAAATCTCTATGCAAAGGAGAATTGAAAATCTAATTTTTCACATCATCTGGGAGGTTCTGAGAACTCAGCCAGGCAAACCTCCTGAAAACAGTACCAGTGGCCATAGCTCTGGTAGTAGTATCAAGTGCATTATACACGCATTGTAAACAAGTTGTGACCTGTAAATTGGAAGTACATTTAAAGCAGATTTTTCCTCATAAGAAGAAACTGCAGACAAAACATTCCTCACACTCACAATTGGTCAGAATAAACTTTTTAACGTATGACCCTGGCAATTCAAAATTTTGAAAAGTGTACACTTTTTCACATACTTATCAATAATCTTCCCACTCTTGTCAGAAAGAGTAGGATTGGAATTAATCAAATGTTTAGCAGCAGTATAATTAACTAAAGGTAACATTGCTGGGTCAGATTTGGGAAAAGGGAATAAAAACTTAAAATGTATAAAGTTAGCCCTTCTTCTATCTGCCGTTTTAGAGGTAGCAGGTTGACTATCAGGAAAATTGCAGGCAGTGAAGCACACATGTTCCACAGCTGACAGAAGTGGAGGAATGGGTGAAGGCTCTGGAAATTCCTTCTGTAACAGCTCATATTATTTTCTAAGGGAAGGAGAGACCTCAGTATTCTCCCACTGAAAACACTGGCACATTCAGGAAATAATCTCAGAGAAAGAGAAACCCCCAAAGGGAGAATCAGAAACTGAAGAGAAAACCCTGAATCAGTCCCTTCATCTTTCTGTCCAGATTCAGAAACTTGAAACCCTTCAGGAAAAGAGGTATCCCTTTTTCTTTTACCAGAAACCATCGTATATGAAGGGTCAATAACCTGAATTAAACACTCAGCCAGTCCCAGTGAACTACTTCTGTCAAAGGAAAAATGAGGAGGAGTAGATACAGGTTTAGTTTTCTGTTTCTCTTTGACAGGAAAAATGAGGCTAACAGAGTTTCTAATGGCAGCAGCAGCTTCTCCAGGAATATGCACAAAAATTCTGACTAAACAGGGAACTCTTCCTTGTTCCCTTTCCCAGGACAGACATGATGGCCTCTCCATTGCATACTGAGGGGACTCCAACAAAAGCATAAGATGTAGTAACCCCCAGTCCATAGTGGCTATAGGTGCTAAACCAGAGGGATCCAAGGTAAAGATGACTGGTCTGAGGTGCAACTAATTAACTGGTCACCTTACAAAATTTCAAACACCCCTAAGAACACTACTGCCTACAAGGAACTGCTCACACAAACCCTATACAAGCATAGAGGCAGCTGTACCCACCAGGAAGAAGAAAATAACTCAAAAAACTATCCACCCTGTTGGAATCACAACATCAATAGGCTGCGTAATAGAAGGAAGAAAATTATGGCAAAATTTAGGAGGTGCAGCACTCAGCAGGATAAAAGCACTCTCAAACTACAACAACGCAGAGAACAAGAGAGTCTACCAAAGACAAATTTGAGGTAAACTTGATCTCCAAAGGCCAAGAACAACCATAAGGCATTCTTTAGCTATGTCCACAACCTCAAATGCAATACATAATTGTGTGCACAGCTCATTGTTAATGGAGTCACCTACACTGAGCCAGACTACACAGCAAACTTAATGGTAAACAAATTTAGCTCCATCTTTATCCCTCTCACCCTCTTAACCTTCACGCAGGAAATACATCAAATATAACTCTCCCTGCTGTCACTAGGAACAGGTCCTTAATACTCTAAGGCCAAGAACACTGCATCAACAAGCCCAGACAACATCCCAGGATGCCTTCTAAATAGCATGAAATATTACTTATCAGGACCTCTGGAATTGCTATTTAACTGTAGTTTCCAAACAGGCTTCATGGCTCATGAATGCAAAACAGCAACATTCATCCCTCTGCACAAAGGTGAGCCATCTACAGACCGTGGAAATTACAGACCCGTAAGTCTCACTACTCTCATACAAAAGCCATGGGAAGAATCATCAAGGAAATTATTAATAATGAAATAGGGAATCACCAGAAACTGGACCCAACCCAATTTGGTTTCTTCAAGGGCAGGTCATGCCTACTCAACCTGGTGGACTTCTTTGAGAAGGTCACCAAAGCAATGGTTGAGGGCAACATGGTTCAGACTGCCTACCCTGACCTTGCCAAGGCATAGACACAATCCCCCACTCAGGGGCTGACATACTTGAGAGATTAGGTACAAACCCTTATGCCACCAGGTGAATAGCCAGTTGGCTCACAGACCGGATACAGGAAGTTAGAATTGGGAGTCTACCTCTACAAAGAGGTAAGTCATAAGCAGAACCCTTCAAGGATTGGTCCTGGGATGCTCGTTTTTGCCATTTACTTCTCTGAAGTCAAGATCAACATCAATGACCTCCGGCTGACTAAATCTGCAGAGGTTTGCAGATTAGGAGCTGTCACTGGATCACCCACTGACAGAAATGTTCTCCAGGAAGGGCTGAAACAAACAACTGGTGTCCGAGACATGGACTAAAACTAAATGCCAAGAAATGCATAATGGTATCCTTTAGGAAGTTATCTACTGCTGTAACTACCATATTGACAACTCACCCCTAAGAGTTGACTCAGTAGTCAAGGACTTGGAGACACGCACAGACAGTAATCTAGCCTTTGACCAACATGTGTCTTCAGTAGTGATTAAATCACTCTATGTTGTGCTACTTATAAACAAAGGTGTGGGATCTAGATCCAAGGAAGTTACTATTCCACTGTATTCAGCATTCATCAGACCCACCATTGAGTACAATGCTCCCTTTGGTATGTACCCTAATCATGCATATCCAACAACTGGAATGTCCCACAGAGGTTCCTCTAACATGTCCTATGCAGACTGCCTCAATGCCCTATCCCTGTATTACAGGCTGCTGAGGGGAGATCTATGCCTGGCATACAAGGCATTGTCAAGACTGCAGTCTGCTGACAGACTTCCTGCATATCCATACAAAAAACACCAGATTGACCTGTTCTAAAGACTTAAACCTTGCCTGCTATATAAATAGGACCTGCTGGAAAGACAGGTATGTATCCCAGAGACAACCCAGTCTCTGGAACAGGCTCTCTATACATGTGAAGCAGAATTCCTCCCTAACCCAATTCAAGTGTAAACTGGACAACTGGATGGGGAACAGGAAATTCATCCATGGTTTGGCACATATGTCTCTAATGGACACAGGCAACATATAAATGTTTCATCTCCCAGGTCCCTGCTTACACTTACCAAGGGTACCAGAACTTGTCAGATTTAGGATGCATGGCTAGGCTTAAAAAGGCCCATGTGGTCATTAGTTTAGTAAACACCTATGAACCTAATGGCCACAGGAGAGTCACCCACCTGCAGGTGAGGACAATTGCTGGTCTGCTGCGGTGTCAAAGGTTGTTTGCTTAACTTTTTCTTTTTATGGCTGGAAGAAGGACCTATCATGGGATTAAATGCGTGTTTTATGGTCAAGCTGAAAATACATCTTTCCTGGGAAAACAAGCTGGTTAGAAGCATACTTTCACATAAAAACGCAATAAAAAATCACTTTAAAACACTTTCCCAGCTCCAAAAAGTAAAATAAACAGTTTATCCACAAAAAAGAATCAGCTTTCAATTACTTAAGCCAACTTTTAAAATGAGTGAAAAAAGGGCATTCTTGTTTAAAAGTACAACACAGCCTAGTGACACTCCACTAAAACACAAACTACTGGCTTTAAAATAACCTTCCTGAACAGGACAGTGCTATTAAACAAACTTTTTTTAAATGAAAGTTTTTTTTCCCAAAAGGAAGTTATTTGCCGATCAACGAAATGGCATAAGCCAACCACTCTGCGACAGCCTCAGAGGAGCATATCTTCTGCGACAGGAAAGCTCTGAAGGGCTTTGTGCCCAAACCTGTCTTTTCAGTCAGTTCAGCTCAAAATAACTGGCAGTTTGGGCACGTGGAAGATGCCCAGAAGCTTTGGAAATTGGCCAGCTGCTATATCCTATGCAGGATACAACCAAGATAAATAAGTCTACTACCGCAGTGACTAATATGATGAACATGTAAAATAAACAATTTTTCAAAAGAAAAAAATAGTTTTCAATTCAATTTCACTTTAAACAACTTTTAAACTGTCAGGAAAAAAGTCTGGTCCCATTTAAAAGTACAGTTAAGTCTTGTAACAGTCCATTAAAACGCAAACTCAAACAGGAAAGGACAATAAAAAAATTGTTTTAAATGTGGAAGGCTATTCCCCAAAGGGAAGTAATTCAGTCAACAAAGGAAGAACATGAGCTGACAGTCAATCCTTGAAAGCCCCGCAGAGAAGCGTACTTTTCAATAGCCGGAAATCTTTGAAGAGCTTGGCACCCAGACCTGTTTTTTTTAGTCAGCTTAGCTCAAGATGACTGATAGTTTTGGTGTGTGGAAGGTGTCCTAAAGTTTTAGAAGCTGGCTGGCTGTGGTATCCTTGTCAGGATATAAACCACACAGCTAAGGCTACTGTAGCAGTGATCAAAAGGATGAACATCTCTACAGGATACCTGCATGATGGCTTAAATGAGCCATAAGTACTGGCACAAAAAGGTGGTAGCTTTTAACCGACTAAGTAAACTGGACATTTTCTCGCAGATCTGAACAATGAAGACAGGCGAGTCAAGAGCCAAACTGCTGCGCACACAAAATATGCTAAACTGTGTAAATGATGCATGCATTTTTTATTTAGTACATTAACAGGTATGTAGACTGCTTATGTAGACTGCAGCTAAATGTCCAGTAATTACAGTACCTGATGTGACACTCCTTTATTACTAATCTCTAGCAATAACAAAAAAAAAAAATAATAATAATAAAATAATCCAAACAAAAATCCAAAAGGAGAAGGCAGAAGTGAAACCAATATTCTTTTATTCCACAACAATGAGGACTTTCATTCGAATTACATGGACTTCAGCAGATCACCTGGAAAGTGGTATTGGGTTTAATAATGAGTGATTCTAGTTCTTGCAGACAGGCATTGTTGCTTTCCAAATACATATGCTAACCTGGTAGTTTACTACTGGGAAAAGAACCACCTTTTTAATAGTAAATACTATGATAAAGTCCTGCTGTACAGAAGGTTTGTGGACGATATCCTTATTTTTGGAATGGAACTGTAGATGAATTAAAGGATTTCATCTGTTATCTAGAGTCCACGACCAGTTTTCTGAGATTCACGATGGATTGTTCTAGTGAAATGATTAGTTTTCTAGATATCAACATAAGCATAGATAGACATGGTGAGGTTTTAACCTCTTTATACAGGAAACCATGCTGGAAAAACACTCTGCTTCAGTTTAGCAGCATGCATCCCCGCCATATATTCCCCAACATAGTTAGGAGCCAGTTCATGAGACTCATTAGGCTATGTAAAGTGAGCCACGAATTAGAGAAACAGGCTGATGTAATGGAATGCCTCTTCATTGAGAGAGGCTATGATAGAGGCATGGTGAAAGATATTAGGAATTTGATATTAAATAAAAACAATAACAAAAATAATAACACTAATATAGGTAGAAAAGGGCACATTGGCTTTAAGAGTCTTACATCAGCTACCAAGGAGATGAATGATAAGAGATTAACTTTTATTAGATTCACTAACGATAATAAAGAAATAACAAGAATTATAAGAAAAAATTGGCATGTTTTAACAATAGATCCACATATTGCAGATATTGTAGGTATAGCACCCCGTTTTACTTATAGAAACAGTAAAAACCTGAAGCGGCTACTTTGTATTGAACATGAACAGAGTTCAGTAAAACAATACTCAGATAAAATGAGAATGGGCACATATCCTTGCAAGAAGTGCAATATGTGTGGTTTGATTACTGACACACAAGTATTCATGCATCCGGATATTGATTATGTTTTTGAACCTAGATTTTTTGCTTCTTGCAACAGTACTAACCTCATATATTTAGCTACATGCGTACGATGTGAAGCGTTCTATGCTGGTTTAACAAAGAGAAGGCTTAAGGATACGATGTATAATCATTCTTATGAAATCAAAAAGTCTAACCAACAGAATGCTTTAGCCAGACATATTATGTTAAATGAGGGACATGATTTTAGATTCAGAGTGTTACAATTAGTAACTCCTAGGAGAAGAGGGGGTAGTAATATGAATTATTTGGAGACTCTGGAGCTACAGTGGATTTTTAAACTGAGAGCACATTTATCATCTGGTCTTAATCAGTCCATAAATATTAAGCCCATACTTGAAGCACGTAGTAATAAATGAAGGTTTTTACACTTTATATAAATACATTTATTTATAATTAAAATATAAGTGTTTGCTTTATTAATAAATATAATGTAGTGTTTCATGGAGTATGGGCATTTTGTCATATATTTATTTGCTTCATTTATTTATTTATTTATTTATTTATTTATTTATTTATGCGCATACATTTTCATATACACACATTCATCTTTATTTTTATGTATTTGGTATGTTTACAATTATGTTTGTATTTGTATCTACATAATATAATAGGTATTATTTTATGGTAATTAATTAATGAAATTTTGCACATGAATTAATATAGTATACAAGTTATTATTATTTTTTATTATTTTTATATTTTATTTTTCTCATGTCCTATATGTATCTATTTTTTATATGCGTATATATGTATTTCTGAAAAATATACGCTATGAATGATGGATGTTTGGTGATTTTAAAGTATTATTTCATCATTTCTTTGTATCTATTTTATTTGATTCCACCATTCTGTGGAATGCACAGTTATTTGGAGGAATAGGATTTTTAGGTATGTCTCATTCTCTCTGTGCTTTCTACTTGTAGAGCTCACAGAGCTATCAGGAAGCTGGTATACTTTATTGTACTGCACTGATTATTTAATTGTTTAATTGTTAAATTGATTGGTTAATTGATCAATTTTGAGTATGAGCCTTTGTATAAAAGTGTTTTTATAAATTTAGATGTTAAGATCTGAAGAAGTGTACTGGTTGGTACGCGAAAGCACTCATCTGTTCTTTTTATTTAATAAATCAGTTGGACTTTTATACAGCAATATTTTTTCGTGGTGGTTTCACTCGTGTATGTTCTTTGATTTGCTTTCCTGTATCATAGAGGGAGTTCTATAGCTAGCTGACATATGGTACGAGACCTTTCTGGTGGCGATTTGGATATAAAGAAGCTCTAGGCACCATGCTGCTTCACCAGCCTTGATGTCAGCCTCTTCTAGACGAAGACTGAGATGCCTCCACCTTTTTTCCCCTACAATGCAACAGCTGGTTTAAACGTGTAGAAAGCATTATAGCCCTGCACAGCTGGAATGCTCGCTGTCATTTTAAATCATGTCTCAGTCACTACACAGACATCAACGTCCTACAGTGAAAGAAGGGCTTGTAGAGAGTCTACTTTCTTGTTTAGACTCCCTAGCATTGACCAGTAACACCTTCATACTTTCCTTTGCTTGTTTCATTATGTTGATAGGTTTTATCAGACACACTGCCTAAAAATGGGACTATGGGAGAAGACACTGCCTTTGCCAAAAATCGAAACTCTAGAGGGGACAAATGCAGGCCATTTCAGGCGAAGCAATGTGGTCTGTTGATCACATCCTCACAGGATGACAAATGACACCAAAAACTAAGCCAATTATTTTTTGCTCATACTGTCAATATCATCCTTGGAGAAGGTAAATGCGTCACAAAGAGTGGAAGTGAACAAACTAGAACTTCCAGACAATAAATACAAAACACTTATAAAACAAACCAAAACCAGATGATTAAAATTACAAATCAAAACCAGCTGACAAACTTAACGCATTTACTGTCCAAGCTGTAGACTGCTTCAAATACTTGAAACAACTAAAAAGTAATTTCATCCATTTAATCTGTAAAGTGTTTTCCCAATAAATTTACAAAGTTAAGAAAACTGAATCACGTCACACTTGCATCTTTTTAAACTGAGTGCAAGTACAAAACTAAAATGCAGTTGCCGTCATAAAAAATAGGATGCAACTTCTTAGATTCAATGATGGCAAGAAAGTTAAAAGTGTGAATTAAATCCAGAGTGGACTAATAGCTAAATCCATTACAAACTGATGGTACGTAAAAGGAATCTTAACTATTTCAGGTCTGCTTGTGTAAAATGTTTACATTTGCTAACGAGTAGCCGAGAATCTAATATGAAATAAGTGATTATTTTTCATATCTGCACAAATAATCAGCGATTATTTGTGCATTTAGGACTAGGCGTGAGTGTGTGTGCTTTCTGTGGAAAGTTGGGTGCCGGGATGGCAACTCAACACCATAA